>NW_026067916.1:965364-1003494 GCF_014885135.2 Alexandromys fortis | reverse complement strand
AATGGGCTAGTCCAGATGCGAGAATTGGCCTGTAAGGGCTAGAGTTCATGGGCCAAGCAGTTCTTAAATGAATACAGTTTGTGTGTTGTTATTTCGGGCATGAGCTAGCCAAGCGGCCGGGGTGTTGGGGACGCAGCCCCACTGCTCCTTGTTTCAACACCCTGACTGCTCTTGGGGCTGATGGGAGAGGGGGAGTTGGCTGGGGGAGGGGGAGGGATGTGAGAGGCGGTAGTCTTTAATAAATAAATAATAATAATAATAAAATAAATAAATAAAAACAGAAAAGAGAAGAAAAAACAGACTTTGACACAACGTATTGTTCTGTTTGCTATCAGAAAGCAGAGACTTGGCTCCTTTAAGAGGTTTCCTGACTCAGCTTTAGTGGTGAGAACTGCATGGTTTCTTTGGGTGAAAGCTTCCTGGTTTTTGATAATTACAAGAACAGCTCTGGCTCTTTTTTTGCGGGGGTGGGGTTATGCCCGCCAACCACTTCAGGTCCAGAGGCTTAAAAAGCAGCTGAGACTATGCCCGTGGCTCAGCACTTCCCAGCTGAGAAGGTGGCAAGATCAACTCTGCTAAAAATGCACAGGCAGGAAAGCATGGCAGATTTCCACCACCATACACAGGGATATTTCCAGGTGGAATAGTATGTTGCATGACAGATTTTTTTGACTCAGTTAAGAAGGGTTTATATGCTGCTCAATGCTTCCCAGAGTTGAGATGATGAGAATGCCTCCCATCAGCAGTCTCAGAGGCAATGAACATGTCTCTGCCATGTTGAACTGAGCAGAGCCAAAAGGCACAGCAGCTTTAGTCCTAGCCATGCTGCTTAGCATTTTAAGAAATGGACCTGGCCAAAAAAAAAAAAATACAGATATACAATAAAGAAAACCTCAGATGAAGAAGACCTCTAAATGGGTCGTAGTATATTTTTTAAAGTGTACATAGGCTTGGGGGAGAGAAGAAAAAGAAATATAGACAGTTATAAAAGGAAGTAAATGGTTTTAAAAATAAAAGAAAGTCTTTTAAGAGACAGCACAGAAAGTCAGAGATTAAAGGGGTAAAGAAAAAATAAGCCACATAGAGATAGAAAATACACAGAGTCTGGATTATGTATATTACTGTGTTTTCTTTGAATTTTTGATTGTGAATGAGCTAAATACAGAGAGACATTTCATTGTATGGACCACCAAGCTAAGCCAAACTATATACTTCAGAAGTATCTTGTCTTCAAAATTTGGGGCTAAGGATACATTGCTTTGGGGGGAAAAAAGATTCTTCTTTTGTTTCCACAGATGATGAGAACCCATGGATTCCTTCCAAACTAATGTGGTTTGAAGGACAAAGGCCCCCCAAAAGATTGCTGAAAATAACCTCAAAAAATACTTTACCCAACAAAAATCAGGAAGCAGTTTAGAGAACTATGCCCAAATTCCAAAATATTGTTTATAAATGTTTGTTTACATTTAAAGGGGAATATGCCATAGAGATTTGCATTATTATGGATCTTGGTTTATTGATACAAATTTAAGATCAATTTTGAGTGTCTTGTGGTATGGATAAAGTCAACAACTATCATGATGACAAACAGCTAAATTTTTTAAAGTTCAGATATTATGAATCAAAATGTTCTGTTTTAGTTTTATGTCTACTATCGGGGTAAAATCAGATTTAAGACTAATGTTTTGTAGTTAATACAGATTTAAAAGGTAATTGAACAACTACTTTGTGTCAAGAAATCTTCCTATACTATAAGTATACTATACTATAATAAATAGAAAGTATTATTTTCTCATTGTTGTTTTTTGGTTTTACTTAAAGCACAAACCCATTTATTCATTGGTAATGAAGAATTATACTGTCTGTAAAGACTTATAAATAAAAAGAAGGCAGGATATATGTATCCAAGTTCTTGGTGGTCTGCCTTGGCTTTCTTTTCTGTTCCTATGATCAAATTTTCATCAGAAATATCTTTTTTTTCTTTTTTATTGATTTTATTGAACTATACATTTTTTCTCTGCTTCCTTTCCTACCTCTTGTCTCCCCTTCAACCCTCCCACAAGGTCCCCATGCTCCTCATTTACTCAGTAGATCTTGTCTTTTTACGTATGTATCTCTTAGGGTCCTCATTGTTGTCTAGGTTCTCTGGGATTGTGATTTGTAAGCTGGTACAGCCCCTTTAGATAGCAGTATGGTGATTTCTCAATAAATTAGGAAACAACCTTCCCCAAGACCTAGCAATACCACTTTTGGGAATCTATCCAAAGGATGCTCAATCATATCAAAGGACATGTGCTCAACTATGTTCATAATAGCATTGTTTGTTGTAGCAGTGCTATGGGACAATGGTCTGTATCCTGTAGATTATATTTTAAACAAACACTGATTGGCCAGTAGCCAGGCAGGAAGTAGAGGTGGGACAACCAGACAGGAAGTAGAGGCAGGTCAATGAGAACAGGAGAGTTCGGGGAAGTGGAAAGATTGGTCTGCAGTCCTGGACCAGCCACAGAAGAAGCAAAAATATGACTGCCTCGCTGAAAACTGTACTGAGCCACGTGGCTAACATAGACAAAAATAATGTGCTAATATAAGTTATAAGAGTTAATAAGAAGCCCGAGCTAACAGGCCAATCAGTTTATAGTTAATGTAGACCTATGTGTGATTTCTTTGAGACTTAACGATTGTGGGGGATAGGCAGGACAGAAACCTCTGACAAAAGCATCCAACATGTGGACATGGCTGGGGAACCTGGTAGGATAGAAAACCTCAGACAGCATAGCCAGAACCTGGAAACAACCTAAATGCCAATCAGACACATCTTATAAAAAAGATTTCACCTTGGATCACAAATCATGGAGACACTCCATTACAAATAGGGAGAAGTCAAGCTGCCAAGGAATTGAAGTACCTGGTCAGACTGCAGGCAAATTCAGGAACAGAGAGTGATGAATATTACTAGTATTTAATAATGAATAATAGTCAGATATCTAGATAATAATACTAGACAGTGATGAATGCTGCTTCTCAGCTCCCTTCCTCAACATGTGTTGTCCAACATCCCAGGCAAGGAGTGAAGATGCCTAGAGTAGAATGAGTCTTGCCCATCTACCAGGTGATTATAGATTTTTTTCAAGTTCACAATTAGCATTAATAATTACATGTAATTTTCCTCTAAGATTGTTGCTTGAACATTTATGAACACTTCAGTTTAGCTTTATCTTTAATACAAATACAATATAATTCAACTTTCTTGACTATATTGCAAACCACGAAGTGCTGTCTTTTCTAACAAATATACAAATAGTGCTGATTGTTGCTTTGTCCAAACAATTGACAGTACAAAAACCAGTGACAGAATAAAATATAAAGTGCACTGTTCACATAATTTCTAGGTATCTCTCATAAACACAAATAAATGCTAAAAATTTCAAATTTG
This sequence comes from Alexandromys fortis, assembly GCF_014885135.2. Taxonomy (NCBI): domain Eukaryota; kingdom Metazoa; phylum Chordata; class Mammalia; order Rodentia; family Cricetidae; genus Alexandromys; species Alexandromys fortis. Next base: position 1,000,058 of record NW_026067916.1, on the reverse strand, counting down.
TCATAAATTATACATTATACTTATTCAAACAACAGAGCCATCAATATCTTCAGAAGAAGTAACTCTCATTATTTTTACCAAAAATTAGCTTTTCACCAATTTTATTTAATATTTTAAAATTCGTGGGGTAAGTAAGACACTTCTTTCCCCCAAACCTGTTGTTTTTGGCATATCACAAAACATTTTTATGGACATCATTCTATAATTTTCAAACTTGTTTATCTCGAAAGAAATGCAATTAACCTGAGCTCAATCCTTTTAACTCTACATGATCCCATTAGCATGATTATTTTATAACTCAAAGAGCACAGAATCCTTTACAAGAATCTCCAAATTATTAATATGGCTAAACTTAGTTTTATGTATAGAAGTCCTAACAGGGGAACACATTTCCCAATGTGCCACCTTTAGCTGCATACTAAAAAATAATGGTGTTATTCCCGGACTATCAGACTTCATCACTGTACAGTTCCACTTCCGTCTCCTTCACAGTTTTGCCCAGCAATATTCTCTCACTGTGTCATAATTAGAAACTATGTTTCATATTTTCTGAGCCATACGTTCAAAGTGCTTTTTTGGGTGTGTAATTAGAGTAAGACCAGAAGAAAATTGCAGCACAGAACCAACTGTGGAAATTAGTACAGTGTGGACTTCAAATTTCCTACAAAATCCTGCCAAAATGTCTCTAATAAGGATGGGAAGTATAAAGTTAAAGTCAACATTTTGGGTTGAAATTAAGTATTGCTTACTAATATTGGCAAGATAGCTCCGTAATATATAAATTTTAACAGAAAATTATCAAAATAATGCAGTTTTTCCCAAACACTCATTCTTACTACACCAAGATAATTGATAATGTTTCTACAAGTGACTCAAAAGAAATATTATTGACAAATTTCATTTTCTATTAACATAATATTTTATACAATAATATAAATTCAATGTATACAACTAATTATTTAGCAATATTAATATAACCATAATAATTACTATTGTATTAAATATGAGACATACCTCTACCATGGTCTCAAGAAACTTTTAGTGTAAGTAGTCTAGAATTATAATCATGAAAGTGGTCAGAGCCACAGTTATATGCATGATGATGCTGTGTGAGCTATGAAGCTTAGATTTATGAACTCTGTAATAAGGTAAGAATTCGTTATTGAAATAAACCCCTTCCCACATGAAGCAACTAGCCTTGAAATGGAAAGAACATTTCTGTGATTTTAGGGACTGTATTATTTCCTTTTCTCTTTGTTTCTATGAAAATTGTTAACAAAAGAAAAGAGAGGTGTAGTGGCATTTCATTTGTACTTTAATAAATGAGGCTTGCTTGAGGATCAGAGAGTAAACAGCCTCACTGGTTAGCCTTACAGACCAGGTAGTGGTAACACACACCTTTTAACCCAGTAGGCACACTAGTTGCCATAGAAACCAGGCAGTGCATGCCTTTAATCCCAGTGGTGTACACCTTTAATCCCAACACTAGAGAGGAATATAAAACAGGAAGACACAGGTTTCAGGATCAGTCTCCTTCTGAGATCCTTGGAGGTAGGATGTGCAATTTGGACTAAGGTAGAATTAAAGCCAGTGGCTGACTGTTTTGCTTTTCTGACCATCAGGTTGAACCCCAATTTCTCTCTCTGATTCTGACACATGGGAATACACACCATGCTGATTCTGACACACATGTATGCACACTGAGCCGATTCTGATGCACAGACAGGCACACCATGCTCATACATTTTCTGGTAACATAAACACACTTTGGTGTGACTACTGGCAAGATTTTTATTTTAGTTCAGATACTATTACTCAGAAATGGAAGTCTCTCTGTGCATAGCAGACCACATCTCGCTTCTCCACTATGCAATTACTAATTTTGTTATGTGATTCCCAAAAAGAAAGTGATTACTCTAAAAATACTATGTGCTACCCTTATACACAAAGCCCCTGGCATTGAACTAAAAAAGAGAACAGATTGCTATGATCCATTGTTGAAATGGCTTAGAGAAGGGCTCCCAATTTTCCTTATTTATTTATTTTTTCATTGTAGATTCATGCACTTAGCTTTGGGGTAAATTAGGCTTGTGATCAATCGTGGGAAGCCTACTTACCCATTGCTGCCAGAAACTATGGAAGCATAGTAAATTGCTCCACTAGGTGTGGGTGTAAGTATGGCAGACATTACTGCAAATATGGCAAGAATTAGATTTACAGAAGCCCTGGAAGTTCCCTATGGAATTGAAAGCTGTGGGCTCATGGAGAGATTATTTTTTTCTTGAATAATTAAGTAAAAACAATGAAAAATATAAAAGTGGGGATACAGGGACTCAACTAACTTTTTAAAATATCTAACAAACATGTATGAAACACAGGAAGTCTAATTCATAATTAGATGTCTTGAATGAATGTGCCTGCATCTAAGACAAGGTTAATAAGCATAGGGCTCCTTATATTTTACCTGTCAAAGTATAAGGTGGCTTTCATCATTTTATTAAGAGGCTTTTAACTATACTAAATCAAAATGCTTTGTGTTGCTACCTGGTCATGTATTAGAGGAGACAACAGGAGCTGACTTTCTTTAAAACGGCATACTTGCAGGTCCCTGTCTCACAACATCATGCCAAGGTCTTTTCTTTTCTTTCTTCCTTTCTTTCTTTCTTTCTTTCTTTCTTCCTTTCTTTCTTTCTTTCTTTCTTAAAATTTATCTTTTTTGGTTTTTATTTATACCCCCCCTTTTATGCTATAAGTTCTTTTTATAAAGATTATGGCTTCTGTTTTGCTTGTTTGTTTGTTTAATAGGATCCTGAGTGAGCAAACCAGTGTGTCTCTACATTTATCTCTGTTTCCTGTGCTTTTTCTTGGGCTCTTTTCCTTTCGTTTGTTTTGTTCTATTCCAGTGTGTTAGGTTTTGTTTTTTCTCATTTGAGTTTGGAGAAAAGAAAGGAAAAAGGGGGATGTTATAATTATATTACAATCTCAAAATATAAAAGAAAGATTTTTATAAGCAAAACAAAAATTTTAAATAACTTTCAGTGTCTTGACTCTTTTTTCCTATAATACTGTTCTATTTAAAGGAACTAGAATTCCTTAGATGATTGCAGAAGAAGATATAGAAAAATAGAAAATAAAGCCAGAACCTTTTGAAGTATCAGAAAATTTGAAGCACTCAAAAGCGGCTGGATAGATCCTGACTGAAAAGTCAAAGTAACTAATTCAGAAAATCTCCCAATGTCCAAAGCTTGGCAGTTAAATAAATAATTTAGTGTTAGATCAGAATCCAAAGTCTAGAATAAATATACACAAGTCTGTGTTGTTAAATCAATGCCTAAGGAGAAGACAAAGCTCCCAGCAAGAACATTTCACATAACCTGCAGGGACACGCTCTACTCAGGAGAAGGAGCTTAGCTCCGAACTGCAGCTTCATTGAGGATGGTGCATTTGGTGGCCTGCTGCAGATTATAGAGAATGGAAGGAAGGTATTTCCACTTGACAGTAAAGAAAGCCCAGCAAACATGACCTTAGCCAATGCCGAAGCACAACCAGAGCTGAGAGATTGAGGAGGGTATCACTGAGAATGGCCCTGAGCATCATATACACTTGGTAAAACGTGGTGAAAAAGTCACATTGTTTCGGAAGATATGTAATCCTAGTCTAATAATAAGGGCTAGGAAAAGGAGTCTATCAGACAAACCTGGAAGGAAGCACATTAGTAAATGACCTAGCCTGCATTCTTAAACTCCATCATGGTTGTTGAGAGCAAGGGAAGGTTGAATATCACATCAGAGGAGGCTAAAGAGAGACAGAAGAACTAAGTGGAATGTGATCTCTCCGAATGTTAACATTAGCAGAGAACTGGCAACATCTAAATAAAGTGACGGATTTAGTTAACAGAAATACATCAGGTATGTAATGGCATATAGGAATTACCATGTGGACATCCTGACATCAGAAGGTGCCATCTGGAAGAGGGCTATAAACAACTCTTTGAACTACCTATGCAATTTTTCCTTAATAAAGTATCCCCAAATCAGAAGCCTAAGTCAACTAGCTTTCTCCTCTAGCTACTGTCTCTCCTTCCCATCTGACAAATACAGCATTATAATAATACTTTTATATTTTAAATTAATTTTAGAAGCACTTAACAGAAGCCATGACACTAGTTGAAATACACATTATAAATGCTTAAAATATTATTGAATTGTGTATAGATTATAATGCATCTCTAAAAGACTCTCTCCAAATCTTACCTTCAAAAATCACCAAAATAGTTTGTAAAATATCTTTATTACAGAGAAAAGTAGGATTTATGCCAGAAGAAATAAGTTTGGCATAATAACTTCAGATTCACTGAAACACATTTTGAAAATTTACATTGCTTATCATTTAGCTGCTCTGTCTTTGAAATGGCAAATTTCATGTTAATATCTAAAGTATTAACAGCTCTTTAGACTATTTTCATCTACTTTTCTCCAAAAGCTATTACACTGCAGCATACAAAGCACTATTCTAGGTTAAAAATAAAAACAATGGGATAAGGATAAAACCTCTATATCACCAAGCAATACTAGAAGACGGAGCTGGAGATATAGTGCACAGAGCTGTCAGCCTAGCATCTGCGAAATCCTTCTCTGACTAACCAACCTGATAAACTGCAATTACATTTGCAAGGAAAGGTCCCTACAGAGGAAAGGTATTGACCCCTTTAAAATGAAAACGTCCCAAGGCACTCTTTGAAAGCCATTTGTGGCCATCCTTAAATAATTAAAGTATGAGCCTAGCTCCTTTAACTACATAACTCTTGAATTTGGTTTTTGAGCAACAAAGTGTTTAAAGTAGATTAATATGTATGTACTGAGGGCAAAACAAATAACTCAATAAAAGTAAAATGAACTGTAATATAAAAAATTATACTGCTTCAAAATTTAAGTTCAATAGAAATGATTGGATAATGCTAAGATCTGAACTTTCTGCTCTGACAATCGAGTTTATAAGCAATCATTAAAATTTTTAATTCATGGGACTGCAAAGACAACTCAGTGACCCAGAGGACTTGCTGCTCTTGCAGACAAATGTGGTGTTCTCAGCACCCAAATGGTTGCACACAACCCAGGGTAATTACAGTTCTGAGTATTTCAATGCTTTTATTCTGGCCCCATGGCTATTAAGCATGTATATGCTATACATACATAGAAGCAAACACTCATACATACTCAATAAAAATAAGTAAACCCTTAAAATATTTTAATTAATTAATTTAGTGGGTTTTATAAAAATTACATGCATACAGTTTTAAGAGTCACATAAATATTTAAGACAAAAAACAATGCTTTTGCCTGATTTTATTCTCCTTTCCAAAATTTCAAAACAACCAAATTCAGTTATTTTAGAAGGTAGAATAATGTGTTGGTATATCAGCCTAAGTTTTTAGTATATGAACACATATATTGTATTGTCGATTGCGTTGGGTGGGTTACTCAGTCTAGGGGTTTGTAATCCACCCTGCAATCAGTTATTCCAGGGTCACGGAGGGGCGCTGCCTGGAAGGGAATGAGCTAAGACAGAAGAAGGAGGCCAAGCAGATTTGTCAAAGCCTCCGTTTATTAGGGTCATGGTTGCAGTTTATATATAGTAAGGAATGGGGCGCAGGGCACGGGATCTCGCTGCGTGGTCCTGGTCACGTAGCTCGGTCAGGTAGGCCAAGAAGTCACGAGTTGCCACACCTAGTTCCCTGGATAGCTGGAATGTGAGTCGGGTTCCACTAACAGATAGCTGCTAATTGGGTGAGGGGCAGGTTTTCTCAATAGAACATAATTATGGGTGTGAGGTTCTCTGCAGACTCCCCAGGATGATGGTTTCTGTAATGATTTTTAGGGGGGAAATGGCTCCTGACATTGTATCATAAAATAAACATTCAATTTTCATATCAGAGTCAGATATTTAAGAGACTATGTCACTGATGGAGAGTGTCTCTTTCAGGTACAAGTTATTTGAATTACAACAGAAGACAGCTACAATTGTGAAGCATAAAGCTTCCTTAGGAGCTGTCTCATCCACCTTCCTCTCATCCAGAGATGGTTGATGGAAGAGCCAGAACACAAGAGCTAGAGAGATGGAGCCTCCTTAGTAGAAGCAAGAAAACGTTTCTACTATCAAACTGAGAGCATCTGCCTCTGGGGGCTGTAAGAAAAGATGGCTTTATTACCTCTTCACCCTTAAGAGAAAAGGCAAATAGCTCCACCAGGAAAGTAAAGGTACAGGTCTGGCACCTTAAAGCATGAAAACCGCATGCTGAGAAAACGGTAATATCTCTATGTAGCTTGTCAATTTCCAGTATTCAGAAAGTCTCTGCATTGCAGAAACATCAGAACACCCTGCTTCTCCCAGTGCAGACTACATTGCAAAAAGATGCACTGTTGTTACTTCTAAATTTAAATTTTTCAGTCATCTATTGGCATATCATTTTTTTACCCTATTCTAATTTGAATATTCTAAACATGTATTACTCCAAATGTACTATATCAAACTTTTAGTTAGCCAGTATTCACAATTTACCATGGAAGTGAAGATATTAAACAATATCATTACATTATTTTCCCTTCTAATTTAGTATTATATTTATCCCTAGGTCAAGCCCAATTTTATCCTCACTTGTACATGACTGCGCTTATGCTAAAAAGTCAAAATAAGGTTGAACAGACAAGTATAACCCTGAAACCCAAGCAGCCAGGAGGTGAGGGCATAAAGATCAAGAGTTACAGCATAGGGAAACCCTGTCTCTCAAAAACGCTGAAAGGGTAGAGAAGTCAAACTAGTTTATCCATTTAGCCATTATGGAAAATTCCTCTGCGGAGATAGGATTTGCTCCAGTCTCAGAAAGTGGTTCTGTAACTTGCAGTGGTTACCTTTCCTGTCTCAAATCTTCAATTTCAGATGTAGCTGATGCCGCTACATCATGGTTCTGTTAATGACCTTGTCCTAGAATCATTCTCAAGCTCTGTCCTCTGCCTTATTCTTCCAAGTGCTACATGGGAACAAGGGGGAGTTGTTTGTCAGAGGTAGTGAACTACAGTCCACATGCCACCGAATTAGCACTCAGCAGCCCTTCCCTACAACACTACAAGAAGTCATCACTTCTCCTTAGAGTTCGCTTGTAATATGACACCCATAAAAGCATCTTTATATTTAGGTTATTCTTTTCTCCCTTGATCATTCACCCACTCTTTAGCTTCTGCTCATCTCTGGCACAAGCTCTGCTCACAGGAACCCATTCTAAGGGGAGATTTCTCTGTAGTATTACACAGGATATGTCCTCTTCCCTTCCCTTGAATTGAAGTCAGTATTTTAAGGATCCATTGTTTTTCAGGTCCCTTTCTCTCTTTCTATAGACTATATAATTCACCTGTGTCCTAAGTAACTCTTTTCCTTGGAAGTTTGAAGATTTTCTACTATATTTTCTGGATTCCCTCTGTAGGATAATGATCGCTGCCATTCTAATGCTTTATATTCATAGTAAATTGATTTCTCCCCTGAAAGGCTGCAAGATCATTTTATCATTATTCTGAAATATTATAGACATTAACACAGTCTTTGTATTCATACAGGCAGAAAATTGAAAAAAGTTCTAGAATCTTATATTAGTATTATAAAAAATTGTACTTAAATTATTGATTTTCTTTCCCCCATTTTCCCCCACTTTGGAACTGCTTTGTGAAGGAATTCTTTTATTGGGCCCCATAGTTCACTTTGATTTATTTTGTAGCGGTTATGTTTGTTTCTTTGTTTGTTTCGTAATGTTCTAGCATCTGAGATATTTCTTCAATTTTCCTCATATGTTTTTGCTAGCATTTTAACATGTACAGCACATTTCTGTATTTTGAATAATAACTTTGTAAAATTAAATGTTGTTCATTACATTAATTACTTCTCTATTGCTATGATAAAATACTGTGACAAAAGTAATGTAAGAAGAAATCATTTGCTATGTATTAGGATTACTGAGAATAAAGTTCATGATGGTAGGAAAAGCATGACATGGTCAAAGGAGCAGGAAGCTGTTTGATAACATGCATTTTCACACACAGGAACTATAAACAAATCAAAAAAATAGGATGAGGCTACAAGCACCCAAAGCTGACCCTCAGAGTTATAGGTTCTCTACCAAAGCTCCATGACCTGAGGGTTTCATTATCTCCTCATAGAATACCACTATTAGGAGAACAAGATCAAATACATGAACCTATGGAGACATTTCTCATTCAAGCCACCACACTGTGGTGTCATCTTCTCTCCTTTTTCATGTAATAAAAACTGCGGTACAGGTGGGTGCTTGTTTCATTTGTGTGGCTTTTGTTTCCTTCATGAAGTCACTTCCTCAAAATTGTTGTTACCATCAGCTTAATGTTAGATACTAGAAAGCTGGTTGAGTTCCTCTTTTGAGCATGGCATTTTCTGTAATGTAAACATTCCTGGTCACTTTGCAAAGTTATTTTTCTCTTTAACGGATACAAGTATACAAAGCTTGTAGGATACCTAAGAATTAAGTCTGTAGGAAGGAAGGAAAGGTGAGAATTTAGAAGAGCCAAACAGCTAGATCAGCTTTTATTTACTTCATTTCATAAAAGAGAGGTGGTGTCTCCAGATCTGGATCGCTATGATCAGGACACAAAATGACCAGAGTTCAGGAAAATACACATACATGATTCAAGCTGGGCTTTTGTAGTTAAGGATAACTGGGTTTCTTTAGGGGATAAATGTGGAAGCTAGCATTTATCTGTAAACAAATTGTTTCTGAAACTACAAGGAAGGGTCTATTGTTTCTTTTTATCACCAGGAGTGTGTGGAGTAAGTGGCAGTTCCTTTACTGGCTTCCATAAAGTTTGGGCTCAGTTTGACTAACACCAAAATCCTATTGTCTCATTTTATGCTATGCTATCTCTGTAAAACATTGTAACAGCTTTCATAAATGGATGAATATATATCATAAATTCATCTCAAATAAGTTATAAAATTTAGTTCGTAGTAGTTTGCTTGTGGGCTAAGATTAAATTGGTGTCAAAAGCTCAATAAAAATGGATACTAAAGTCAAAAGGATTAATGTAGCTATAGTGGCTGTCAGTTGCCAATCCTGTACTTGGATGATATGTAGACTTGATCATAAAATACATTTAATATCTTTTGTGATAACTCATGAATCTAGCCAAGGCAATATGAACTTACTACATTTAAATCATACAGTTGGGCCTCTGTATCTAGGGGTTCCACATCTGTTGGTTCAGATAAAAATAATTGAAAGAAATGAATCTGTACTAAGCATGTAGAGATAGTTTCCTCCACAATGATACAGTATAAAAACTATTCAAATAGCACTTACATTTTATGAGATACTGTAAGAAATCAAGATATGACTTAAAATAAAGAGCAATAAAGATTTAAGCTGTATCAAATATTACACCAATTTATCTAAACTTTAGGATTCCTTCAGACTCTTCCATCTAGAGGGACTCCTAGACCCAGTCCTTTATGGATATCAGGGCACAGCTGTGCCTAACTACACGAGAATTGTGGATATAATGTATTACAGTCATAGATCCCTTTCCTTCTGGAGAGATTCTATTTGAAAATGCAAAACTCATGTGAAACTTCCAAGAATATTGCATTCTCTGTTAGAAGGCTTGAAATGCAAGCGACGCTGCATAGCTCAGGAAGAGCGAGTTAGAGGAAGCTGGTGGTGTGCAGAAGACTATTCTCAAACACTGTCTGAAGAGTGACGTGGCTTTTAGGTTGGCAATAAAAAAGCAATTAGTGGGTTTAGTCAATAGTCATTGATCTCAATGACAAGACAGCAACAATGCTGCCCACATAGGACATTTCAGTAGAGTGAGGAAGTGAAATAGCAAGAGAACATCTCTGACTAGAGCCAGGGCATGCGAGCTCCTCAGGAAGAGAAGAGATCAAGGTGATTAAGTGAAATGGCCTGCATGTGGATCCTTCTTAGTTTGGATTTCTGTTGCTGTGAAGAGACACCACGACCACAGGAAAACGTTTAATTGGGGCTGGCTTACAGTTCAGTGGTTTAGTCCATCATCTTCATGGCGAGAAAGATGGCAGTGTGCAGGCAAAAGTTCACAATTGTCTCTGTCTGCGCTTCCTGCTTCCACCCTTGTTCTCTAGAAGCTCTTCATTCACTCAACAGCTACAGCATGTTTTTAAGATGAGTAATATCATTTTGATCTTCTAAGCAAAGCCTGCACCGCCCTAAGGAGAGCAAACTTCTAATAATGACCTGAGAAGCACACTGTGGATTGTGCTCACGGCCCCTGGTGTGAATCGCATCCTGAATGCTCCTCCTGTGTCCCTCAGGGTATATAGTCTTCTGAGCTTGCCTCTATTGCTTGTTTTACCATCACATAGATGAGTGTAGTGAGCGTAGATGTTTCTGTCAAATGAACCTTTAAGAAATGGTATGCCCCATCAATCCTCAATCATGTCTTATATTCTTTGTTTGACTGCCATCTGTCTTTATTTGAGAATGAAAAATGCCACAGCAGGAAAATTTTGCACAGTTACTCATTTTTCATACCCCTAGAAATGTATCTGAGATATATAAGACATCCCCTATCAGACTCTTGTGACTTAGGAAGTCAAACATGACTATTGATCCCAGCCTACCTAAGTGAGTAAATAAATGGGGTAAGTACTGACGTGTTGCCCTCAGTCTCATTATAGGCACTGAGTCTTCTGCATATAATTCCTCTGAAGGTTTCAGAAGTCCACATATTACTATTTTTCATTCTAACCTTTAAGTAGGATTTTATAGAGATTCTGAATTTGAAAGGTTATGGAAGTCATATTAGGATATTTTTAAGACAGAAAAAAATGTGCTTTTATAAACTCACCTAGAAACTTGGCTCTGCTATAAAATTCGTGTAGGCACCATGTAAAATTCTGTGCCCCCCTTTCTTTTAGTTCTTAATATTTACTTGTAAAGCAGGTTTACATACAGCTCTTTAAAGTGTGTTGTGTCTGTGGAAGTGATTATATACATATTGTTTCAGACATACATTAAAACATACTTTGGAAACATATTTTGTCTGCCTCACCAGGCTGAAAATTGAGAAGTATGGTGATAAGACTGCTCAAGAGCTCCAAGCCTGCCAGAAAACCTGCCTAGATTTGAATACCACCTTCTCCATCTTGCTTGCTTCATGATCTGGAAACAGAATCTCTTCAGGCTTTAGCTTCCGATCTGGAAAATGTGGGTAATGGGCTTATCAAATTAATAGGCTTATTATGAGATCTAAATTATGGGATGACATTAAATTTCTTAAAACAATATTTCACAAACACTGACCATATAGAAATGATAGATGTTAATACAAAAAAAGTAAAACTCACATGTGTCATACAGTTGAACATTTCAAATGCTTACCAATATGAGAAAGAAGTGGTAATATTCCATTGCTTTTTTATTATAAAAAAATGACTAACTCTCTGTGTTCTCTCTCTCTCTCCATCTCTCCCTCTCTCTCTGTACATGCAGAAGTCAGAACAGGACTGTGAGTGTCTATTTCTATAGCTCTCCACCTCACTGTCATGATGCAAGGTCTTTCACAAACTGGAAGTTTGTAATTTCAGTCAGGATGCCCAGCCAGGAAGTTCTTGGACCCAGGGCTGAAATTAGAGTCAAATTTTTTACATGACTTCAATTTCAATTTCAGGCGACTACACTTGTAGAGAAAGCACTCTTATCCACTGGGGGATCTCCCTAGTCCCATGACTGGATAATTTTCAATATCTTCTTTTGTAAGTAGTATAGATAAAAAAAATTCTTTATTTATAAGAAAAATCTGTTATATTCAATTAGTTATTTATATACTGACTAAAGTTATTTCTCTAATTTTGAAACATTTATAAAATTATTATTTTATACTACACAGAAGTTTAAAATTGTTATATTTACTTACCAGTTTATACTTTAAGTATTTTCAGTTTATTTCTATATATTGTCTAGAGTTTTGTGATATGAGATTCTACACTAATCTCATCTGAAGCTTGCTTGAGTAGGTGGTGATATTTGAGTATTTACTTTGAATTTCCCTGGAATTTATTTTTTCACCACCATTTATTTAAATTCCCATTCATACTTTCTCTTTTACATTATTTCCATGATACCGAACTTTTATGTGTAAAACTGGAAAGGTGACTCAGAAGTGTTTGATGCTCTTCTATAGGACTCAAGTTTGGTTCCCATCACTCATCAGGCCTCTCACAATTGCCTGTGACTCTAGCTCCAGGAAATAACACACCCTCTTCTAACCTCCACTTATATTTTACATACACGTGCTTATCCACAGAAATACCACACAAAAACAAATAATTTAAAGATTAAAGGGGGCCAGGATGATCTCCAGCACTAAGTGGCTCACAGCCACCTGTAACTCCTGTCCCAGGGAATCTGGTGCACTCTTCTGACCTCCACAGGGACCAGGCACAAAGGTGGTGAACAGACATACATGCAATCAAACCATTCATACAATAAAAGTAAGCAAATACATAAATCAAAAAATAAAGTTTAAATTTAAATGTATTAGATATGTATGTGTACACGCATATATACATGCTTAATATACATAATATTATCATTAAAACCTATATACAAAAATACTAATTTTTATCAATGTTAAATACATATGCTTAAGTTAATAAATATGTGAGTTGATTTGACAGTGAGAACAAAAGTTGCACTGATTTTTTTTCTGTGTGTGTTTGGTGTTTTTATTTTATTTTTGGTCTGGCCAATTGAAACTAAACATTTTCCACACATAAACACAATGAAAGGTAGAAAGCAATGTGTGAAAGTCTCCTGCAGTGTTTGCTGCTGCACATGCGCACAGCCTCAAAAGTCTCCTGCAGTGTTTGCTGCTGCAGATGCGCACAGACCTCAAACAAATATCTCCACTCCAATGAGCTGGAGAGGTACAGCACAACAAACAGAACAATTAGAGCTATCACAGAGTCAACCAATGTGTGAAGTCTAATCTTCTGTCACCATTTAACCTGGTTTACCTGTGTTGTTTTTAAAGCCTATGTTCTCTTTAACACAGAAGAGATTGTGGGATCTCTCATGAGTTACACACAGGCTTGCTGCTCATCACTTGTCCTCTCTGATTTTAATGAACGTGAACTTTTTTTACCCAAATAAATTTTAAGTATTATGTCTTGAACCCATCTCAAAGTAAGTATGCAAGTATGAATCTATGCCCTTCTGTTGGTGTAGGAGGTTGCTGACCGCTTGTACAAGTGGAGGAGATGACTGCAGATAAACTGTTAAAAGCATGTCTAGAAGTTTCTGGGAACTCAAGAAAGACATCAAGATGCTTCTGAGGGGCTAGAGAGATGGCTTCAAGGTAAGGAGCATGGGCTTCTCGTGCAGAGAACCTGGGTTCACTTACCAGTACCCACGTGGTGGTTCACAATCATCTGTAACTCCAGACCTAGAGAATCTAATTCCATCTTTTTTTTGCATGCACCAGTATAGCAAGCATAGAGTGTGTACACCTTTAGAAAACAAATAAACAAAACAGAAAAAAAAAAAAAAAACAGCAAAAAATCCTTTTGGAACACTACAGAAAACCATGGTTATAATGACAAAATGTGAGCAGATCATTCATTGAATATTATCCATTTAAGTTCCTTTTAACAAATCCTTTCTAGCCAAATGAACTACAGTGAGATAAGTCTACCTTATGCATTCTTCTTTATGACATATAAAGACCAAACCTAAGCCAGGAACTTCTGGATTCTATTTGTGTTGAATATTCTCGGTGTTTTTAGGATATTTATGCAGAGCAGTATGGACTATTCATCTTTTTCTCTTTTTCTTTATAGTTTTATTTGAGCTTTGCAAAGACTTATGACTGATTTTCAGATGAAATTTTGTAGTAATAAGAATTTTTAAAAGTACTTGGGGTACTGCTTCACCGAAATTCAATTTTATTATTTTTAAATATGTTTTCAATTTAAATTTAATACATTCCTCCTCCAATTTATCCCTGCAGCACTTTCCAGGTGTCCTAGCTCAAATCCCTCTCATATCTAGCTTCCACTCTCCATTTGATAGAATCCTCCTTTGAGAATTATTGTCACACACACACACACGCAAATACAACCTACTGAGTCCATTTTTCCTGCTTGTGTGTATATGGTTTCAGGGATGACCACTCTTCATCGGACAGTCATTAAGAAGTTTCATCTCTAAAAAAGCCTAATTCTTCTTTCCTAGGAATTATTAGTTGCCTATTATTCTTGGTCTAGGGGTACAACCCGATAAGGTTTTCCTCCTTCCTTGTTAATATGTACTTAGATAATGCAATTGTTCCAGTCTTGTTTATGCAGTCATTTCTACTCTTGTTGATGGTGCTGGATAGTTTTATGTCGCCTTGACATTTAATTAAGGAAATGCTAAATTCAGTCACACTGAATCTTACAGAAAAGAAAGTGAAAAGTACACTTGAATGAATTGGCACAGGAGACCATGTCCTAAATATAGTCCCAGTAGCACTAGATAAACAATTAATAAATGGTACCTCCTGAAATTGAGAAGCTTCTGTAAAGCAAAGGATAAACTCAATAAGACAAAACAACAGCCTACAGAATAGGAAAAGATCTTCACTAACCCAAATCAGAAAGAGGTCTGATCTCCAAAATATACAAAGAACTCAAGAAATTTGATATCAAAAGAACAATAATTCAATAAAAAATGGGGTACAGACCTAAACAGAGAACTCTCAACAGACAAATCTCAAATGGCTGAAAGACACTTAAGGAAATGCTTAACATTCTTAGCCATTAGAGAAATGCAAATCCAAAAATCTCTGAAATTCCATTTTACACCTATAAGAATGGCCAAAATAAAAAAAAAAAAAAAAACTGATGATAGCTTATGATGAAGAGGATGTGGGCTAGGGGGAACACTCCTCCATTGCTGGTGGGAGTACAAACTTGTACAACCACTTTGAAAATCAGTATTGCAATTACTAAGAAACTTAGGAAACAATCTACCTGAAGACCTGGAAATACCATTTTCGGGTATATACCCAAGGTATTCTCAATAATAGCACAAGGACATGTGCTCAACTATGTTCATAGCAGCATTATTCACAATATTGAGAACCTGGAAACAACCTAGATACCTGTCAACCAAAGAATGGATAAAGAAAATGTGGTACATTTTACATAATGGAGTACTACTCATTGGTAAAAAAAAAAATAATGACATCTTGAAATTTGTGGTCAAATGGGTGGGTCTAGAAAATGTCATACTGAGTGAGGTAACCCAGACCCAGAAGACAAATATCATATGTACAAGACAAGTATCATAAGTGGCTTTTAGACATAAAGCAAAGAAAAACCAGCCGACAAATCACAATCCCAGAGAACCTAGATGACTATGAGGACCCTAAGAGAGACATACATGGATCTAAATAGGAAGGAGAAAAATCCAACATCTCCTGGGAGCCTGGGAGTCATGTGAGAACATAGAAGGGCAAAGGGGAGGGAGGGATGGAAGCAGAGAAAAATGTATAACTCAATAAAAACAATAAAAATAGGAAACATGTATTCAAGCCAAAGTGTTTTTTTTTTTTTTTAAGGAAAACTGCTCCATAAGATATGGCCATAGACAAGTCTGTAGAATACTTTCTTAGTTAGTGATAGATGGGGAGTGCCCAGCCCATTGTGGGTAGTATCATCCTTTGAGCTGGTTGGTGGTCCTGTGTAGTAGGAGGACACTTGTTCCATTACTGGCTGCTCAGCCCCAAAATAATCACACAGAAACCATATTATTTATAGTACTGTTTGGTAAATAGCTTAGCTGTATTTCCGCCTAACTCTTATATTTTAAATTAATCCATCTCTATTAATCTATGTATCTCCACAATGCTGTGGTTTACCAGGTAACGTTCCAAAGTCTATCTCGGGTGGGGCTACATGGCTTCTCTTGACTCCGCCTCCTTTCTCCCAGCATTCAGTTTTGTTTTCCCCACCTAGCTCTACTCTTTTGCCCTATCACAGGCCAAGACAGTTTCTTTATTAACCAATGGTATTCACAGCATACAGAGGGGAATCCCAAATCAGTTTTGGGTTCAAGGTAGCAAGTCGTGATGGACAAACCAGTCAGCAGCACTCCTCCAGGGCTTCTGCATCAGCTTCTGCCTCCAGATTCCTGCCTTGTTTGAGTTCCTGTCATGATGCCCTTTGATAATGAATTGTGATGCAGAAACATAAGCCAAATAAACACTTCCTTTTCGTACTCTTTGGTCATGTTAGTTCATCCCAGCAATAGTAACCCTAACAAAGACACTGGTTTTCTGACTCTTACAACCTTCCTGCCTACTTTTCTGTAATGCTCCCTGAGCCATATATGCAGGAAAAAGAAAACAAAAAACTTTTAGGTAAATGGATGGACCTAGAAAATATTGTATTGAGTGAGGTAACCATGACTGAGAAAGAAATGCTTCATAGTCATTTTCATCTGTGTCTCCTAGCTTCAAAATCTCAGATGTAAGTTTACAACATGGAGTAACCACGCAAACCAGGAAAGTATAAAATGGCTATAGGTGTGTGGAGGATGGGAATTTGGCTTGAGAGAGAAATTGCAGAATAAATAGAGGTGATATGAAGGAAAATCGAAAATGGAGACGGGGACTCAATAGAGGAGCAATGTGGGGGAGTCAATATAGATAGAAATTATTTGATACAGCCTCAAGGAATTATATTACTTATATTTAACTAAAATTGTATATATGGGAGTGAAGCCACTTGAGATGATAGTGCTCTCCATAAGAACCATAGACTAACAAACATCCAAGTAGCAGGCATAAGCAACCTTCTTTTTAATGGTTGTTCAGAGGAGTCTAAATGATTCCCAAACAATATAGATTATCCATATAGCTCTTGCTTTTCTCTCAGGAGTTGAAGGTGACCTCTTACTGATGGAGTTGTGGCACTTGAGGACACAAGACTCTAAGGATTCATGCTGGTTCTGAAACAAAAGCAACTTTCCTGTAGTCTAGCCTTCAGGGTACCAGAAAATATGATGCAAGCTGCCAAGGGAGGAAAGAGATTTAGCAGACCTACCTGGCTGCAATATCCGTGAACCATGAAAATGAACCACAATGCAAGGTACCCTTAAAGATGTGGTGATAGGGAACCTCTGTTAGCCAATGATCTTTAAGAGGTTGGACCAGGTTCGGGAATGGCCTTTTGGGTACCCAGAGAAAACCATTGGCTTATCCAGGGATTGCTCTCTCTCTCTCTCTCTCTCTCTCTCTCTCTCTCTCTCTCTGTGGCTTTTGTGCTACACAACTGAGGTTGGACTAGAGGGTTGGGGTGAAAATTATGTAGGCCCAGAGATCACCTTTAAAAAAATTAAAATAAAACGACAGAAAAATAAATGGGATAATAAGTAGTTTAGTGTGAACTTATTCACACTAATAATAATAATAATGAGTAATAGAGTGAATACTTGTGAGCTGTTAATTATGGACAATTTTCATTTGTATAGTTTCTGATCAAGATACTTACACATTGTTTACATTTTGAGGTCATTGTCCTCATTTACTGAACAGTTGTTTACAGATTATTTAATATTATGATATGAAGTCTTAGTCTTTAAGTTATACAGGTATTAAGTATTATAGGTCAATAGTCACTCATATTTGTTATACATATAGTCAGATTAATTAGGTTCTTTAGATATATATAGGTTGTATTCTGCATAGATAGGTTATCTTCAACCACATCAAGGATCTATAGAACATGGCATCTAAATAACTTAGGGTTCTGTTGACATAAGACACAAATAATCCTGACAGCACCAATCTATTCCTGAGAGAATGTTGAGCTCCTGGGACTAGTGAGGACCTGTGAAAAGGATCTACATATCTCCATCAACCATTTTGTAAGACCAGAGTAAGTCTTTACTTGAATCTAACTCATCTCTTTATCCCAACAAATAAATGTACTGATAACCAATCATCAAAGAAGCCTCGATTTTAGCAATGGACACAATGCAGAGATCAGTGGATTGTGGGGATAGTTCCAAAGAATTCATCTATATCACAGCTCCTTCACCTGTAATAAATCTTTTAAACAAGAATAGACTTCATATTTAAAAACTAGAGAATATGCTTTATAATATAAATATATATTATGTAAATGGAAACTAATATTCAACTTAGTGATCAGGAATACATATTATCAAATATGAATATATCATTTACAATCTCTTATTAAAGCAGACACTTTGCTACAGTCCAGAGCAAGCTAAGGACAGCAATGCTGGTTTTCTACATATCATCATCAGCTGTTAAAAGAACTAGATCAAGACTTTTGTTGTAGCACTTTGATTGTCTCAGGTTTCACATTGAGTTATTTGATTTATTTGATTTTGTGCAGAATTTCCTACTTCTATATATGGACATTCAGTTTTCCTAACACCATTTATGGAAGATACTGTCTTTCTTCAAGTTTATATTTTTGACATCTTTGTCAAATATCATGTGTATGATAGATAGGTTTGTGGTCACTTGACAAACAAAGAAGAAGAGAACTTGAGCTAAAAAAATTACTTCATAAGACCTAGCTGTATGGTGTAGGAGGTGCTTCTGTTCATGTGTTAATGTGTTCTGTTCAATGTATTCTTTCATTGGTTAATGAATAAAAAAACTGCCTTGGCCTTTTGATAGGGCAGAACCTTGGTAGGTGGGGCAAACAGAACTGAATACTGGGAGGAAAAGAGTGGAGTCAGAGAAGCCATAGATCCTCCGCCTGAGATAAGAGCTAGTTAGAATCTTCGGTTAGCCTCTGCCATGTGACAATACACAGATTAATGGAATTGAGTTAAACTAAGATGTAAGAGTTAGCTAATAAGAAGTTAGAGCTAATGGCCAAGCACTGTTTAAATTAATATAGTTTTTGTGTGATTATTTCAGGTATAAACTAGACAGTCAGCTGGGACAAACAAACAGCCTCTCCATCCAACAGCTGTAGGGCATTTTTTATGAGAACTTGATGTGGGAAGGCACAGCTTATTGTGGGTATTGCTATCCCTGGGCTGGTGGTCCTGGGTTTTATAAGAAAGCAGGATGAGCAAGCCACAGGGAGCAGAACTCCTCCATGACCTCTGCATCAGCTCCTGTCTCAGTGTTCCTGCCCTGTTTGAGTTCCTATCCTGACTTCCTTCTACCTGTGTGGTAGAAACATATGTAAAATAAACTCTTTCCTTCCTAAGTGCCTTTAGTCATGGCGTTTTATCATAGCAATAATAATCATAACACCAGGTGGCTATAATATTGTACACTCATATTTGGATCTTCTATTTTGTTCAATTGCCACCATTGTTATTTATCCACAAGGCTTCTTTGACTATATGCAAGTCATTAGTGTTTCCCTATGAACTTGATTTTTTTCTCTGTTCCTGTGAAGAATATCAGGAGATGGTTGATTAGCATTGCACTAAAAATGTAAATTGATTTTGTAGAATGAATATTTCATAGTAGAGCTTTAGTTCCTGTACTGATTTTAAGGCATTTGTGAATGGGAGTATGTACATGATCTTTCTCATTTAATTGAAATATATATACCGATATATATGAAAGTTGCTGATTTTTATAAGTTAATTTGTACTCTGGTACTTAGATAAAAGTGTTGATCATTTCCAGAAGTTTTCTGGTAAAATTTTTGAGATATTTTATGTATAATATCATATCATCTTTGAAAAGGGATAATTTGACTTTTTTCTTTTCCAACTTTATCCCTTTTATTTCCTTTTTGGTCCAACATAATGACAACATCAATTGGCATGCCAATGTGTACAGGGCAACATGATTCCACCTCTAGATGAAGAGTAACAGAGGGAGAATCAGCTTCCTGCAAGCATGATCTCCTGCATAAATGTCCAATACCAAGTGGTCAGCTCTAGACACAAGTACATGTTAACAGTGCTAAGTGGAATTACATTAAACATGAAAAAATAATAATCAAAGAAGAGATTATAATTTTGAGAGGGAGCGTGGGCAAAACAGGAAGAGTTGGAGAAAGATGAGAGGCCAGGAATGATGATGTACTGCTCATATATAAATTTCTCAAAAATAAAATTGTTTTAATGCCATATAGCTTCTTCTGAGTACAGTTATACTTAGACACAAAGTAAAAATACAATGAAATTTCTAGATGAATAGGTACTGTGAGAGAGATATTTTCCTAGACCATATCAATCAAGTATTTTATATTCCCAGAATGAATGGAGGCAAAATATCAATCATGCCCAACCTTTAAAGAACTAGTTATTAAGGCTTATTTCCAGATACCAAATTATCTGTAACTGAGATGCATTCCAAATTTAAATAGCTTACATTTGAGTATCTGTCATCTCTTAAATTTATCACTGTGCCCAGAAGACTTTCTAGATTGTGAATATACCTTGTTTATTTCAATGAGGCACTAATTGTCAGAGTAATTAAAATAGCAAGTTTAAGAGAATATTATTCATAATGTCTGATATTTTACATCAGCCTCAAAAGAAAACCCAAGAGGCAGAACCTTATAATGCAATTTAACTCATCATCAGTGATTCTGTGTCTCAGAAAAGGCAAAGGATGTATATTAACTAACCAAGATCTAGTTAGTTGTCACGAATCTTACTGACTACTCAATCCAGGACACAGTTCCTGATTCCTGCTTACTAGTCACAGAAAAAAAAAATTAGCTACAAAGCTGAAAAGGCTGATAAAGTGAATATAACCCCAGAACTTGTGATGCTTACCAATTTTTTAAGCCTCAACAAGTGAACAAAGCTTAGCAAGGTTGAGTAAGCAAACCATCCACAATTCTCAGGAAGCTCCTAAACCCAACTAAATTCACAAAGTCCAGTCTCCTAAAAGCAGTTACAAAGAGACATGTGGACCTGTTAATATGGCTATAAATCTCAAGTTGTTCCTGGAATGCCATTTTCATGAATTAACTAGACTGAGGAGAAGTTTAATGTTAATTAGCCAAAAGTATAAAAGTATCATTAAACACTGCACCATGAAAGAGGAACTTTTTCTCAGAAATACAAATGCAAAGTGTTCAAATCCCAGATTTTAAAACAAAAATAATCAAAGACATACCAAAGAAAGATACTATTTCTCAGTTTCAATACTGCTGTACAACCTTAGTAACCACTGGAAAAATATTTTTCTTTCTGTTGATCTTTTGGCATAAACACTTTTCAGAATGCCAAGGTTATAAATTTTTGAGTCTGCCTAACATACTTCAGTAAATATGACCAATATTTTATCATTCTGATACATCATTTTACAGCAGTCTCTCAGAAGCAATTTTGTTTTATGGTACACTAAAAAAAATGACAAGACCTACCCTAGACATTGAATACATTGAATGAATTTGAGTATAGATGATTTGGGAAGTCCTTTGTATATGTGTTGCTTTTATTGGCTAATTAATAAGGAAGTGGCATTGGCCTGTGATAGGTCAGAGTAGAACCAGTCTGGAAAAACTAAACTGAATGCTGGGAGAAAGAAGGCAGAGCCGCAAGACACCAAGTAGCTGCTACCAGCGACAGGGGAAACAGAAATTTACCAGTAAGCCACAGCCATGTGGCAATAAACAGATTAATGGAAATGGGTTAGTTGTTGATGTAAGATCTAGCTAATAAGAAACTAGAGCCAATAAACCAAGCAGTAATTTAATTAATACAGCTTCTGTGTTATCATTTCATAATCTTAGCAGCCAGCAATGAACAAGCAGCCCCCCCCCACTACAAATTGGCTTGCCAACACGTGCCAACTAAATCCACTTAGAACATGAGTGAGTTTGGGAAGGAGTTCTACATGTAAAAATACCGAGTTTTAACACAGCGTCTTGCTCTGTTTGCTACTGGCATGCCACAGCTCCCTTAAGAGAGTTCTTCCTGATTCAGTGGTAGCAAAGAAAAGAAAAAAAGCCATGCTGTTTTGAAATGATGGTTTTCTAGTTCATGCTGCCAGCACGAACTCTGGCTCTTTCATGAAACTGAGTATTTAAATAGGTTTTGTGAGAAGCATGTTATAAATTGCTTAATGATGACACAGAGAACCTAGAGCTGGGGCAATGTGCATGACTCTCAGAAGTAATAAGTATGTCTCTGCCATGTTGAACTGGGTGGAGCCAACAGGCAAGACCACAGAGTTGGTCCTAGCCATGATTGTTTTGAAAAAATAAAAGCAAACAAACAAAGAGCCATTTCTGGTCTAGAATGATTACAAATACAGAATAATTACAAATTCAAATAAAAAATGTATGTAGCTTTAAAAATTGTATGTATGTATGGGGGAAAGAGGAAAAAGAATATAGAGAGTTAAAGAAAACATGTTTTAATAAAATAAAACAAAGCCTTTAAAGAGACAGAGTACAGACAGTCATCTTTTAACGAAGTAAAGATAATAAAATAAATATTAAACTTATAGAAAAAGTAATAGAATAAGAAAAATAAGCCAAATAAAGATATAAAATGCAGCAAGTCTGGATTATGTATATTATTGTGTTTTCTTTGAATTTTTGACTGTGAAGGAACTAAATACAGAGAGACATTTCATTGTATGGGATGCTAAGCTAAACCAACAGATATGCATTAAAGGCATGTTGTCCTCAAACTTGAGTCTAAGAATATGTTCCTTTAGAAAAGAGGTTCTTCTTTTGTTTCCACAGAGGATGAGAACCTGTGGAATTTTTCCAGACTAATGTGGTTTGATGATCCAAGACCCCCTGAAAGGTCTTCATAAACACTCTCCAAAATTACTTCACCCAACAAAAAGCAGGAAGCAGTTTGAAGAGAATTATGCCCAAATTCCCTAAATTTTTGTTTACATTCAAAGGAGGTATGATATAGATATGAATAATTTGCATTGGTATGAATCTTGGTTCATTGATACAAATTTAAGGTTATTTTATTATTTGTATTTCCTGCTTTTGATTAAGGTATTATGCTTGTGCAGCTTATTTAAAAATGTAATGTATAATTAAGAAATATAGGTTAATAGAGAGTCATCTGTAATAGTCAAGCTTGTAGTAATTTTAGTTAGATTTTCTAGATGTACAGAGATGTATTTCAGATGGATAGAATTCTTCAGGTCTTTCAAAGACTACAGAGTATGGCACTTAAACTGTTTTAAGAACTTAGGACTTTTCATGACATGAGACACATCTGCCCCTGGCAGCACCAATTACTTCAAGAGGAAGATGGGCATTGAAGAGGTTCCTCATGGAGTTTATTAGCCATTTAAGCAAGAAACTGCTCTATTGTGAACTGCTTGATGAACTGGGCATTCAGGACCCATGAAAAAAAATGACTATTAAAGTTGCCTAAAGGAGGTGAGACAATCCTTCAGGGTTCCGGATTCATGAAAGAGTCTGCCTGACATTCTGATTGGCATAGAAGAACGTGACTGACACACTGCCAATATAGGCAGAACTATCTCTGATTTTTCCCACTTCAGGGGAAAGTCTGCTAGCTACTATGGGCCTATAGGCCAAAGATGGATGCTCCAATGATAGAGAAGAACTTTGGGTGACTGTCCAGGCAGAAACTGAATTAATGATTGTTGAGGAGAAATTATAGGAGGCACATGTGGATAGGGTAAATCTAAATCTTAGTTGTATTCTAGTCCTATTGCCTTCCAGAATTTCTCCTACAGAAATTTTAATGCAGAGGGATGACATTATCTTAGAATGGATCTTTTTACAACATTAAGCAAGTAAAAAAATTAAAAACTTATGTAAAAAGTCTCTGAATTAATTATAAAAGGTAAATTGATACTTCATAAATTATCAGGTATAGACCTAGCAGAGATTATAGTGCCTTTTACTGCTGAAAAAATAAAAAAAGTTATGCAAGACAATGAACCCTGGTAAAGGGCTTGTGCTAATTTTTGGGAGAAATTAATAACAATTATCCCAAAAGCAATAGACTTAACCTTATAAAGAGAACTTCTTGGATTATTCCACAAATTGTACATGATGCACCAATAACTGGAGCCCATACATTTTATACTGATGCAAATATATCAGGGAAGGCAGGTTACCAATCAGAAGAATTAAGTAAGGTGGAACAAAACTGTTATAACTCTGTCCAGAAGGCAGAATTATATGTTATTCTTATGGTACTAAGGGATTTTAAAGAAGCTCTCAGTATTGTTACTGATTCAAAATATGTAGAAAGAGTTATCTTGCATGTTGAAACCATTGAATTTATACCAGATGATATGAAATTGACTTCATCATTCATCCAGGTGCTAGACATAATCAGGAAAAGGCTTTGTCCTCTATACACAAGACACATCCAATCCCATACAGGTCTGCCAGGTCCTCTAGCAAAAGGTAATGCAGAAATTGATCAATTATTGATTGGAAGCATGTTGCAGGCCTCTGAATTTCATTAAAAATATCATGTCAATAGCAAAAGTTTAAGGAAAGAGTTTTTTATTACATGGCAACAAGCTAAGGACATTATGAAGAGATGTCCTACTTGTTCTTTCTATAACCAAACACCATTGCCTGTAGGTAGTAACTCAAAGGGTACTCAAGGAAATGAAATCTGGCAGATGGATGTGTTCCACCTTGCAGAATTTGTTAAATT
The DNA here is from genome assembly GCF_014885135.2 of Alexandromys fortis. Taxonomy (NCBI): domain Eukaryota; kingdom Metazoa; phylum Chordata; class Mammalia; order Rodentia; family Cricetidae; genus Alexandromys; species Alexandromys fortis. The sequence continues at coordinate 975,376 of NW_026067916.1, read as the reverse complement.
AAAATGTACACCACACCATAGATACGTACTTAGGTTTTTAGTGGGCAACTGCCTTGAGCTCAGAAAAGGCTGATTTTGTAATCACATATTTATTAGAAGTTATGGCCATCATGAGCAGTCCTGCACAAATTAAGACAGACAATGGTCTGGCATATGTTTCTGAGAAAATGAAACAGTTTTTTACTTATTATAATATGAAGCATATTACAGGTATACCAAATAATCCTACAGGTAAGGCAGTAATAGAAAAGCCAAATTGTACTATAAAGGTTATGTTGAACAAACAGAAAGTGATGGAAAATACCCCTAGAAATGGTTGCATAATGTTTTATTAACATTGAATTTTCTTAAAGCTAATGAGAAAGGAACAACAGCAGCAGAGAGGCATTGGATAATGGAAAACATTTCTGAATTGAATCAACCAATGTATTTCAAGGATGTGTTGACCTCACAATGGAAATCAGGAGATGTGCTACACTGGGGAAGGGGTTTTGTTCTTGTTTGTACAGGAGAAGAAAAACTATGGATACCATCAAAATTAATAAAGATTTTGTCTGAAAAAGAGAAACATCTTGAAAAAGAGAAACGACAACTCATCCACAGGGGTGACAATCATCCAGGTGGTAAGAAAACCTCATAAGGGTTGGGTCAGGGTTATCCTCTTGTCTTTACAGAAAAATACACATCTTCAAAAATTCAAGAGACCCTGAATTTTTGAATGCTGACAGAAGGGAAAAATATCCACTAAGTATCATCTAGAAAAAGAAATACAAGTGATGAGTTTAGGTAATTAATACATATATATTTATATATATATATACATACCAGATGATATGGAATTGACTTCATTATTCATTAAGGTGCAAGACATAATCAGGAAAAGGCTTTGTCCTATGCATAACACACATCTGATCCCTCTGAAAATGGTCTGTCAGTTATGCTAAGCCTTAGCCAAAGTTGGTTGCTTCAAGATTGCAAATGAGATTTTGGGTTATTGCTCAGGTAGCTAATTGTTTCTGTCATATGTTGCTTGCTGTGGAAGCTGCTTGATTGTACTTCCTGCCTGCTCAAGTAATATTATCTCCCTTCTCAGACCTTCAACTGTGTTGAAGATTAGATAGTTGTGGTTACTGCACTCTTATGATCTAGATCATTTCCTATACAAGACTTAGACTCTTTGAGATAGAATAGTTATTAAAACATTTAGCATACATTCCTTGCTTAATATCATTTAATCTGGTTGTAATTCTAATTGTACTTGATAGTTGTTCCTAATGTATATAGTTCTATATTGGGTTTGGAACTGTCTTATTTAAACAAAAGTGGGAGATGCTGTGGGAGCACATTCTGCTCCTTCACTCAATAGCATTTAAGATATCAGCCCAATTGGGTGTCGTCTCTTATATTGTAAGTGTAGGTGTAAAGTGTGTGCTTGCTCTCTTGCTTCTGGCTCTTGCTTCCAGCTGCTAGACTCTGTTCCTGTTAATGCAGAGGACTGTTATCTAGAACAGTGATCTGTAAGTTTCCCTAAATAACCCTTTATTATTCACAGTTCTGAACTGGTGTGTAATTACTTTGTGACTTCTGCTTTCAAGTGATTAATAGTTTAACATTAGAATTTATATTCAGTTGGTTAATAAAAAACATTTTCCCCTCATGAACAATTTATATTTATTTGCTGAAAACTTTGGTTAAATTCGCTTCAAACACTGAGAAGCTATAGTCTGTCATGTGGAGCCATTGTTTCCCAATAGTTGTATATGATCCATGAAGAGTCCTTGGAACTCAACTTCAGGCTGAGACACCAATTCCAGGCAAATCATGATAGGTAGATTTGTTCCTTCTGGTCCCTCAGAGGCAAGGAAATACTCCTTGTTCTTATACGTGATCTTTATAAGTTTCCACAGTTTTTCCTGGTATGTATGTGTCTTAATGAAGACATGCTTGGAAAAAAAGTGTACCCACCAAAAGGTTAGGGTGGAGATGGAAGCCCTGAAGTACCACAGAAGAATATAGACCAAAGAGATTATTGGTGGCCATCTTGGCATACCAGTAATAAAATTCTTAATGTAAATGTCTGTTTACTGAGCAATGATTTTTTTTTATTGGTGGTATTTTCTTGCCTTGAAAACATTTATCTATTGTTTCTATGTGTGTGCATGTAGCTCCATAAACATACATGTATTACATGCATTGCAGGTGTCAACACATGCCTGAATAGGATGTTGAAGACCTGGAAACTGGAGTCACAGTCATAGTAGGTTGAGAGCTGCCATTGCAGCAGTAGGAACTGAATCTGGTACTTTACAAGAACATCAAATTGTCATAAATGCTGAGACATCTCTCCCATCCCATAACGATATTTTCTTGTTACTTATAATGCCATCACACAAACTCTGATCAAGATAGTTTAATATCACCAAAGTCTTGGTACTCACCATGAGAAACAGTTTGACACAGAGTAGAGAATTACAAAATTATATTTGTCAAATATTCTTGTGAATAAGTATATTTTGCTTATTTACACACCTTAAGAGAGTCCATCTCCTATTGTTGTATTTTAGATTATAATAATTATTTAATTTTTAACAGTTTCTTTCCAGTATTTTACTGGCATGTAAAATATTAATTCAAAATATGTGTTTATTCAAATGGATAAAATTCCAATAGATATTTTTTGTAGCGGCGTAAATGAAGGCAGACAGAAATTATAATAATATATTCAGCTTTAATTGGCTAAAGACTTACAGAACCCGCGGTTCCAGCGGAGAACAGGAAAGCAGAGGGGCTGGGGAGAGCACACCAGCAATATTTATTAGTAAAATAATATCCTCAGGTGACCCCGCCCTACAAGCAAGGTGATTGGCTGGGGCTACCACTACAATTTTTGAGGTTACTTAAACCAAGATGGTAGAGACTTCCAATGTTAACTTTGATGTGAATAGAGAACATAGCTATCACTCCTTTCACCACCAACAAAAAAAGGCAGACAAACTAAAGTCAGTGACTTTTTAAAAACTATTAGAGAACAAAACTCAAACCAAACAAAATCCAGATATCGCTGGGAGATCAGAAATAGATTTTTCCTCTGAAACATAAACTTGTAACTCTGACTAAATGTCCTTTCCTATAAAAAAAAAGTTTTTTGAACCACACACAAGAAACTTTGATTAATTTTTATAGGCTAATTAGTTTTTGAAATAGGACAAACAAAATGTGAAAATTTTATGATTTGGAAATGAATATAAATGAAGCCTCTTTATTCACTACAGCATGATTATTCCAGTTTATTCCCTGTTACAATAAGACAATGATCAAAAGCAACACGGAGAGGAAAGGGCTTCTTACATTTTATCTGTTATAGTCCATCATCAAGGGAAGCCAGAACAGAAACTTAGACAAAAACCTGAAATCAGAACAGAAACAAAAACAACATACTGGCTTTATACTACAAAAACACATCTATCTAGGAATATTACTACCCACAGGTTGCTGAGTTATCCTATATAAATTAGTAATCAAATAATTCCCCAAAAACATGGCTACAGGCCAATTCAATTAAGATTAGATATCACATAGTTTATTCAATAAAAACCTTTAAAATCTACAAAATCTATGTATAACTAATACATAGGAGATAAGGTCAACATTGATAATTCAATTAATTACTTGACTTTTAAACACCAACACTACTAATTAAAATTTTAAATTAAAAAATGTTACATCAAAACTGAGGCAACTTCGTATAAATATTTTAAATATGCTCTTGATCATACAGAAAACTGAAAAACATTTGTAAAAGAAATAAAATATAAAAAACACATTACAATTCACAATCACAGAGAACCTAAACAACAAAGAGGACCCAAAGAGAAACATACATGAATCTAATCTACATGGGAAGTAGAGAAAGACAAGATCTCCTGAGTAAATTGGGAGCATTGGGACCATGGGAGAGGGTAGAAGGGGAGGGGAGAGAACGGGAGAGAACTGAAGAAAAATACATACCTCAATAAAAACAAAAAAAAGAGGAAGAAAGCAAAGAAATAAAAGTGTAAATAAGCTCAGAACTGTTCTTTATTCATGAACTAGATAACCCAATATTTTAAAAATATTTCCCCTAAACCTTGAAATAGCTGACACAGGAAAAGACTTTCTGAGGAGACCTATTAGCACAGGCACTAAGATCAATAATTAATAAATGGGACTTCATGAAATTGAGAAGCTTCTGCATGGCAAAATACACCGTCATTCAGACAATGTAGCAGCCTAGAGAATGTGACAAGATTTTGCCAACTACACATCTGATAGAGAACTAACATACAAAATACACACAATTCAAGAAAATCGGTATCTAGTAAGCAAACAACGCAATTAAAAATGGAGTACAGAGATCTAAAGAGGGAATTTTCAAAGGAGGAGCACAAATGGCTGGAAACGCTTGAAATGCTCACCATTCCCAATCATGGGAGATGCAAGTCAAAACTACTTTGAGATTTAATTTAACACGTGTCATCATGGCTAAGATGAACAAAACATGTGATAGTTTATGCTGGTATAGATGTGAAGTAAGGAGAATACTTATTCGTTACTGGTGGGAGTACAAGCTTGTTTAAATGTAAATCAGTGTGGGGGTTGCTCAGAAAGATGGAAATCAATCTTCAAGATCCAACTGGAACACTCTTGGACATATACCCAAAGGATGCTTCATCCTACCACAGAGATACTTGCTAAGCCATGTTTATTGCTGCTCTATTTACTCATAATAGCTAGAAATTTGAAACAATTTTAGATATTCCTCAACAGACTACTAGGTAAAGAAAATGCAGTATTTGTACATACGGAATATTAGTCAGTCAATAATAAAATAATAGCATCATGAAATTTGCAGGCAAATGGATGAATGGAACTAGAAAAAGAACCATCCTGAATGAGATAACCCAGAAAGATAAATATGGTATGCTTATATGTGAATATTACCTGTTAATTCAATGATAGACAAGTCACAATCTTTAACAACCTATAGAACTACAGAGGGTAGGTATAAAGGACCAGAGGGAACAGATAAACTTCATAAGAAAGAAAAAGATGCCAAGGCAGTGCCTGCATAGAACCTTCTCCAGTATTTGCCAATGTCTTAGATACAGAAGCATACATGACCATGGAGAAACATAAACACCAAGCCAACAGCAAACGTCTTGATCTATGATAGCATACTACTGGCAACATATGCTAGGGCAATGGTGACATTAGCTATCATCAGAGAAGCTTCCTCCTGCAGATGGAAATAAATATAGAGACTCACAGACAGACATCTAAGAGAGTGAAAAACTTTGGAGTGTTCAATCCTATATAGAATGTTTCCTTTCAATCCCTCCTCCAAGACCTCAAGGAACTCTGTGGAAGAGGAAGCAGAGTGTAAAAGCCAGAGGGGATGGGCGACACCAAGAAAACAAGGCCCTCTAAATCAAAGGAGCAAAGCTCACATGAACTCACAGAGAGTGAGGTATTATGACCAAAGCTTGGAAGAGCCTGCATCAGGTCCTCTGCATACTCGTTATGACTTCCAGTTTATTGATCTATATGATTCCTGAGTATGTGAATAAGTGGGGTCTCTGATTCTCCAAGATCCTCTCCCTCCGCATTTCCCTTCAGAACAGAGCAGGCCTCTAAGAGACAACAATCAAACACGATGAAGCAGGATACAATAAAACAAAGCAAAAGCCCTCGGATTGAGGCTGGGCAAGTCAACCCAATATGAGGAAAAGAGCAGACAAATGACTCAGAGACACATGCTCTCCCTCTCTTAGGAGTCCCACAAAAAACACCAAGCTAACAGTCCTAACATACACGCGGAGAAGCTGGTGGAGACCGATGCAGGCTCTGTGACTACCACTTCAGTCTCTTGAGCCCATGTGAGTCCTGCTTGGCTGATTCAGTGGGCCATGTTTTCCTGGTGTCCCTCATCCCTTCGGAGTCCTACAGTCTTTCCTCCTGATCTTCCACAGGGTTCCCTGAACTCTGAGTGGAGGGATGTGATAGAGGCCCCCAATTTAGATTCTCTTTGCATAATATTGGCTACGGGTCTCTACACCCACTCCCGTCTGCTGCTGATGGAAGCCTCTCTAATGATGACTGGACTAGGCACTATCTATGATCCATGAGGACAGCAGAATATCATTAGGAGTTATTTCATTCTTTTTTTTTTTTTTTTTGCCAGTCATGTTTGATTCTACTCTACTTCTCTGAGCTATTCAGTCTCCAGTTCCTGTCCATTCAGGCAGTGTAGGGCAAAGGTTCCCTATCACGGCATGGGCCTAAAGTTAAACTAGACATTGGTTATTCACTCCCACAAGTTCTGAGCCACCATTGCCCCAATATCTCTTGCAGGCAGGACAGGTTGTAGGTCAAAGGTTTTGTAGCTGGATTGTTGTTCAGTTTTTTGTTTCCATAGCCTGCATAGTATCATCTCCCACCAAAAGACTAGACCATGGGGTGAAGGCCCAAAGCAGGCACCAGTTTGACCTGTCTATGACAATGAACTGTGTCTTTTCAGCAAATTAAATCAAAACAAATAGATATTCACATACAAAAAGAAAATGTGGGGAAGTGAGAGGGAGAAGAAGAGGGGGTAAACTGTGGTTGGTACATAACATAAATAAACTTTTGAAAAAAAGAAATGAAGATAGAAAGACTACACCTTGCAGAACATAGTTCTAAAATGATGCATCTGATAAAAAGAAAGACTGATAGGCAAAGTAAAAGAGAACATTTAAAACTCAAAGTAAGTCAAACAACTCAATGAAGAGCCAGGAAGATGGCTCATCAGGTAAAAATGCTTGCCTTGAGGGCCTGGTTTAATTCCAGGAATCCATGGTAGAAAGAGAGAACTGACTATGACTGAGAGACCTAGGCCGAACCAAACAGGACTGGAGGAGGAAAATGTCAGTGAAGGGTTGCTCAACAATATTCTGCTATACTCACAGAGTGATGTGCAGCCCAGTTGTCATCAGAGAGGCTCCATCCAGCAACTGATGGAAGAAGATGCAGACCCACAGTCAAACATATGGCAGACTTCAGGGAATCCTGCAGAAGAGGAAGAGAAGGGATTGTAGGAGCCAGAGGGGTCAGGACACCAAAGAAGAACCAACTAACCTGGGCTTAGAGGGTCTCACAGAGACTGAACCAACAACCAGGGAGCCTGCATGAGACTGACCTAGGCACTCTGCGTATATGTGTAGCATGATCCTTTTGTAGGACTCCTGACATTGAGAACAGATGCTGATTCTGACTCTTTTAATAGCTTTTGAGTCCCTATTTCTCTTACTGGGTCACCTTGTCCAGCCTTAATACAAGGCAACATATTTAGTCTTACTGTAACTTAATATGCCATGTTTTATTGATGCCCATAGAAGTACTGCCCTTTCCTAAACAAAAACAGAGAAGGAGTGGATTGGGGGTGGGAGCAGAGTGAGGGTGGAAGGAGGAACTGGGAGGAGAGTAGGGAGGGGAAACTGCATCCAGCTGGGGTGAAAAATAAAATGTTGTTCTCTGACCTCCGCACACCTTCCCTGAGAACAACTTACCAATTTGTTGATATGCTAATACCAAACACATAGGTCGTGGTATTCAACATTGATTGTCATTACTGAAATCAAATTCAAAGAGTTGCTGGCATATTACTATTAAAATCACCAGTCAATGATGGCAACTTCTAAAGGACACACAGAGCATCAAGGACTGAATTATTCATTGTCAATAGAAATATATATGGTAGGGCCACGTTAAAGTTCATTTCAAAGTTTTGAAATTCAAAGGAAACCACAATAAACACCCTGCCCTCTGGTGAGTAAAACTTGGCTTCAGCTGCAAGGTGTTTGCAATTTCTAAGGCCTCTAGTGGTTCAGGGCCCTGGTCTCATGAGCTACAAAGCAAAAGTAGCAATGAAGGGTGACTTTTCTAAAGGGGTTTTTAGTTCAGAAAGAAATATTAAAGTCAGGAAATTCACTGATGAAACAGAGCAAGTGGTGCTCCCAGAAGGGAGATCCCCAAAAATGTGCTGTCAAAAACACTGGAATTCTTGAGTAATGGGGGTGAGACCTAAAGGGAGTTCATCTGAGTTGTTTTTCCAGAGGATTTTAATAAAACCTTATGGATGAAACTGGACAACAACTTCCATAAATTCTGTTGGGATTGGTTAATGATCTGGGTTTGTCATGGATTAAACAAATTAGTGAGTTCCATATTCTGTATATGTTCTCCTGGCCCAACCAGAATAATGTGGTTACACATTATTCTTGTGCTGTTCACCCAATTAATTGATGCCATGCATGAATTCTTCCTCTGTAGCTGTTGACCTTGACTGTCTGCTGGCCACTAGACCTGGTCTACATGACTAGCCACCAATCTTGCAGGTATTGCTGGTTTCTGACATTGATGGTTCATTAATTTTGTCTCTCTTTGTTCTCACAGTGATATGACCAGCTTGTAGTATTACCATAGGCCTTCTGCCTTTACTGTCTATGGAAAATTAACTTTCACCACAGTACTAAGATGCGGTCATAATGCAGGGCATTATGTCTGTGCAGCAGCCCAGAATAGGCAGAAGGTTTGCAGGGACCATTTTTAGCTACAGTTAGGAATATATTCAAGGACACAGTATCTTATATCTCCCAGGGGGTCTTTGTAGTGAGCATGAAGCCTTCAGACACTGGTATTTTCCAAGAGTCCTGTCCTTTGTCTTTTTCTGATCAACTTGGTTATTTCAAGCCATTTACCTACCATCCTTGTTCCTGGACTCATTATTTTAATCCTGACATTCCTTTTAATCTTACTATACTTCTATTTAAATCTTAATGTAGATATATAGAGAGGTAGATACATATCCCTAATCAAGCTCTTGAGATTCAGTCCAACTATAATGGTTTTAGCTTTTTGCCTAGTCTATTTAAATATATTTCCACATAAAACATGCACTCAATATTTATAGAAACTCTTATTGTCATAAATTAGAAGCAGTAGATGCTTTTAAATAGGTGAATGAGCAAATAACATGTAGTATATCTATATAATATCATATTACTCAGTAAAAGAAAGTATTTGAGGTTGACTATAGTGGCCTTTAATTTCAACACCAGGGAGGTAGAGGCAGACAAATCTCTGTGAGTTTGAAGTATGCTTGTTATACATAGTGAAAGTCTGTCTCTAAAAATGAAGAAGAAATGATTTATCAATTCCTGGTAAATAAAAAGAGGGAATCTTAAATTTATCTTTCTATGAGTTAAGTAACTTTTAAAAGGTGTGATTCAATTTTTATATTATTCTGGAAAAAAATAAAAATATGGCTAAGAGATTAATAATTACAGCAGTTTGAATAGATCATTTTTGTGACATTCTACTTGCAGATATGTGACATTAAACATCCATCAAAAGCATACAATTTTACACCATAAAGTGTGACCCATAATAGATGATAACTCAAAAAATCCTCATAGGATATTCAGAGAGTGCAGCCAGAAAAGCAGACTGTTTTGGCATAAAACTGCTCTAGAGGTAAGTTTTATAGGTAATATACATGCTTGCCAAGGCTGATCATAATTAATATAGTGAACTTGCTGTTTCTGTATATCACACTCTACCTATGTGAGTACCTGTTTGGCAGCTTCTGTAAGCTATAGAGTAGAATTTGGATCACTGCTCCTTTTAAGAATTTCACTTAGTGGCTCAAAGTCTCCCGTAAAATATTTTTTTTTAATTGAGAAAAGGAAAAAAAAAGTTTCCGCCTCCTCCCAGCCTCCCATTTCCCTCCCCCTCCTCCCACCTTTCTCTTCCTCTCCCCCTCCCTCTCCAATCCAAAGAGCAGTCAGGGTTCCCTGCCCTGTGGAAAGTCCAAGGTCCTCCCCCCTCCGTCCATGTCTAGGAAGGTGAACATCCAAACTGGCTAGGCTCCCACCAAGCCGGAACATGAAGTAGGATCAAAACCCCGTGCCATTGTCCTTGGCTTCTCATCAGC
>NW_026067916.1:867288-965181 GCF_014885135.2 Alexandromys fortis | reverse complement strand
AATTTTGCATGCAAATGGATGGAAATAGAAAACACTATCCTGAGCAAGGTAACCCAGAACCAAAAAGATGAACATGGGATGTACTCACTCATAATTGGTTTCTAGCCATAAATAAAGGTCACGGAGTGTATACCTGGTGAACCTAAAGAAGCTAAATAAGAAGGTGAACCCATAAAATATTTTAAATAAGGTTTTAACCATTGTATGTCTTATTAAAATTTTGTAAGCTATCTTTCTAATCCAAGTTGCAAGTCTGCCTAGATATGGAAAATTGGCTAAAAAAGAAAGCATATTCAACAAATGGTTCTGGCATAACTGAACATGTAGAAGCAGGAAATCACACCCACCGCTATCGCCATGCACAAAATTCAAGTTTAAATTACACAAAAACCTCAACATAAAACCAACTACATTGAACCTCATAGAAAAGAAAGTGAGAAGTACACTTGAATGCATTGGCGTAGGAGACTACTTCCTAAAAATAACCCCAGCAGCGCAGACACTGAGAGAAACAATTAATAAATGGGACCTCCTAAAACTGAAAAGCTTCTGTAAAGCAAAGGACATGGTCAACAAGACAAAACAGCAGCCTACAGAATGGGAAAAGATCTTCACCAAACCCACATCAGACAGAGGACTGATCTACAAAATATACAAAGACCTCAAGAAACTGGTCATCAACAGAACAATAAAAAAGTAGGGTACAGACCTAAACAGAGAACTCTCAAATGAAGAATCTAAAATGGCTGAAAAACGCTCAAGGAAATTTTTAATATCCTTAGTCACCAGAGAAATGTAAATAAAAACAACTCTGAGATTCCATCTTACACCTTTAAGAAAGGCCAAGATCAAAACCACTGATGACAACATATGCTGAAAAAGATGTGGGGTAAAGGGAACACTCCTGCATTGCTGGTGGCAGTTTAAGCTGGTACAGCCCTTTTGGATGTCAATTGTGGCGCTTTCTTAGAAAATTTGGAAAACAACCTACCTCAAGACCCAGCAATACCACTCTTAGGCATATATCCAAAAGATGCTCAATTATACCATAAGGATATATCATGTGTTCAGCTATATTCATAGCAGCATTATGTGTCATAGCCAGAACCTGAAAACAACCTAAATGTCCCTTGACTGAAGAATGGATAAGGAAAATGTGGTACATTTACATAATGAAGTACTACACAGTGGAAAATAATAACATCTTGAAATTTGAGGACAAATCAATGGATCTAGAAAACATCATATTGAGTGAGATAACAGAGACCCAGAAAGACAAATACAATATATATTCACTCATAAGTGATTGTTAGACATAAAGCAAAGAAAAACCAGCCTATAATTTACAACCCCAGAGAACCTAGACAGCAAAGAGGGGATCAAAGGGACATAAGTTGGAAAATAAGACATCTAACTCTCACTATTTGTTGATGATATGACAGTTGATATGACAGATGATAAGTAACCCCAAAACTACCAAGGAACTTTTACAACTCATAAACACCTTCAGTAATGTAACAGGATACAGAATTAACTTAAGAAAATCAGTAACACTCCTTTAAACAGATGATAAATGGGCTGAAAAAGAAATAAGAAACATCACTCTTCACAATAAACATAAATAGCATAAAACATCTTAGAGTAACTCCAAACAAACAAATGGAAGACCCATATGACAGGAACTCCAAATCTTTGAAGAAAGAAATTAAAGAAAACACTGAAAAAAAGGAATGATTTCCCATGCTCTTAGGTAGGCAGAATTCACATAGTGAAAATGGCAATCTTACCAAAAGCAATCTACAGATTCAATGCAATGCCCAGCAAACTTCTTTGTAGACCTTGAAAGAACAATATTCAACTTCATATGGAAAAACAAAAAAATACAGGATAGACAAAACAATCCTGTACAATAAAGGAACTTCTGGAGACAGCACAATCCCTGACTTCAAACTATACTACAGAGCTACAGTACTGAAAACAGCCTGGTATTCCTGGTATTGACATAAAAACAAACAGGAGGATCAATGGAACCAAATTGAAGACCTGATTATCAATCCACACACCTGTGGGCACCTTGGGTTGTAATAGATTAGTCATTTTGAGATTTTTGATGTGGATTCTAGAATACCAAGCAAATCTTGACATAAAACAGTATCTTGTAAATAGAAAAACATGCTGTTTCAATTTCAGAGGTACCAGTTTGGACCTAATGTGTAAACTTTTACATCTTCCTGACATTTCTGCTGTGCCACCAATACACAATCCATGCATTTTAAATACTATCTAATTTCTTACAAAGTACTCATCTTCCGTGTGAATACTATTTCCAAGAGTCTAATTCACTATGTCTTTCTTTCTAATTACATATTTTCACCATTTCTCTCTAGGGTTTTTAAATGGGGGTAAGAAGAATCCCACCCCACCTAAGGTTGCTACCAGGCAAGTAGTTCTCCTGAGGTGTTGGGTGCTGGCAAAACAAGGACATCTGAAAAATTCAAGTTGTTCCATGAAAGAGATACAGCCAAATACTAAAGATATTCTGAGTTTTGTGAGATTGTTAAATTGGTTGTAGATCAGAGTCAGAAGGCAATAGCTTGTTTTCTTATGTGTCTACATCCATAAGGCATGTATCAGACCATAGGACTGGTGTTTTCCAGCCAAATATCAGATCAGAAGATCAGTGTAGAGGACATGAGTTCCCCTATAAAATAAATCTATGACTGAAGCTGTTGGCATATTAATCAGGTCATGCACATGTTTCTTCAGCCATAAGCCTTCTCTAAGAGCCTGTTCTTTAGCTTTAGTCTTGTGTGCTTCTCCAGAGTGCCATTACACAGACTACATTCTCTACTATCTTCCAGACACAAAAATTTCTACTACAAACTTTACTCTAGTTCTTATGGGGCTCTGATAGGATATTTGGTCTTACTTGCTTTATAATTCAGTGCAGAGTGAGTTAGATGACTTGACTCGTGTCCACCATAATCTACAGGAAGAGAACAGTAATTAGAATAATTTAAAGTGCATGTTATTGCTTTTACATATATCTCTTGTGGTGACTAAACCATAGCCAGAGATCAAAGATTTTATGATTTTTACATCATTAATGGTTTTAGAGGAAGTTTCTCAGAAAGAAGCCACTCCTTTGGATAAGAGGATAACAGTTACAATATGTTAATCCTCAAGGTAAAAATTATGTGTTCCTAGGTTCACTTTGGACCTCTCTCTGAAATTGCATTGTCATGTCCAATCATTGCAGTGTTCTACATATCCTGCACGGGCAGACTGAGAACAAAAGAGACAATAATACCTATGTATATCTTAATTCCACATAATTCATAACTCCTGACTGACCACTAGATAATATATTTCCGCCAAATTTACTCCTGTAAGGCTTTGTAAACATGATTTATAAATCAAAATGCCAAAATATTCATGCTTAGCTCCTCAACCATAAAAAGTAAATAAATGATATAAAATGTTAGGAGGTAAGAATGAGGGTATCTAGCAAATAAAAAATAATCAGGATTCACGCAGGATGTTCAGGCCACTCCAGTCAGAGAAGAAGTTAGGCTAAATAAGATCTTTACCTATCCCACCTTTCCTCCAAATCCAATCCCCAGTCCACACCCAACTATATAGCAGAACACTGCCTGCAGTGTCCTCCCATTCTTTCTGCCCCCATCTTTAGGGAATCATCAAGATCTCCTTTCTATTCACACCACTATCTCATCGCCCATCTCTAGTGGAAATTCCTTGGGAACTCTGTAACCAAGTCAGCCAGAGAAGCAAGTAGACCAGTGAAACAGTTAGGTGAGTTTCAGATCTTCAGTATCTCTCTTGTCCTTCAAATCTAGTACTCCAGTCTCATCCCCAGCTCTGTAGCAGAACACCTGTTGGATCATCTCCTCATTCTCTGTCTCACTCTCATGAAACTAAGCAGATCCTAATAGAACATTCCGCTTTTCTCCCTCTGTGGAAAACCCTCAGCATTCCCCTAATCCCAGTCCATCCCTATTCCTGTGTCAGCTACCAATACCTAGACACACATTTTACCCAGAAGCCCCTTTGGCCACACTTGGCAGGATCCCAGAAGAATTTCCTAACAGGCAGCACACAGATACCACACCATCCAAAGAGCCAGAGAGGACAAGAGAAACCAAGAAACCAAACATCCACCCAACAAATTTAAGACTAGATATCAGCACCTAGAATTACAATCATTCTTAGCTGCCAGCATAAAAACACAACCAATATGTCAGAATAATATGTCTCCACTAAGCCCCACCCTGAGAATTCAACAAGACTGAGGCATAATACAAATGTCTTAAAATAGCCTTTATGACTATGATAAGGGTCCTTTAAGAAGAAATTAATAAATCCTTTAAAGAAATCTATGTAAGAAGAAACAGTGGAAAAAAGTGAATGAGCTAGGTCAAGACTTGAAGGTGCAAATAGAATTAATAAAGAAAATCCAAACACAGGGAAATCTGGCATTGAAAAATTTAGAAAGAATAGGAACCATAACAAAAGCCAGACTACAAACCACAATCCCAGAGAACTTAGACAACAATGCGGATACGAAGAAAGACTTGCACAGATCTAATATAAATGGGAAGTAGAAAGTAGAAAAAGACAAGATCTCCTGAGTAAATTGGGAGCATGGGTACCTGGGGTGGGGTTGAAAGGGAGAGGGGAGAGGCATTGAGGGGAGCAGAGAAAAAAAAAAGAAAGTTGTTTAGCATGCAGTACTAAAACTAGTTTCTAAAAAGGGGGAAAAAAGACATTTCTATATCCTCATAGATTAAAAGAATCCAAGAATCCTAGAGTCCCAAGAGCTACAAAAGGAAATTTAACTTTAAGAGGTCCTAGAATAGCAGCAACAAAAATCACATACTTGGTGGAAATTAATATTTAACTATAAATTTTGTCTTTAAAAATTGTTAGGACAGTAAATAATGGAGAAGGGGGTTCTTGGAATATTAAAAGCAGTGTCAATCTTTCATGTCCTGCAGGAAAAGAAAGTAATGTCAGACAAATCTTATGTAGACTTTAAGGGAAAATATTGTTTTTTATACTTGTAAGTTAAAAGAATGTAATGCTAACATCTAAAAGATACAACCTAAAGCATCCAAACCAGCACTGGGCTGAGCTCCTGGAGTCCAGTTGAAGAGAGGGAGAAGGGAGTATATGAGCCAGGGCAGTTAAGATTTATGACAGCAAAAGCCACAGAGACTGCTGACCTGAGCTTGTGGGAGCTCACAGACTCTGGATGGACATCTAGAGGGAGCCAATATGGGACTAACCCAGGCCTTCTGCATCTGGGTGACACTGTCCCTGATGCATGAGCTGGTTCATTGAAACCTGTTCCCAGTGGTGGGATGCCTTGTTCAACCTTGATGCAGTGGCCAGGAGCTTGGTCCTGCCTCAATTTGATATGCATACTTTGTTAACTTTGTTAATTTCCAAGAAAGACCTTACTCTGTCTAAACGGAGACAGAGGAAGAATGGATGGGAAGCAAGGCAGAAGGAGGTGGGGAAAGGGAACAGGAAGAAAAGAGAGAAGGGAGACTGTGGTTGGTATGCAAAATAAAATTAAAAAATAACATTAATGCAGTGTTTCTTGTTAGGGTTATTTAGAAAAAAAAATTTATTTTTGAAAGGGAAAAAGTCAAACCTATTAACTGAGTCTCATTATTCTCTTTCCAACTAGTGACAGTCAAAATAACTCATTTTTAATTATTAAATTGGAACATCGTTGAGTAGCAATGTTACACACACACATGAGCACACACACACACACACATTCTCACTTTTGAGAGTTCCTCTAGATTTTTGTAAATATTATCAAATAATTAAGTTTTTGAGCCCAGTGCATTCTTTTCAATCATCTGCCCATTCTTCATCTTTCACATCTCCTAGCTATTGAGTCTGTGAGGGCTGCTGTGTTTTAATGTTTATACACAAATACACATTAGCCTCCTTTGCCTGTTAGATGCTATATTACTTATAGATTTAAGGCATATATATTTTTGTTTCAAGTACAGGGCTTTCTTCATAATGAATGCCTCTTTTCTCTTATGGGGTGCTAATAACAGCAACACCAAAACTAGATGTGGGATGTCCACCAGAAAGCCCAGAGCGCTCAATGAACTTCTCTCTATATATGAGCAAGAACTACCATCAGGATGATTCCTTGCCTTGGCTCTACATGAATTGCACCCTGTGGGAATGAATATACATAAAATCTTTTTTTAAAAATGGGAGCAAATTTGCCTACAAATTATGCATATGGGTTGTATAATGTTTCAGCATACCTTAAATTCATCATTATAGGTTTGGATATCTTTTCACAATAATTTACTTAGAAAAATACATTCAAATTTTCATATCCTTGGGTAATGTGATTCATGTCAAAAGAAGGATTACTAATTCCCTTAATGATTCATTTTATACTAAACTCCACAGAATATAGAAGTGTAGAAGAGGGTATCATTTGACAATAAATGTCAAAAACATGTTTTATCTAAATAGCTCAACATACAGAACTGACAAAATTTAGTTAGAGATAATTTATACCCTTCAGTGGACAAAGTAATCTACGGTTTGCCTCAAATTGCTTTTGTCTATAAAATAAACTCAATTTGCTTGAGCACATGAAGCACGAATTTAAAGCAATATTTCATAAATCTCTGTCACCAAAGATTAAAGTAACCTTTAATTTTCAAATGCTGCCACCAGCCTGTGCACTTTAGGTTGCCAGGGTTTAAAAACTGAGTTAGACTACAAAAGCTGATTTCCAACCTTACCTGCTAGTAAAGGCAAGATTTCTAATAAAATGAGAGAGATAAGTCATTATTAAGTGTCCCTAAAGAGCTCGTCTGTTCACTAATATGGTTCTAAATTCTTGCTTGTGTGAGCAGAACTACTTTAATGGAACACTGGGGAGGAGGCATTTAAGCTGTGTCCACAGATATCTGTCATGGTAACTTCACTTTGTAAATTCCACACTACATTCCCATCTGTGCATAAGGTCAAGAAGATGCATGAGGTTCCCCAGCCCTGACTTGTAAAAACACACATAGTCAGTGGAGCCTCTCATTTAGGGTGATCATTTTAGTACTGCATACCAGCCACAAACCTAATGAGAAAGCAACGAAATTGAATGCTATTCTAGTGTGTCTATTCAGTTCATAATAGGCCACGCTGAAGCTATGCCAAAGCCTCCTTTATTTCAAACAAATGCTAACATGTGCCATCTATAAAATCTCTCTTTAATTAGCATTATTTTTTAGACCAGTAATAAATAAGAGGCCTTGTGCTGTACAGATTACATACATGTTTAATTCTCACAACTATTTCAGAAGGCAGGTCTTTAATTTCCTTTTAAAAAAAGAAAGAAAAGAAAATTGAGTTTGAGGTTAGAGAGATGATTCAGTGATCGAGAGCACTGCTTGTTCTTCCAGAAGACCTGGGTTTTGTTCCCAGCAACCACATGGCAGCTCATAATAGTCCATAATTCTAGCCCTGGAAATCTGGCCTCGAGGGGTACCAGGCAAACATGTAGTTGAATATAATCACATATAAGAAGGTAAAGCACTCATAAAAATAATAAAATTAAAATTTAAAAGAAAACCAAGTTTGTTTTCTAGTATCCCAAAGAAGGTAAGTGTGAGAAAACTGGGACCTAAGATAGACAACATCATCCTAGCACACACGACTAACAAATGTTGTGAGATGTTTTCATTGCTAGACCTCAGTTTGTAAAACAAGTTAAGCTTCACGGATGGAAAGTGACCAGAAAGTAGAAAGAATTTCCCCTTTCTCTATCCATTTCTCATTAGCAGGGTCCATTTGTCACAGCTGATGATTATTCTTACATAGCACCTATATTAGGGCTCACCCTGCTTGGCACTGTTATGTGTCTTTGGCTAACACATGGTGCAGTGAACCCACCACTGGAGTTTTACACGGAAGCTTCACAGCCCTAAAACTCACCAACTCTGGCTTCCGCCACTCCTGCTGAGTCCCTGCAAATCATGAACTCCTCCGTTAGCTCCACAATCTTGCCTCTACAAGAACATCATAGTTAGGCATATAGCTCTTGAAAACTGGTTTCTTTCGCTTATTTACACGTGTTTAAGCCATTCCTACGTCTTTTTGTGGCACGGCAGCTCATTTATTTTTAGTGGTGGACAATTTTCCATTGCATTTGACCAATTCTTTCTTATCTATTTACGTACTGAAAACCGTCTAGCTTGATTCCAAAGTTTTCAGTTATAAATAACCCTGCTCCAAACATCCACATAGAATTAGCTCTGATTTTGGCCTCTTTCACTCCCCACACCATTCCAATCTGTTGAAATCCTAACCTTATTTGTGTGAACATGAAGTTTTTATTTCTTTGAGGAAATTTGCAGTATCTCTATACTGCTCTCCTATGATTCCCTGTATGTCTTAGTTCAGTAGAGACTGATGGTTTCACCATGATGGAACCTAGAAATATGAGGGAAGACGCTAGGAGAAAACACTGCTTCTCACAGCGGTAAGGACGACTCTCCCCTGGCTTCGGGAGAAGGGCTAGCTGTCCTCGGGTTCTTCGGTTTGTAAACACCCCACTCCCCGTCTCCATCTTTACTTGCTAGATCCACTTGTGTTCTTTATTGTCGTTCCTCTGAGGATCTCGGTCGCAGATCAAATTTTTCTCTACAAGCAGTTCAGTCGTATTAAACTAGGATCCATCCTAGTGACTTCATTCTAACTTTTATATATTGTATTTTTATACTTGAGATAATGGGCCCTTTAGTATATATGCATTTCAGTGAGCTTGTCCTCCAGCTTTGTGACGTGTCTTAGTTTCATATTTAAAGAGGATTTATTTTTTGTGTTGTGAGGGTTTGGCTTGCATGGATGTAGGTGCCCCACCGGGTGTGTTTTACCTGCAGAGGCCAGGAGATAACATAGGATTCCCTAGAACTCTCGTCTGAGAGGATTGTGACCTAACGTGGGTGCTGGAGCTGAACCTGATCCCTTTGCAAGAATAGCGAGTGCTCTGAACTGCTGAACCATTTCTCCAGCCTGTGACTTTCACAGAGAAGAAGATTTTTATTTTAGTGAGGTCCAACTGATCTTTCTATTTCCTTTCTTGGATAATATTTTTAGTTTATATCTAAAAATTCATCACCAAGACTTAGAGAAAAGTGGGTTTTGTTACACATTTAGAACTATGATGTATGTTCAGTTCATTTTTGTCAAAGATAAAAAGGTCTAAATCTGGATTCCTTCCAAGCACTTTCTTGTGATTTAGCACAGCTGCCCGGCATCATTTTATGAGACATTGTCGTTTCTCCATTGAATTGCTTAGCTGCTTAGTCAAAGACCAGCTGTTTTTATTTGTGTCAGCAGAGTATGTTTCTGAGTTTTCTGTTCTTTTGACATATTTGGTCTTTCAACATCATCAAACCCTTTTGATTACTCTAGCTATGGAATGTAGGTAGAAGTTTCTGCCCTGCAAGTCAGTCCCCAGTAACTACACAGTGGTTTAATATTAATTGTAAATGCTAGGACAATAGCTCAGGCTTGTTACTAACTCTTACATTTTCAGTTAACCCTTATTTTTATCTATGCTTTGCCTTGTGACTTGGTATATTGTCTCAGTAGGGCATGTCCATCTCACTTCTCTCTGTGTCTGCATGCTACTCCTCTGACTCTTCCCTTATTCCCAGCATTCTGTGTTTTGCTCTCCCCCTAACCTTATCCTGTCCAACTTCTGGCCAGTCAGTTTCTTCATTAAACCAGCACAGTGATATTTTCACACGGTGTAAAGTAATATTCCATAATGAAAAGGCATTTTAGTAAAGAATGTCAATCTTTTTATGTATTTTTGTCAGTATTATTTTAGATATGTTGAGTCTTTTGTGTTTCCATGTCAACTCTCAAATTGGTGCCATTATTCACAAAGTAATCAACATGGATTTTGCTGTAAGGTAGAGGCAACAGACATCTTAAAAAATGTTGGGGTTTTCTATGCCTGGACACAAACTACCTCTCCATTTGCTCAGACTGATTTTAATTTCTTTTGTTAGCTTCCTATTGTTTTTCTCAGGTAGATCTTGCATGAGAACTATATTTTACTAAATGTTTAAATATTTCATTTTAAAAATGTTTTGCATGGTTTTAATTTTTAAATAAATGTCTGTTACTTTATTTCAAAAACAGCTATTCATAGTAGGCATATAGGAATCAGTTAACTTTCTTGTTAATCTTGTGTCTGGGAACTTTGCTATAATCACTGACCAGTCCTAGGGATCATTCTGCTAGTTCTTTGTCATTCTCTACATTAACAATCATCTCTATCAACCTGATAGATTTTTTCCTGTTCAAAATACAGAATCATCATTTACTTTTGTTATTGCTGCATTAACCAGGCCTTAAACAATGTTAACTAATAGAAGGGAACATCTCTGCCCTGCTCCTGATTTTAAATAGAATGCCATTTGTTTCCCACTTGTGGGGATGATCACCTGAATCCAGCATGGCTTGGATCTAAGAACACAGGCTTGGAGCACCAAGGGAAGGAATAAGGAACAGACACACAAATGCATGTGCAGAAAAACTGGAGTCCACTAGTACATGTGCATTTTGATGGAGAAGCACCAACTACTATAAAAATGAAACCTCAGCAAGGATATTACATAACAGCAGAAAGGAGAGGGGCTACCTAGTCTTGGTAGAACTCTGAAGGCTAACAGTCTTAGGCTGTAAACATCCTATATATTTGCTCACACTGCCAATATACACATTTGGGCCAGAAGAATATTTTGTCATCCCTCTAAGTCTCACAATGTGCAGTGTAAGCGTGAGGAAGTGAATCCATGAGAGTCCAAAATAAAGGGGTGTATCACGCATTTATTGGGGAACACTCACAACCAGTTAGAAAGCCATTGTGGGCCTATGCTCTCTGTGGGTGCTGGGAGCTGTTATAAGAGCTCAGGTCACCACCTAAGAGAGAGCCGCGCCTCTCTCTTAAAAGCAATCACATCCAGAGAGACAAGACCATGTTCCTAAGTCTCATAGCCCAAATGCTATCAGCAGAATGAATTCCCACAACAGTGCAGGTAGGTGCTTATAATTTTTCTGGCATTGCCTTGAGCAAAGACATCGGTCCTTAACATGGCTGTGTCCATGTCAACAACACACATTCTCTCAGGACTTCAACCATTCTATCCATCTGTTCAAGGCTTCCTCTGCGTCAAACATAGGATGTTAGCATAATTGTCAAGTAAATATTCTTTTTTAAATTAAGGGGTTTCTCTGTGTGCCTAGCAATTATGGTTCTGGTTTTGTTTGTTTGTTTGTTTTGTGTTTTGTTTTGCTTGTTTTCATGTGTATGTATGTGGTATCCATTCATGTGTGTAGACATGTTCACAAGTACAGTTGCACATGGCATGTGTCTGTGCATGTGTGTGGAGGCCAGAGCTTGACATCTTGTGTCTTTCATGATTTCCCTCTGCTTTATTTCCTGGAGCAGAATCTCTTACTGCAACTTGATCTCATGGACTCAGCTAGTCCAGCTGGCTAACTTGCCACATGGGTGCCTTGTCTCCACTTCCACAGTATTAAGTCACAAGCAGGCCAGCCCTACACTGGTTCTGGGAATCCAAACTCCAGGCCCAGAATACTTGACTTCTTGTCAAGCATTTTATCCACTCTTTCATCTCCCTAGCTCTTGTTGTATTTTCATGATGGTTTCCTAAATGTTTTTATGTGATCATATTATTTGTTTCCTTAGCATGTATTGGTTATGTGAATTGACTGTTTGCTTATCCTTGCATATCTAAAATAATATATTCTTGGACATCTTATACAACTATTTTCATAAGTTGGATTTTATTTGCTAATGTTTTGTTAAATACTTTTAAAGATGCTGGCATTTACAAGATAGAAGTCTCTAGTTTTCCCTCACAAAATTATTGCCTGGTTTTGGTAATGGAATACAGTTTAAAACCACAACCTGACTCCAGAACATATTCTATTATCCCCAACACTATATTGTCAGGATACTTTCAACACTTAAGCTTCTACCATGAATTACTACATTTTGATATTGTCATACAATTGGCTGTATACATTAGGAGAAAGATAATTTAGGCAAAACTAAGCACATTTGCTTCATTTACATAATAAATGTAATAAATGTTCCCCTTGTACAGTATTTGAGGAATAAACTAGGCATGGACTATAAAGCACATAATCTGTTCTTGAGGTAACGCTCAAGTCACAACTGAGTTTACTTATGCTCCAAACAATAACTATGATATATACTATTAATAGCAGAATTTTATATACTTGATATTCAACAAATATTTTAATTAAATGTATAATAATTTAAGCAATACTCCTACATTTTGCTTTTTTTATTACAGCTAAAATCATGTTACACTTATAGATAGTGATGGCCGAAAAAGAAATAAAATAAGTTTTTTTTTAATTTTAATAATAAAAAAATAGTATGATATAATCACATTTCCATGATGCCAGACATACACATGAATTTCAATCATTCTTATAAATACCAAATAAGCTGTCCTTTTTCAAATGGATATGACTATCATGTAGGAGGTTTCTCTCTGCCACTTCGACTGTCTAGGAGTTATATTTTTAGATTATTTCACTGAGATAGGTACAGGATATAGAAACATTTCAAGTATGTCTTAGCTAGGGTTTCTATTGCTATAAAGAGATTCCATGACCACTGCAACTCTTATAAAGAAAACATTAAATTGGGGTGGCTCATTTACAATTTCCATTATCATCATGGTGGGAAGCAAGACAATATACAGGCGGACATGGTGCTGAAGAAGGACCAGTGGGAATCAAGAAGTGGTCTGAGACACTGGGTATAGCTTGAGCATATATGATATCTCAAAGCCTGCCTCCACAGTGATACACTTCCTCCAACAAGACCACACTTATTCCAACAAGGTCCACCTCCTAATAGTGCCATTCTCTTTGGAGGCCATTTTTTTTAAACCACCACAGAGTGCCATAGATAAAAATACCAATGCTTCCTAAGTGATGATACCATAATAGCATTGTTGAATCCAATATTTGGTGCCATATGCATAACTGAGTAGTCCTGGTCAAGGTGTGGTTTAGTTGATCATATCCCACTTCTGTCTCCACAAGTTGTCCAGGAGTCCCTATCACTGCCATTGCTTAAGGAGATCAATCTGGCTCATGGGAGATGATTACTTTTACAGAGCACAGTCCATCATGAGTAATTGCCTTCATCAGGAGGTAGAGGGATCCAGTGCTCCAAAGTTCTCCTTTTCCTGGAGTCCAAGATTAAAGATAGTGACCTACTGATGTTTTGTCTACCTGAAGGAGGGATGCATAGCTTAGACAATCCTTGAGTGATTAACATGCTTATGCACCCAATATAATGAAGAGAGATATAAAATGAAGGTAAAGACAACAGACCTTTATAATGTGGTGAGCCATCTCACGGGCCCAAGAGAAGGGTTATATGGTTTAGCAAAATCAGTATCTACATGCTCATTTCTAAAGTAATTAATTGGTCATGGCAAGGCAAGGTGTGGTAAAGAATTATACACTTTCTCTGTTTAGTAGTCTTTTACAGAATACCAAAACTCCTTCTTATCACGGCTAATAACCAAACTATAGCCAATGAGAAAGTATATCCATTGCAGTACTAGCCTCTCGTAAAAATGAGAAAGCTGTATGCTTTTATCATTTTGGTGGGATTTTATACATCTTGCTAGATTAATATGAACATATCTAAAGAGAAACAAATTTTACCTTTTTATTTTAAGAAATATGCTATGAATGAGCTGTGCTCTCACCATTATATCACCACTGCATTTAGTAAACAATATTCTTACATAATGCTGTGCTTCCAACACAGCCTTGTGCAACTGCCTTGTGCAACTGCACGGTATGGCTGTAAGCTGTTGTAGAGCTTGGTTTCTTTCTATTACTATAATTTATATGATCCTGCAAATGAATGTACACATGCTTTGTATGTCTGCTGGGTCTTAGCCAAGGTTAAACGCAAATCTCAAGTCATTTTAGAATTGCATTTTAGGACATACTGACTTTCCCAAAGAGTACCGTTACACTGCGCTGCCTCATTACTAAATCTTGGCAGTTTGTTCATTTGAAAACCATTCAACTTTTCCTCTTTATGTCATGACTAACTGGCAGAAAGAGTCATAATTTGCAGTTAAAGACTGTGTGTGATTAATGTACATCATTACAAGAAGTCACTGAATTACAATCAAATAACCTTGTTATTTGCAGTAGATATCTCTTTTGCCTTAATTGCTGATTTAGCAGTTAATTGAGAAAATCCTTGTTAATGATCTAGTATAGCTAAGGAATGATGAGCAAATGAGACATTCTTCTTGGGTAAACAAAACCAATTTTTTCTAACTGTGTATGGCTGACCCGGGGGCAATAGAACAGAACCCAGTAGCTCAATGATTTCTCTAAGCCATTATGCGTAACATAAGCAGAAAAAAAAAGGTGCATGAAGATCACTGACCTTAATGACAGGACTCATTAAAAATATGAGATGAATCAGAGCATAATGATCTTCTCTAGAGCCTGATTTGGAATATTTATTGCAGGTAACCTCTCAGCTCAGTGTCTCCAAATCAGCCTAAGCTTCATAGACTGTCCTGTTCCTTCTCCTCCCCTCGCTGCTGGCTTGTCACTGAGATGACTGTTCCTAGGGAGGAGACTGTTAATGGCTACTATGGTATAACTATCCAGAATTATACACCTATGTCAGTCACATTAGCCTCCATTTTGGTAATTTTAAAAATCTCTGCAGAATGACTTCTTATTTTTAAATATGTGTTTTTGAATGAGAAATATACCCGACTTAATCAAATAGCTCTCTATAGAGCAAAGCAAAAGTAGAAGAATATTCAATAAAGTGCTAAGTTCCCATGTATTGTTTAGATATTGTGACTACAACATTGACTCTAATCCTCACAATCACCATGAGAATTGCACATGCTTATTTCTACTAAATCCATGAAGAAACTAAGGCTCATAGATGCTAGATACCTTTCACGACAATCAATTGATACTTGCCAACAAAGACTGTAAACACACCTTCTAGTCAATGCCCGAGAACATTATGCATCTATAGGATCATCAATTTGAAAGAAAAATTTTAAGAAACAGTGTTAAAAATGAAAAGCAAAATGGCTTCAGGCCAAAACTCATCACATTTCCCTAATTGTGCAAATGTCTTTTGTAGTATCATAGCAAATTTATCAGGTCTAAGAGAGTGCTTTAAAAATGTAAGGCAAAGTCA
Source organism: Alexandromys fortis (assembly GCF_014885135.2). Classification (NCBI taxonomy): domain Eukaryota; kingdom Metazoa; phylum Chordata; class Mammalia; order Rodentia; family Cricetidae; genus Alexandromys; species Alexandromys fortis. The sequence continues at coordinate 949,832 of NW_026067916.1, read as the reverse complement.
ACATATTTTAGATACTCATTGGAGTTAGTTCAGCTTCAATAGTAAGATGACATTATTGCCTTTTCATGGAGTGTCATTGAACAACTGTGTGCTCAGTCATGGCTGTGATAAGAGGCTGATGTTAGGCAAAGTACCAATGAAAAACAGATAAAAATGGGTCAAATATTGTCCACTGTCTTGAATATCTCAGTTGTGCAGTATTTAGCAAATGCATGCAAAGCATGAGTAAGTAATGTGCTTATCGTAGAGATAAGAAAGGTACTCTTTCCAAATATATATATATTTTCCTTCAATGTATGTCCCATAAGACTTGATATTTACTGAGTAATTTGGTCTTGATTGCATGGTAAAATAAACCTTTATGTGTTCCTTCTGGCCTTGGCATATTCTGAAAACAAAACTGTAAGACTCCAGCACAAGGAGAAAAGTTGCAATCTCTGTGACAGTGACTTTCTACTCCTTCTTTGCAGTGCAGTTCCTAAGAATTGTGCGGGAGCCGATGCAGGCAATGACACAGGAGCAAAGGGAGCTCTCTAGCCTAGTTTCATCTACTCTGTTTTAGAACTCAGTTAAAGTCATTGCAGAGCTATTATTGCAAAGAAATACATATTTTTAAAACATTCATAAAGTTAAATAAGACCAATACTTATGGGTAATGCTACCTCCTGAGCTAAGTGTTATCTATCCGCAGATCAACAGAAAGAGAAGCCCTGGATTCTAAATTCTGTTCTGTTTTTTGTTTTAGGAATTACAAATTCAGTAAAAAAAAAAAAATCCTGTTTTTTTCCCCTTACTGTATGCTGTACAGACCAATAAAGAATGTTGGGAATATTATTTTAAGGTGTGTTACGTTTGTTTATGCTGTGGAACATTTGTTTTAATGAGGCAAAGATTTGTTTAACTCTGTGAAGCTGTGATTCCTTGCCTGCCTAAAACACCTGATGGTCTAATAAAGCATTAAAAGAACCAATAGTGAGACATCAGAAAGGATAAGTGGGGCTGGCAGTCAGAGAGAATAAATAGAAGAAGAGATCTTGGAAGAAGAGGAAGGAGCAAGAGCACAAGGAGAGGAGAACATCAGGGGCCAGCCACCCAGTTGCACAGCAAGTCATGGAGAAAGAACTAAAGAATGGTATACAGAAATAGAGACAGATAAAAGCCCAGAGGCAAAAGATGAATGGTATAATTTAAGATGAAAAAAAAACTGATTAGAAACAAGCCATGCTAAGGCTGCATTTACAAAAAAAATAATAAGCTTCTCTGTGTGTGAATTATTTGAGAGTTGGGTAGTGGGCCCTTCAAGAACAAAAACAAAAGAGAAAAACATGCCAGACAGTGATGGTGTCTGCCTTTAATCCCAGCACTTGAGAGGCAGAGGCAGGTGGATCTCTGTGAGTTTGGGGCCAGCCTGGTCTAAGGAATGAGTTTCAGGACAGGCTCCAGAGCTACAGAGAAACCCGGTCTAGGGAAAATGTGTGGCTAGTGTAAAAGAAAATTCAACAACAACGAGGGTAGGAGACAGGTATAGGATAGGTGGGTTGATGCAAAGGACACTGAAAATCAACAGTCCCACTCTCCATCCACTGACTAAAAGTTGTCAGAGGTTTTGGCTTGTCAGAGGCCAGAGATGCCAGAGACATTTAAGCCAGAATTATCTTTGGTTTGGCCCAGAATGCCCTAAAGGAGGACTATATTTTCCCTTGTGCCATTTACCCTAAATGAGCATGCCCTTCCTGGAGACTCTACATGAGGATCTGACTGGGTACCTTGAGAACCAGATGGTCCTGAGCAGGTCATTCCTGCTCCATGCTCCTTTCCATAAAACCGTACTGACCTTCTATTGTGAGCATAAAATGCAGAACAGACAAACATAGTGGTGTCTTGGCATGGTTTTAGAATTCAATAGAATTATTAAATAAATAAACAATAACATATAACTCCCAAGGTGCAATTGTTTCCATGGCAGCAATTAGTCAGATAATTCTATCTATCTACCTTGACTATCTGGCAAAGGCCACATAGGATGTATGGTTTTTTAAACTTGAATCTTAATTATAATTAATCACAATCAATCACACAGCACACAGTAAATACACACACACACACGTGCTTTACAAAATGAATATAAGTTTAAAGGATTACATAAGAGATTCAAAGGCTTTCAGAGTGTGCTGATAGACACAAAAGCAGCATCTGCATTCATAAAATTATTAACTCAAGACCAGCCTCAAGGAAAGACTGCTCTTCAGACCATGGGAGAGTCATGGTTGACATCAAAGTTACAGAGGTAAGTCCTGGAAGAAACTGGTAGATCAGGAAAAGATGGATCTAGGCACAAATGCACAAAGAGATTAACAGACAGATGGCAGTTGAGTAGACCACGTCAACAGGAGCAAGGACTGAGCCAAGCTGAAGCCTCAGACACAGTCAGGAGTCCTCTGTTTTCCACTTCTTGACACATTCCCTGAACATTAGATGATAGTCAGTGTGGGGCCATTGCCATCCCAGTGCTAGGTGTCCATCACTTTTTACATCCAGATGGGTCTTGTAGAAGACAGGATGTGTTGAAGATGTGTTACATTCGCTTTTGCTGTGGAATATTTGTTTAATGATGCAAAGATATATTGCATTCTTTTATGTTACATTTGTTTAACTCTGTGAAGCTATGTAAATTTGTCTAAAACACCTGATGGTCCAATAAGAGCGGAATGGCCAATAGTTAGTCAGGAGCGGGATAGGCAGCACTGGGAGGAAGATATAAAATTTTCTTTGTTTTGTTTAACTATTTCCTCTATATGTAGCCCAGTATTGTCTTAATTTACATTATTCTTAACCATATTAGTGCTAGAATTACAGTCATAGGAAATCCTACCTTACTAATAGCACTGTTTTCTTAAGCTTTCTTTTTTCAAAGGGGGAAAATTCAGGTCTCTTTGTAATACTGGTTTTTGTTGTTTTGTTTGGTTTCTTAATTAATTATTTAAAAAAAAAACAACTATCTTTTCTCCCTTTACATACAAATTTCCATCATGGTCTTAACCCCTTTCCTTATATTAGCGCTCCCCCTTCTCTTTGACTGGACATTGTGGGTCTCTTCTTGACTGTGCAGTTTCTTGCTAGCCCCATAATGGCTCCCTCAATCAAGATATCTCTCCTTTTTCTCCCTCTCTGTCTTTCCCCCATCTTGACCATCCTGTCCCTCAAGTTCTCTACCCTGCTATAGAGATTTGCATTGGTATGGATCTTGGCTTATTGATACAAATTTAAGGTCAATTTTGTTATACTGTGTGTATATATATATATATGATCTTGATTAATGTGTTGTCTTTGTCCAGCTCATTTAAAATGTAATGTATAATTAAGAAATATAGGTAAATAGAGAGGCATCTATAACAGTCAAGTTTCTAGTCATGTTAGTTGGGTTTTCTAGATATTTAGAGATATATTTCAATTAGATAGGTGAAAGGTTTAAACCTTTCAAAGACCTACAGAATATGGCATTTAAATGTTTTAAAAAGTTAGGACTTTTCATGACAGAAACATGTGTACTCCTGGCAGCACCAGTTACTTCAAGAGGAAGATGGGCATCAAAGAGGCTACTTATGGAGTTTGCTAGCCATTTGGGCAAGAAACTGCTCTTGTCTGTGATGTGGGAGTCTTCTGTTTTGTGTTAATTTCATTGGTTAAATAAAGAGACTTCCTTGGCCCTTTGATAGGACAGAAAATTAGGTAGGCAGAGTAAACAGAACAGAATGCTGAGAGAAAGCCAAGTCAGGCTGTCACCATGATTCTTCCACTCCAGACAGATGTAGGTTAAGATCTTTCCTGGTAAGCCAGCTCGTGGTGCTATACAGAATATTAGAAATGGGTTAGATCAATATGTAAGAGCTAGCCAATAAGAGGTTAAAACTAATGGGGCAAGCATGTAAAGCAAAGGATAATGACCCAGAAAAACTAGGTAACAAGGAGAACCCTAAGTGATACTGAAGTTTGGAAAATTTTTTCATGAAAATCATATAGAAGTGTAATAAAAGTCAATTTTATTTTCTTAGGCATTATAATAAATTTGCCATAGCAGAGCATGTACCACATTAGTTCTAGACCCCTAGAACTAGTCCCCTAGTCCCTTCCCATCATATAATCATATTCTCCATTCAATTCTATTTATGGGCCAAACAATGTAAGCTCACAAAAGCAAAGACTATATTGCTCCAAGCAGTTTCTGAAATGAAAAACAAAATGGGAAGTAAAGAAAGAGGAGTAAAATGAAGGCAAGACAAATGATGAATTATTGGTCAAATATGGTATAATCATAAACCTTTGGTGTAGGCATGATTTTCTGTCCTGCCAGCCAACTCCCAAATAACCACACAAAGATTTATTATTAATAATAAATGTTCCACCAATAACTTAGGCTTGTTATTAACTAGCTTTTTTAACTTAAATTAACCCACATTTCTTACCTACATTCTACCACATGACGCTGTACCTTTTGTCAGCATGGCATGTTCATCTTGCTTCTCTCTGCCTCTCCTTCTTCATCCCTGCACTCTATCCCTGTTTGTAAGTCCCACATAACCTCTTCATCTCTATCTATTGGCCATTTAGCTCTCTGTTAAACTAATGAGAGCATCATATCTTCACAATGTACAAAAAAAAAAAAAAAACTTTGCAGCTATTAAGTACCCAAACGTTACATTCTCTAGAAACTTTACTAGGAAATGAGAAAGTGGGGAAGTCAGAATATTTATCCATGGATGGAATCTGAATTTGCAATATCAGAACAGGTCCCTGTCATAAATCCTCATCTTCAGATCACTATTTTGATAACTTATCTTGAAAATGTGTTAGTTCAAAACAGATCTATTGAACCGAAGTGGTTCTGCTCACAATCTTCTTCCTTTTATTTTTTTAATTATTTCTTTTGGTTTTTAAAAATAAATCCATAAGAATGATTATATAAGAAGTATTGACAAAAAATTCTAAAATCACACAGGAGCATAAAATTCTCTAGTTATTCTTCTAAAGAAAAATTTCTAACCTTATTCTTTTGTTTTAAATCCAACAAACATTGGTTGATAACTTGAGTGTGATCCTCTAGGTTTGAACTGTGATTTCTCTCTTTATATGTGTATGTGTGTGTATCTTCTATATATCATATTGTAGAAGGAGCTGCAGGCAGGCCTGCTTTTCGTCTCGCCAAGCTCCCTCATGGTTAGCTTTACACCTGAAATAACAACACACAAATTGTATTCTTTTAAACACTGCCTGGCCCATTAGTTCTAGCCTCTTCTTGGCTAACACTCACATCTTGATGAACCCATTTCTAATAATCTGTGTAGCACCACGAGGTGGTGGTTTACTGGGAAAGATTCAGCATGTCTGACCTGGTGGCTGGATCCATGGCGTCTGACCAACTGTGCTTTCTTTCTCCCACCATTCTGTTCTGTCTACTCCACCTATCTAAATCCTGCCCTATCAAAAAGCCAAGGCAGTTTCTTTATTAACCAATGAGAGTAACACATAGACAGATGACCCTCCTCCATCATCATATAAAGATATTATAATTATATTTTCCATGTTACATATAATATAAAATATATTAATCTTTTAATAATAAAACTTATAGGAAGAGAGAAAAAAGAAAGAAAGAAAGAAAGAAAGAAAGAAAGAAAGAAAGAAAGAAAAAAGAATGAAAGAAAAAAGAAAAGAACGAAAGAAAGAAAGAAAGAAAGAAAGAAAGAAAGAAAGAGAGAGAAAGAGAGAGAGAAAGAGAGAGAAAGTTAGTTTATGTTTTGCTATAAAGGCTGTTTGGAGAATAAATCAGAGGAATTTTTTCAGAATGTGAACTCAGGATTTTATGAGGGATTACTGAGAATCTCCCTCCCGATAAAGCCAAGTGATTAGTGTCTTTATTCCTGTGCCTCCATGCTGGTCCAAATAGATAGTTTATGTTGGGGTTGGCACCAGACCCCAATAATTGACTCTACCCTCTAGGGACTCATAACCTATTTAGAAAGGTAGATAAGTCTCTAAATAACCACACAAAATGACAGACCACTTTTTAAAAATGTTATAAAATTTGGATAAGGGACAGAAGATTGGCATTAGATACAAAAAGTCTACATTCAAATGATATATATTAAAAAATAGATTTTTCTTTTTTAAATTTCTTTTACTTTGCAAGATCATAATTTAATCGCATCATCTCACCTTTCCCTTTCCACCCTCCAAAAAAAAATATCTCTATATCCTTCTGGCTCTATTTCAAATTCTGACCTCTTTTTTTATTAATTGTTGTTATATACATAGATATACACAGACAGAGAGATAGATGACAGATAGATAGATGATAGATTAGATAGATAGATAGATAGATAGATAGATAGATAGATAGATAGATAGATGAATGGATTGATGTATAGATAGATGATGGATTGATGGGTAGGTAGGGAGGAAGAGAGAGGGGGGAGAGAGAGAGACTAGGTAGATTGGATAGATAGATACTTCTAAATACATAAACATAACCTGTATGTACCACAATTCTATAAACAAATTTTTACGTAGAATTAGAAAGGGTAAATTTCATTAAATAGTCTGAATTCTTCCTTATCCTTTTTATTTTTCCTGACTTTGTGAGCAGCACATAGCTTGGCAATATTTCCAAGGAACCTTCTGGCAAAGGACTCCTTCCATCTGGCTCATAGCATACTCTGAAGAGAGAAGATTCCAAACTTTGTTACTTCATTTTCATAGTGTGGAGTGTCAGCAACCATTCACAGAAGCAAAAGATATATAATAATATTATATATAATGTAGATAATATTTCATTATATGTATATAAAAATAAAACATGTAAAGTACAATATAATATATAACATGTTATATATGATATTACATATATTATATACAACATTATACTTATAAATAATTATGTATTATGCTTTATATGTAACCTATTTGCAAATATATATATATAATTGAAAAATGAATTTCTGTCTACTGTTCTCTTTCTTTTCAACTGAGGTGGTCAAACAGCAGATATTAACATACAGATTTTCAAGAAAGACTCTGACAGGCAAGATCACTCTTGAGTTCAAGCCCAGAGGCATTACTGAGAATGGCAATGCCAAGATCCAAGACAAGGAAGGTACACACTAGCAATTTCCACCTCAAGAAGATTTAAAGCTGGGAAGCTACTCTGTCTACTGGAGCAGAAAACACACACACATGAGCGCACACATACACACACACACACACACACACACACACACACTGAGAGAGAGAGAGACAGAAACAGAGACAGAGAAGAGAGGAACACAGAGACAGACAGTGTGTATAAAAGAGAGACAGAGACAGAGAGGAGAAGAAAATTTTTCTTCTTTCTTCTCCTTTATTTTCCCCATATAATCTAGCTTTCTATTATTATTCACAAAAGTAAAAATGAAAGAATCTCTTATTCTGTTCAGCAATGCCATTCTTGAGATACTAATAGCCCACTAAAAATCCATGGGACATTACTCCTACATTTTGACCTTTCAGTATATAATTTTACTGTATCTAAAGGCTAAATTAAATTTTAAAGAACTGGGTCATTTTGATTGAATATCAGGAAAGATTCAACTCCCTTTTTTCATCTGATCATGAAATGAACCATATTAACACAACATCTATTAGGCTTCCCTACAACTATAGACTGCTTCTGCTTTAGCCATAGTTATATAATAATACCCCATAGATGAAGCTTTCGCTTGCACAGTTGAAGATGGCTGGATTTTTCTTTAGAGAAGAAAAAGATTTCAATCATATTTGTACTTTTTTTAGAACAAATAGATGATTAGGGAAAGATCAATATATATTATTTGTAGCTCTTCAAGAAGCCATTCGTATAATGTAAGAGGGAAAGGCACACAAACATTCTATAAAAGAAAAAAAATTAAGTAAAAGATGATAGTTAGATATGACCAGCTATTGATCACATTTGTGAGCTATGATTCACAAAGTAGAAAAATTAGAAAGGAAGTTGAGCAAGTTGGATAAAGATTCAGTCATGTTTCTGTCAACCTGATCTTCTAGTTTATCATTCAGGGAATGAGGCGACAAGCAAGGGAAGAGAATAATCAGCCAGGAGTATAACCACAACAGAGAAGGTAAGTTGCAAATCTCTAATATTCATATAACCTAATTAAATAACGAGGTTTAAAAATAGATGCCAACAGGAGATGGACTGGCTCACAGACACAGCAGTCCCACTCATCACTGAAGGTAGAGTAAGATACGTAATTCTGCTGAAGCAAGGGGGAAAGTGGGATCCTTTCAGCATATCAAAAGAAGAAGAGACAGCATGGGTGTTGAACAAAACCACTTCACATTGCTATAAAAGAAAAATACGCAGTTACTTAGCCTGAAATCAAAATAAAATAATAGTGGCTAATAAATTCTTAGTATCCATTATATGCTAGTGACCATTTTAAATATTTTACAAGCATTAATTCACTCAATCTTTCAAAATCTTTGGACACTGGTATGTTTATCACCTTTTACAACGCCTGGAATTAGGGGCTGGAGAAGTGGTTCAGTGGTTAAGAGCACTGGCTGCTCTTCCAGAGGTCCTGAGTTCAATTCCCAGCAACCACATGGTGGCTCACAACCATCTATAATGAGATCTGGCACCCTCCTCTGGCATGCGGGCATACACATAGGCAGAATGTTGTATACATTATAAATAAATATCTTTCACTGTAAAAAAAATAAAAATAAAAAAGCCTGGAATTAGGACATAGAGATGTCACAATAATTGATAAATTTCACATAGTTACTAAATAAGGCAACGATGTCAAGAACCACTGAACGAAAATCAGAATTGTAATTTAAGATTCTTTTATTAAGCCAGGTAGTGACTACCTGGGGAGGAGCAATTCTCACAACAATGCTCTCAAAGCATCCTGGACTCCTGACTCCAGGGAGATTTAAAGGCAAAATCCTATCCTGGTTGGGAATTGCGGAGTGAGGTAGAGCAAGGAAGCAGTTAAACAGAAGCAAAAAGCAGCAGTTAGCTGGAACATCTTGACCTCAGGTCCCTGAGACAAAATTGGGTAATTTTTTAAAAACTTTCCCAAAGAATTGGGTGTAAACATGGCGTTGGGGATGATTGAAGGGATCCAGCTCTAGTCAGACCGTAGGTGGCTGCATCAGGGACTTATGGGTGGAGGAAACTTGGCCCCACCATACAAGTAGAACATAAGTCATCAAATAGACACACTTCATAATTAGAAACTACTGCTTAAATTTGAAGTATTTTAAATAGGCTTTAAATAAAACCTCCATAAAATAACCTAGTAAATTGAACAATACGCTTTGCAAACTCACCCTTCTTTTATTTCAGGTTTCTCCTTTCCTTGGTGGAGATTTGTGAAAGATGTGTGTACATATATATACAACATATGGCCACACACACACATCTTTTACAGCAACTGTTCAAAGGTAGTGAATGATAGATAGAAGTGGAAAGAAGCCTATGGTATTTGTTAATCAAGAGTCATTGTTCTATTCAAAATCACTGGCTATAACAAACTAGCCTAAGTCTCTATTGCAGTGTGTCAATATGATGAAATAGTGAGTAATTTCATGACTCATTTATCTAACTAACAGCTGAACAAATTATTGAGAATCCATATAAGCTATAGATAGCATATGTTATGAAAACATTAACAAATGTTTCACCGAGAAAAACATTTGAAATTATGCACATGGAGTTGTATCATGCACTTATACAAACTCATAGCAATGTGTTTACAGTGTCGTTTGTCTATAGATGCTGAGATTTTCAATTACACGTGGCGTCCACTATCTTGTTTTTGCTTGCAAAATTCTATTTTGTTATTTCAGGACAACAAACTAAGCAGATCAATATAATGCGGGTCAATGAAACAACTCCTTTGGATAAAACTAACTTCACAGAAGCATTGTTACCTTAGTCACTTCTGGGTAAGAACTTCAAACCCAGTTCCATAATGTAGCAGTTATCACGTCTGCTTTACACACAGAAGGTTGTGGGTTCAAGCCTCCGTGGAACTACGTGGTGTGACACTTTAATTTTTCAAAAAATGAAAACAAACAAAAATTTGCTGGACAGTGGTGGTGCATGTCTTTAATCCCAGCACTCAGGAGGCAGAGGCAGGTGGATCTCTGTGAGTTATAAACCAGCATGGTCTACAGAGTGAGTTCCAGGACAAGCTCCAAAGCTACACAGAGAACCCCTGTAAGAAAGAATTTCAAATAGTAGTCTTCTCTTATAACATTCAAGTTTTATTTGTAATGAAAATAAAATTTTTATGTTTGTTTAGTATGCATATTTATGTTTAACAAAGTGAAGGTTTCTGTGAATATCAGTTAATTGGAGGAAGAAAATGGGCTATCTCTTTCTTTAAGTATTGAGCTATAAACAGAATTTCAGTATTTGCTAACAGCCTGCAATTTAGAATTTGCACCCATTACAAGTCCACATTGCCTCCCACTACATGCCTTCCAGGATCCGATCATTTCATGATGTCCCTACAGTCCTATTTGGATGCACTCTAGAGGAACATCATGTCTGCTTTGATGTTTCCAACCCCATGACATAAGTGCATGAACTCAGGCTGTGTAACATGTCATCATGTCATTCTGGAAAAGCTTTTCTTTTTGAATCCATCTTAAACATGCTTATCACCTCCTGGGCCTCCTCATTCCAGGCCTTCTCTATCAATTCATAACCCTATGTGTCATTCTAAATCTTATAAATCATTGTGCTTCTGTGGTGTTACGCATAGCACTTTGATGAATTTTCTCTTCTCAAGAACTAAGAGCTATCTGTGGGGGCAAAGTAGATGGTTAAGCTCTTATAGCTCTCACGGTAGGAGAAAACTGACTCAAGTCAATGGTCCTCTGACCTCTGACTTCTCATCTCCACAATGCTGTGTCTGTATGTGCACTTGTGCACACAAAAAAGTAAATGGCAGGTCTTCTTTGACTTTCCTTTATAGAACACTTAGCTGCTTCAGAATGAATAGCTGGCTAACCTTAATAATTCTCTTGTCTATTTCTTCACAGCCAATCTACAGGGTTCAAGTTACTTGAGCACACATTTTTTAAGTATCCAGTTACATGGCATGTACATAAAAAGGAAAGAGGGACATTGTACTACATTGGGTCTGCTGTCTTTGGTCAAGCAATATAGGTTCCTTTGATTTTTATCCCTGGTCCAAAGTCTATCCATAGTAGAAAATGCTAATTCAGAATACTCTGTAGAAGAGGGAGACTTAGAGCGGATGGGCTATCACTGGCTAGCATAAGGTGTAAGGATCCTCTTCTATCATCCCAAGGAGAGAGAGAGCATCCAGAGCCCATGAGCTATATCTATAACTGATACATGTGATGCCCAAGGCAGAAGAGGGCTACAGCAAGCTTTCAGAACTCCTGTACAGTGAGAGATAATTGCTTCCCAAACAGTCCCTCAATCCATTATTGTTGCCTCCTAGGTAGAAAAATGAAATACTTATTATTCATTAATGCATTTCCTGGAATGTATTGATTCAACAACATTATCAATGATTTGAGAAGACACAATCAATAAATGAGAACATTATATTTTAGCCAATAGACAATAAAAATTATATCAGTAACTTTTATGATAGCTAGAGCTAGGGGAGGGGGAGATAGCTTGAGGTACAAAATGTTTTCAATTCAAATAGTCACATGATTTATTCAATATTTTGCAAAAGAAAATAAAAATCCTTTATTCAGGCTAACCATTTTTCCTTCTTGCTCATCAAGCAAAGTATAGAATATAGTTTTTTCCTATATATTTTAAATAATACTACTTTCTTGGATAACTACTCAAGCTGTGGGATGGAATTATAATAAAATAAAATAATCTAATAAAAGGAATATACAGGGGAATGGGGCTGAGGAGTATGGCAGAAGGATCAACAGAACAAAGTATGTTTGGAGACGTCATTACTTTTCATGTTGAGTTTAAAGAAGAAGAAAAAGTAGTATCTGTTTGGCATCCTTTTGGCTCTTGACTTAGTTCTTAATCCCAGGTCATTAGAAAACAACTTTGAAGTGGCTATTACAGGTTTTCCCTTCCTTGTCAGTAACATTGATACAGTTAGTATTACACAATGCTTCTGGAAGGAAACATGAAGTATATTTCTGTACAAATATGAATGACGCACTCAAAAAGTTTCCGTTTTTCTTTTAACTGTCATCAATTCACTCAGAGTATTTTTTTCCTTATTCTAAGTCAATAAATAGAATTTTTCTCATCAAGTTATTGATAGTGTTGTAAACAATAGTAAGTTCTACCCAAGACCAAAAAATCAGATGAAATCAGAAAGTGTTTAGCTACCATGGAAGAGCTGTGTGACTCTTGCATCAGTGGGAAGCTCCTGCCTGTAAGTATTGCAGCATAAAGGGTCCCCTCTAAGACTTTTTAGTACCTTCTGGCAACATGAAACTTAGCCAGTGGGAAAAAGAATGCCTTGTTCAACTTGAGATTGAATTCTCAAGCGTTTAGTATCTTCAGCAATAGGATCTTACCATGTAGCTATAGTGAGGAACTAAGGGTAATGGCAACAAGCTGTGCTGTTTTGAAGAGTTTGGGAGACTCCCTGACCCCTAGCTTATAGAGAAGTAGCCCGTGATTTGCTCTGTGAGTTTCATTTAGTAACTCATGTCTTCTGAAATAGGCATTGCCTAGTCACAGAGATTTCTTGAATAAAACCCAAATTGGCATTATAGGTAAACTAAAACTAAATTGTGCTATATTTCCAAACTCAGAGTTCCCAAATTTGTGCACTTTTTTAAAAAGAAATAATTTCCATGTGGTGGGATTATTTGCCCAGCCTTTGTGCAAGGGAAAAGAGCTTGGTCCTGCCTCAACTTGATATACCATGCTTTGTTGACCCCAATGAGAGGACTTACGCCTTCTAAACACAGCTGAAGGAGGAGTGGATGGGGGGACGGGTAGAAGGGAGACAGGGGAAGGAATGGAAGAAGAGGAGGTTGGTTGGCATAAAAAAGAAAGAAAGAAAGAAAGAAAGAAAGAAAGAAAGAAAGAAAGGAAGGAAGGAAGGAAGGAAGGAAGGAAGGAAGGAAGGAAGGAAGGAAGGAAGGAAGGGGGACGGAGGGAGGGAGGGAGGGAAGGAAAAGAAATTATTTAATTCAAGTGTGCTTTTTGAAATGCAAAGGGACAGATTCTTTTAACTTCTTTGTAATAAATTTTTTGTATGTCAAATAATAGTTCCCCAATGGATTTCTCTACATGCCTTCTATCCTCAGTTGTTACATTAATTACCACCCACCTGCTCTGCTCAATAGAGAGAGGTAGCCCTGAGGGACATAATTTCTGTTTGTCCTATATAATGAGGCCAAGGATGGAAAAGTCACAAAGTTCAAGAAAAGCAATGAAAATTTATATGGACATGATCATTGCTCTTTTTAGCACCTGAGAATATGAAAAAATAATTCATGATATTTGAGGTGTGAATCACAGTATCTTTTCTTCTGAATAGGCCAACATCTATCTTTGAGAGATTTTTGGATTTGAATGGCTTCCAAGTACCAGAATATTTTCCTCTGAGTTGAGTTAGAGATTATAAACTTTTTCTTTTATATGCTTTCACAATATAAAATTTTATTTCATGTTAATTGTTTTAAAGTCTAATGACTCAGTTTCAAATTATGATATGAAGTTTTAGCTAAAGTTAATTATTGCTTATCTAAACAAAATATTTTATTCTGTTATTGACAAATACCATAAGGAGAGTGTGCGTGTGTGTGTGTGTGTTCACATATGAGTGAACACATGCAATCTTTTAGCGGTTTATGTTCTAAATAAGAGAGAAGAAAGCATGTTACTAACTTCAGGAAAGCCAAATAAAAATCACACTGCTCTAAGTGTGACTACTAGTAGTGGCCACCTTAGAGGCATAAATGGATTACTTTTTATTTTGTGTATTTAATAGTGCCTTTTAAAAAATTCTTTTGAAACAGGGTTTCTCTGTCCTAGAACTAGCTCTATAGACCAAGCTGACCTCGAACTCACAGAAATCTGCCTCCCTCTGCCTCCTAAAGGCAGGAACTAAAGGCAAGTGCCACCACCACCCAACTATTTTTATAAGTTATGGCAANTATATATAGTGCCATTTTTATGGAGAGTATGCAAAACACAACCAGAATCAGCATTGACTTTTATGAGCAGCATAATGGAGATATATGGAGTTCTCAATAGGAAAACTGGCACACATCTTTCTTATGATTTCTATTGTTGTTTTTTCCTTCTAAACCACCATGCAACAAGAACTTGTACTCAGGAACCATCTAGTGTTTCCTGTCATCTAGTGTTTCAATCGCAAAAAAAGAAGACTATCCAAGTGATAATTCAGTGTCCTTTAAGACTATTTAAAGATGGTCGTTAGTGTGGAAAAATAACAGTCTGCGCATGAATATTTGCTGGGTTTGTTGCTACTGTCTCTGGGTTACCAAGAGTGCTGTAAACACTTGGTGGAATCAAAGTTTTAAATAAATATAGAATAGCTAAAATGTTGTGGAAATATCTTTTTGTATACTGTGAAGATGCATCTTTGCCGAGAAGCCTTCTGATTGGTTTAACAAAGGGATGAATGGACAATAGCTAGGCAGGAGGAGGTTAGACAGGACTTCCAGGCACAGTAGAGACACAAGAGGACACAGAGAGGAAACAGGAGGTACAAGATGGAAGAGATGTAGAAAGCTATAAGGCAAAAATTTAGATTAATATAAATGGATTAATTAAGTTATAAGAGCTAGTGAGACAAGCTCAAGTTATAGGCTGAGTTTTCATGATTAATAATAAGTCTCGGTGTCATTTTTTATGAGCTGGCAGCCCAAAGGAAACCCATCTACACTAAATATTTGCAAAGATATTATTAATAGGGTGTCATTTTTAGAGAAAACTCATGGAATCTTGATTTTTAAGTAGGAAAAGAAGAATCAAAAGCAAATATCAATTTCAGGTCTTACATTAAAATATTTAGTTCACTGTAAATGATAAAGGAAAACATAAAAAGAAATATGTCAATATATAGGAAGAGGCAATGGCTTTCCAAATAACACTGCAACAGCTCGAGATTCTGACAAGAGCTGACAAGTGGATCTTACAAAATTAAAACATTTCTGGACAGCAAAGGAAATAATAAATAGTCTGAATATATATTAAAAAGGCAGAGTTAAGCACCAAAAAAAAAACAAATAATTCAGTCAATGGGTGAATCAATTGAACAGACAATTATTAAAATAAGATGTAAAATTGGACAATAAGTACATGAAAAAAGTGTTCAATATCACTAGCCCTCTGGGAAATGATAATCAAAAATACCCTGAAATTTCATCTCACCCAAGTAAGAATTATCATTAAGAAAATGAACATCTTGGGGAAGAGGGATTAGAAAGACTATGAGAGCCAGAAGACGAGGAAGTCTGCAGCAAACATGTGATTCTCAGAAAGGACAAGTGCATTTCATCCACAAAACACTAACAACATGGCTGTATAAACAGGACCTGAACAATGACAATACCATTGGACATGTTAACACAGAAGGGGGAACTTTCCAAGATCCCAACTCTTAGATGAAGGGCTGTGGACAACTAAAAACTACCAAGAGAGCAAGTGTCCTTGAGATATGTTGGAGCATCCTTAGGGTGTATCCCCAAGAATAGTACAGCTGTGTCTTGAAGTATATGAATTCACAGTTTTCTGAAAAAACACAATATTGATTTCCAAGCGGCCTGTACAAGCTTGCACTCCCACCAACAACGGCGGAGTGTTCCCCTAGCTCTACATCCTTCTCGCCAGAATGAGCTGTCACTTGTGTTTTTTATCTTAGCCATTATAACAGGTATAAGATGGAATCTCAAAGTCACTTTGATTTGGATTTTCCTGGTGGTTAAGGATGTTAAACATTTAAGTGTTTCTCAGCCATTTATGTGTGTGTGTGTGTGTGAGAGAGAGAGAGAGAGAGAGAGAGAGAGAGAGAGAGAGAGAGACAGAGAGAGAGAGAGAGAGAGACAGAGAGAGAGAGACAGAGAGAGAGATGAAAACAGAAAGGAATTCACTGGATGGAGAAATGGAGCCAGAAAGGGGTCATGACAGAGGAAGTTAATATGGAGCAAACTGGAATTAAAAATAGAATGACTTTTGTATTTTTAAAAATGTCATGATGAGATGCATGTGTTCAAGTACTTACACTAGTAAAAACTGAAAAGCCATAGTGAGTTCAGATAAAAACATAGTAAGAAAAAATTTGTTTAAAATGATCATATTTGAAGAAAACACAAATAATCTATGGGATATGAAGGACATATTGTCAAAAGTGAAAAGCAAGAAGGAACAAAGAGAAGAGATGAGGAAGCCAAATGTTTTCTTACATAATAATATACAATAATGAACTTAATTTTGATAAATCTTTCCAAATGAATTAGAGGCTCATAATCTTAACAGTTATGCAGCAAAATACAAGCTGGCTTTATCCCACAAAAGTGTCTAAAAGCATACTATCATAGTTTGTCATCGCTTTTTGTTCAAACAAGCACTTCTAAACATCTACACAGACTGGCTCAGGTTAAAAGGGCAGACTCAGCTTCAGATGAATTCGGGATATGCAAAGCAGTGAGAAGCAGTAAAGAGAAGGCAGCAAATGTGTTATCTGATAGGTACAATAAAGCCAATTATCACCTCCACTGAAAACACAAAGAACCTGAAACTTCAGATGCACTATCATTAAATAATATGTGTGATAACCACAATTAAAGATTTAGTTTCTTCAGACCCCAGTTAGCATTTTGTAAACTTAACTTACCAAAACACAGCAGGATCCCTGTGACTTCATGCATGTTGTCAGAAATTTATTGGAAAAATAGATGAAATGTGAGAATAAAATTTAAAGCAAATTTGACAGAATTGAATAGAATAGTTATAGCAACTAATTATTTCATGTTTATTTAATGAAATATTTACATCATAAAATTAAATATTAATAGAATTAAATATTTAAAATTAAAGAATCACTTATTTTATAGCTCAAAAGGACTTCAGAAGTCTTGAGAACCAACTTTCCTATTTTTCCATTGAGAAAATATAAGCACACAAAGGAGAATTTAGTTTCTCTTGATGGCATTTTGAGCATATAGATGCAAAGAAGAAGAGGTGACGATCAAGAAGAAACCAACGTGGGAAAGAATCTCATCCATCAGATATCTCACACTTAGTGAGGTTGGCTCTGTGAAGCATATATTGGCTTATTTCATCTGAACAGAAAGTCTATGAATCATGTATTGTTTAGCATATAGGGAAACCTAGGCTCAGACTGAAAATGACCTTTGCTGTTGAACAGTTAGAGACAGAGCAAAGACTTAGCTCACACATCTAAATTCAAGTCAACTGCCGTCATTCCACCCACCTCACTGCTATAAAGGCTTAGGGTCACAAGTTTATGTTCACGTCACATTATCTACTCATGAAAGTCCCATGCTGCACAAATAAAGGTCATAAAACATAAAATGTTCAAAGACTAAATTTGAAATAAAAGAAACTACTATGGGAACAGGCAGAGACACATTAGTCTTTTCAGAGGTGTTGTAGAAGGAGCGGTGGGCCGCTTCTTGCCGCCTGACTCCTGGCCACCTGGCTAGCTTATACCCCAAAATAACAGACAAATTATATTCATTTGAACACTGCCTGGCCCATTAATTTTAGCCTCAATATTAGTTTAACCCATTTTTAATAATCTGTATCACCACTTGACTGTGGCTTACCAGGATGAGTCTAACCAGCTTCGTCTTGGAGAGGAGAGCCATGGCATCTGTCACACTGCCTTCTTTCTCCCAGAATTTAGTTCTGTATTTTCCACCCATCTAAGGGCTTTCCTATCAAAGGCCAAGGCAGTTTCTTTATTTAACCAAAGAAAGCAACAAAAATACAAAAAGACCTCCTATCCCGCAGAGGTAAGGAGCTCAGTGGAGAAGATGGATGCATGGTTTCTATTGCCAGAGAAGGAAATACAGAACAAGGAGGGTACCATGGCTCAGGCCCAGAAAACTGGTTCTACAACTTCAGGAGGGAAAGGCTCTGTTTTCTCAACTAGCTCCAGGATAAAACCACCTGCCTCCCCTGATCTACAGCTTGGAATTCCAGAAGAGCAGAGTCTGCAGGCTGATGGAAGGCCAAAAGGGCAACAGAAATCTCGAGCAGGTGGATATTACTGTGTGGCCCTTGGCAAGGTGAGATAGGTCCATGAGGATGCGTGAGACATACACACAAACAAGGATAAACCTTCCAAAGGGCAGGTGTCTATTGTAAAATGATAGAAAAAATGTGTTTCATAAAAATCAACTAGAAACATTAACAAAGAGGCATGCATAATTATAAGTTATGATGAAACTCAGTTATTTCGTAAGATTTCAATAATCCGCATAATACTATGACATACAGGTCTTAAGAGCATCAGCCTTTAAAGCAGACATCTGTCTACATGCTACTTAGCCCAACCACTTTTGTTTTTGCATTAGCAGACTCCAGTCTAGCTGAGCAATATGATTTCATGCTTGAAATCAGCTAGTAATAAGCCCAGATGCGCACACGCATGCGCGCGCACACACACATATGGGCTTATTAATAGCTGATTTATACATATCGCATTCCTAAGTACATAAATACAGCCTTCATGGTCCATATAAGGCTACATACATACATATGTGTATATGCATATATGTGTATACATATGTATATATGCATATATTGCATACATATATGTATATACACATAAATATATACATATGATTTCAGAGCTGATCTCTTGATGCTGTGTAGCTAAGCATCTGGGAGCTCTTTCATGGGGAAAACAATTTCTCCCACTCTCAGCCACTCAACCACTCAGCATTCTTTGGTTGCCTGTAGAAGAATGGTTTTTGTTAATATGCTATGGGCTTTGCAGTTGTTGAAATACTAGTTATTGTAAATACCAAACATTTCCCTGAACTAGCTCATTGTAAAAACTTTGATATAAAAAGTCTTTTCTAAAATGGCTCTTTTGTGCTGGCGAAAAGGGCAGCGGAGGACCATTTGTCTGTTCTGTACCATGCATCGAGTATCCTTATATATAAAGGGCTCGTACAGAGCTTGGCTTACAAGAAAAAATATTGAAATAGAATTTATCCTTGACCTGAAAAAAATCTCATAAAGTCATGCTAAGGTGCTTTCCTCTCTCTCTCTCTCTCTCTCTCTCTCTCTCTCTCTCTCTCTCTGTCTCTCTCTCTAATAGTTCAAAATTAGAAAAAAATACACACTGACTGGGAAGTTAATGATACTTTAAAAATAAATATTTCATATTAATATGTTCAATAGTGAGTTAAGGACATGGTCACTGTGCACCACATGCACACAGGGTATCATGGTCCTTCCATTCTATGTAACAAGAAGAAATCATGTCCTATTCAGATCTGAATAAGAGTAAAATTTTTTTAATTCTACCTATATTTTCCTTAATGCTCCGATCCAGGAATTGGGAATATCACATTCACCGTAAAGAGCTCCTTGTATTGGACTCATAAGATTGCATATAAACTTTTCATGGGGACTTTTTTACTAAATAAACAAAATAGCTTAGGTTAGTCACCACATCCTCATTTTGAATTGATGCCCGCATTCTGAGGCCCATGGAGTTTGATGAATGACACCTGAGTGCTCAGAATGCATCTCCATCCAACAGCAGAGTGACGCTGCCCACTTTCAGCCCATATAATCAGTGCAGTTCAATATTCAAGGGAGGAGCATAAAACATGTTTGGGTATGGTAATGAATGTGATTACACCACCGCCAAATTAAACCTATTTTCATTTTGATATTATAAAAAAAGCAGCAGGGGGTGACTAGATAACTTGCTTTTACTTTATTAAGTTCCTTATGTGGATGTCAGCTGGATGGAGAACTCCCTTGGAGTGAATTAAGAACATTTGGGCCTTGTCTCTATATTTAAAACAGTGTGACTTCGAGTCAGGCTTTTAGAGTTTGCTTCATTCAGCCTGCCAGAGGGGAGATTAAGGAGTGCTCCCAAGTGCCTCGCCTGTTTATTGCCTTCTTTATGTGGGAGGCTTTTCCTTAGGCCTCCAAATAGCACACTGTGACATTGAGCAGAGGAGACACTGATCTGTCCCATCAGGGCCATCTTAGTTGAACAGTACAGATGTACGGATATGGTGATTGTCCACATCCATGGCCGCTTTAGAGGGAACTAAATCCTTCACAGCCCAGCCTCCTGCAGATGAACACAGCTCTATGGCTCCTTGGCTCCACCTCTACAATGCTAACAGAGTTACAAGCTCCCTTCGGGGCCAAACAGAGTTAGTGTACTTCCCAAGCTTCCGACTAAAAGGATTTCCACCCTGGTTATAAAGAAAAGACTTCTGAAACTTCAGAACTTACTCATAAAGGAGCGCTAGCACAAGAATTGGGGCGGGCACGAAGTGAAACTGAATGGACTCAAACAGGCCTTAAAGGCCTTTGGAAACATGCCAGCCTCCAGAGGAGGCCCAGCCTAAGGGGTGGGGCGCGAAGCTTTGCTCTCCCTGGCTTCTTGTCTTCTCAGCTTCCTGGTTCGCTCTAGTGCTCCAATCTGGTTTGTGGCAAGTCTACTGTCCATCATTTCTCAAGAACTGGCTTGCTTTTTTCCTGACTTCCGCCCTGTGGCAGAGTCACCACACACTTATCCCACTGTTTGAGAGATAAAACAAATTAAGGATTTGATTTTCTCTAATATGCTCTGCTTCCTAAAGCAGTCACAAGAGAACTTACAGAAGCTGAAACAAAAGCAGAGAGGTGGAGCTACCCGTCTATCTAAGCCAAGCAGAATGGGAAATGCTGTTGAATAGTCGTAAGAAAATATTTTCTTCAATGTGGTCCATCTCTAGGTATACTTTCTAGATTTTTCATAGAACCAAATTCTAGGCCAACACACACACACCATTTTTATCACTTGTTCTCTGATCAGGAACAGCAGCTTTAAACTTCTGATGAGACTATGGAGGTACCTTCCACGTATAAATAAATATTTAAAACATAAAGAAAAAAACATTTATTAGAACAAGCACAGGAAAAGGTCGTCAGCTTTTCAAAGTATGTTCTATATGTCCAAGGGTGGGAAGAGCTTGAGCAAGGCAAAGAACACCACTGTTGATACTGAGATGCTACAAAACACGTGATTACATCATAAGCTGTATACATAAGAATGAACTGTCTTCAGACATTTTCACTTTGTACAATAGTAAGAGAAGTTCATAATTTCAATTGCTCCTTTTGTTCTCTCACTTTCTTAAATCTTCTCTTCTTTTATATCCATGTTTTAGAATCTTAGCTCTGAATGTTCTCATCACAAGCCTCGAGTGCAATCAGCACGTCCCAAGAGAGGGAGATTTCAGTTATAGCCTCCCTACTCACACTGCTACTCTCTCTTCCTTGACTACACCTCCTCTGCTGACAGCCCCCCCCCCCATACACCTCACTGGCTCGAATCCTCACCTTCACCTCTGAATCCTCCCCTACTGCCCCTTCTTTATTTTAGGTTTCCACTCCATCATTTAAATGCTTGTGCACCTACATAACTTGTATTTATTCTCTTCCCCCTCTTCCTGCATGTCTCTCTCTATTCACCATTGTCTTCACCTCCATTGTCTTCACCTCCATTGTCTTCACCATTGTCCTCACCTCCAGATGATCTAATCCCATGATTTAAGTACAATGTTTTACACAGACATTCTGATGCGATTCACAATTTACATCTACAGGTATTATTCCACTTCTGAATTACAGATTTTTATTTAAGACACTTTTTTAAATTTTTTTAACTTTCAACAGTATTGTACTTGTGTGGAATATATTATAGCCATTTTCTCCTCCCTTATTCCCTTCTCTTATTCGCCCCTCACACCTGTTGGCACCATTATTCTTCACAGTTAGTACTTGTCTTACTTCCATTCTCGTGTGTGAGAGAGAGAAAGAGAGATTGTGCACATCATGTTATCCACCTCATTAGAGTAGGTTTTAATGTGTTCATTTTCATATGAATATATTTGTGCTCATGTTTAACATACCCAAGTTCATATTCATGTAAGATACTGAAAAGTTTTAATTAATTCAGGTTTTCAAAACATACTGTGTATAACTGGAAATGGAATAAATTTTGCTATAACAATATAATGAAACTTCAAGAAATGCTCACACGCCCACTTATACATCACAGTTTGCACTTCAAAAAACACCTTCTGTCTCCAACAGCCCAGTCTCTTGCTCATCCTCTAGAGATGCAGGAGGAAGATGCAAGCTGCCCTGCTTCCTTGTTTGCCTCACACCATAGGACTATTATGATGTTTACTGTAATTTACATTCATAATATAAAATTTCGAAAACACCAGAGAACATACAGAAGAAACTCAATATACCAATCTCCCTGCTATAAATGCTGTTTTGATGTTTCTCTTAGGCTTCTTTATGATTTTAGTCTCTTTGCTATGGCCCCAGTCTATTTTGTCTTCAGTCATTAACAGTGGGTCAGAAAGTTGCATTCTAGCAGTGTTCCCTCAGTGGATGAGGTCATGCCTTCATCATCAGGATCTATGTTAGAGGGGCCAGCACGTGTTCTTGAACGCATTTCTGTGGAACCTTCCCTGATGGAATAGTATAGCAACTTCCACTGCCTACCTTGACCCCCAGTCAACTGAAAAGGCCAGAGGATCACATCTGAAGCATGCGTCTTATATTCTGTTTATTATTCTTTTAAAAGCGGGTGGGTGTGTAGACGTACACAGGACAGACAAGACGCGCAAAAGGAGGAGACACAGACACGCGGCTCCCACGTGGGTGCACTTTAATGGGGGGGAGGGGGACACGATAAGGGACAGGTGTGCAAGATACACAAGGGTAAAGGGCAAGAGAGAGAGCGAGACCTGGTGGAAGCTCGCTTTTTAACGGGAAGCGCAAGGTTATCTGGGAGAAATGACCTGCACCTGTGCACGCCCAAGCGCACAGGTATCCGTAATCCAGGAGGAGTCTGGGAGCTGTAGTTTCCAAAAGGAACAACACTGTTGCTTTTTGGATTTCTGTATTTGGGGAAGAGCACAAGTATGCCACAATGCATAAGTGTATGCCAGAGGCCTTAATCTCCCTCCGTTATGTGGATCCCAAAGATGAAACACAGGTCAGGCTGTCATGTTGGTGGCAAGTGCTCTTACCCACTGAGTCATCTCACCTGCTGCATTCTGTTTTAACCTGAAAGTGATCAAAGGGAAGGGACTGCTGGTAGGTGGTTCTGTGAGAAAACAAGCCAGAGCATCTCCTAGGAGATTCCTTGGCTGATGTTAATTCTGCCATCAAGTCTATGGTGCCATTCATAAATATTAGAAATAGAAAATGCAAGAAAGAGCATGAAAACTTCAAACAAAATCAAAGGCCTTGTGAGAATGTAACTTTACCACAGAGCTACTGCACAGCCTGGAGTCGTAAAGAGAAGCACCAGGGAACTGATTAACGAAGGCTGTAGTGGCAGGAGGTGAGAAATTACGTTTTCTCTTCAAAGACAGAGCATCTGATGGCCCTGCATGATGTGGCGCAATGCCGTGCACCTCATGGACACTAATAGAAATCCAAGCAGGCCCGTTGTCATAGCGGAAGTCACTGGTGCCCAATGGCATTTCATTGGTGCCTGTGAAGTGTTTCTGAGTTCTGAACGTAATTCCCAGGGGGAGATGATTGCATCATCACGGGTACGACTCAATTTGCATTCGCGTGACATTGCTAAGGATAAGCCAAGTCCACACCAAACAGTAAATATATCGGCAGGTGACGAGTGACAAAATGGTTCAGTTTTATAATGGCAACCGCAGAAACCACGTTGTTCCTATGCGGCACCCCGCGTTTCACAGACATCTTCATGTTTGTTATGTGCTCCTTATGACGGCACTGTGAAATCAACTCACAAAATACGACTGCTTTCCTTCGATGAAGGTGGAGACGTGAAGTTTGGCTTTGCTTAGCGACTTCTATTTTATCCTCGTCCCCTGAGATTAAGTCTTAGCCATAAATAGAAATTTAGGCTCCAACTCAGCGCTTTGGGTTGCAAGAGAATGGTTGGTTTTCTGGCAGCGTGCTGTCTCTTTTTAAGGGTCTTTGTACAATTCATTTTGTATGAAAAAAAAAGGTAAATTAATCAATGGCACAATTTGGAGACAAAATCATGTTCCGCATGGTTTTTTTTTTTTCTAAAATACAAACATATATACATTTAGTTTCTCAGGTTTTTAGAGCACTTTGACAAAGTGGTCATTATAACTTATCTTTTCTGTTAGAAACTTGGGCATGTGCAGTAGGA
Source organism: Alexandromys fortis (assembly GCF_014885135.2). Lineage (NCBI taxonomy): Eukaryota > Metazoa > Chordata > Mammalia > Rodentia > Cricetidae > Alexandromys > Alexandromys fortis. Next base: position 925,395 of record NW_026067916.1, on the reverse strand, counting down.
TCAAAAACCCATTGCCATTGTTCTTGATTGGCTTTGTGGGAGCCTAGACAGTTTGGATGCTCACCTTACTAGACCTGGATGGAGGTGGGTGGTCCTTGGACTTCCCACAGGCCAGGGAACCCTGATTGCTCTTTGGGCTGATGAGGGAGGGGGACTTGCTTGGGGGGAGGGGGAGGGAAATGGGAGGCGGTGGTGGGGAAGAGACAGAAATCTTTAATAAATAAATAAATAAAAGGAAACTTGGGCACGAAAGACTAAATAACTTGGCCAAAGCCCAAGAAGATGGCAGAGCGGGGCTGTAGCTCCTTTCAGTCTCAATTCAGACCCTACACTCTGAACTGTTACCCTTTCAACAAGCACGTGCAGCAGAATTTATGAGGCTGGTAAAAAGAAAACTGGACTCCAAAAACCCAGGCCACATTTTTAGGGTTCACTCATCAAGAGAAAACAACACTATTTTCTTAGTACATATTTCCCAAATGCAACTGGTGTTGTACACTAACCCACTGAGTTGATGAATGTAAAATACTGTGAGCTCTACATCCTTAGCAATATGAGAGATTTGGGACACAACTGCAGGCCTTGAAAAGCTGCTGGAGGAATCACTGTAAACCTTTAGCTGCAACACTCAATAAATCCAAGTCGCTGGAAATTTTGGTAGCCCATGCCTTCCATCTTTGGTGGGCACTGGAATGATCTGTGCCCTTCTTGTGCCCTGCCTTTTGGTTCAGGAACTCTAGCAGAAGGGTGGATTATCTGAAAATCTGTATTCATAACCAGTTTCCAGCTAACACTAACGATGCTGCCCAAGGAACAGACTTTGAAACCCACTTTAGTTGAGTTTCCACCAAATTCTGAAGGAACAGAGGAATAGAAATAGGCTCTATTGTTAAAGTAAAAGCTATGAAGCTCACATACTTTGTCCATCTGGTGGCTTGAAAGAAAATGTTCCAAAACGGAGTGGCACGGTTAAGAGATATGACCTTATTGGAGGAAGTGCGTCACTGAGGGCATGGGCTTTGAGGACTTTCTCTTACGTTTCACTTAGTGTGACAATCAGTCAACGTCCTGTTGCCTCTGAGTCAGGATGTAGGACTCTCAGCTCCAGCACCATGTCTGCCTGCATGCCACCATGCTCCCCACTATGATGATAATGGACTGAACCTCGGAAACTATAAATGAGCCACGCCACTAAATGTTTTCTTAAGAGTTGCCATGGTCATACTGTCTCTTGGCAGCAATGGAAACCCTAAGACAATCCACAGCCTCGTGTGCACTGATGCTCCCTCAGTTTCAATTGAAGCCTTGACATTTCAGATAGAAAAAGAGAAATTGCCATATTCTAAGCTTCGTTAATTCTGTCCCAAATGCTTTATTTTTTCCCAATTACACTTACCAACCGAATAGCTACCAAGAATTGAAAGAAGTTGTTTGGTAAGATCTCCTTTGTACATTCATTTTATCAACAGTAATGACTAAACAGTCACAAAGTCCCAAGCAAGTATTATTCAACATGATAATAAAAGAAAAAAGAAAAGAATTCTAAGAAACTCTTATTATGTGCAAGAGTTAGAGAATAATCAGAGTAATACATTCACTCATAAAAACTGCTTGGCTCCCAATTCCTCTATAATTTTACTACACACTCCTAGAGAACTCTTTAAATTCTTGCTACTTTAGGTTTTTGTATTTGTAATGATGAGATGATGATTACCATGAGGCTTAACTAGTTCTTATAAATGAGTTGAGACTACAGGAAAGGAGAAGAACAAAGAACTATTACTTTGGATTCCATTTTGGAACTCAAACCATAAAACAAGAGGGAATTTCATCTCAGCAACAAGCCAGTGGAAGAGGCATTTGCATGCCACTTGGCATCTCATTGTCAGAACAAACATAGAATGTGTTCCAATACTGCCAAGTACTTGACAATTATTCCTATACTACGGTTTTATTATTTCTGCAAGATTTTATTCCTTTTCTCATGCAGATGGAACAATCTAGAGAAATATGATTCAAATGCTAACTTTATGTCTAAGAGTGAGAAAAGATTTTTCTATATAGGGTCACATAGTAAACATCCTTTGATTATGATAAGGTGACATGATTAAGATGGGGCTGAGTATTACATTATAACATTTAATTTTCCCAATTTTAAACAGTAATTCTCCTTCACAGGTCATGTTACTTTATTACATTTTCAGCTTTGGTCATCAAGAGCCATTTATTAGTGTTTGTGGGTCTCTGCATCTGTTCCCATCAGTTGCTGAATGTTGCCTCTCTGATGACAATTGGGCAATGTACCAAATATGAGTAGAGTAGAATAGCATTAGGAATCATTTTGTCAACTTCTTTTTTCTTTTTTTGGCTAATCGTGTTTGGTTCTATACTGGGTCTCTGGGCTGTCCTGTCATCCAGGTAGCACTCTTGACGTGAGTCTCAGTTGACATTAGTCTCAAGTTGGACCCATCATTAGTTGACCACGCCCACAAGTTTTGAGTCTTCTTTGATTGCCCCAGCACATTTGCAGGCAGAACAGATTGTAGGTCAAAGGTGTTGTGGCTGGATTGATGTCCAGTCCCACTGCCGGGAGCCTTGCCTTGTAATAGCCAATCTGGGCTCTGGATCCCCCATTGCTAGGAGACTTTGTTAGGGTTACTCTCATAGATTACAGGGTGTTTCCAATGTACTAGGTTTCTACATTGCCTCGAAATGCAGGACTCGCAGGACTCACAGAGACAGAAGCCACAGACACAGACACTCCACAGGTCTGAGTTAAGGATTTAGCATATACCTTATGTGCTAAATACCTTGGTGCTCTTGTGTGACTCCCAACAGTAGAAGTGGAGATGTCTCTGATTCTTTTGCCTGAATTTGGGAAACTTTTCCTCCCACGGAGTTACCTCATCCAGTCTTAATATGAGGATTTGTGCCTAGCCTTATTTTAACTTGTTAGGACTTGTTGGGTGAATATCCTTCCAAAGCCTGATCTGTTTGTTTGTTTGTTTGTTTGTTGAAGGAAATGTTTGTTTGTTTGTTGAAGGAAACGGAGGACTAGATAAGTAGGTGGGGAGAGGACTGGGAAGAGTGGAGGGAGGGGAAACTGCAGTCAGGATGCAATCAATATATGAGAGAAAAAAAAGAACTTTTTATTAAGTAGAATTTTCTACCTTTTCCTTGTTTTAAGGGATTAAAAATTAGTCATTTTCTAAAAATAGATTCTTGGCCTTGCAAATGTATTTAACTTCACAAATATAAATTATTAAATAGGCTAGTTGGTTTTATCACACCAAACATACACCACCCTGTCTTTTCGACACTTTCTGTTTTATTCACCTATTGCTTCATTGTCTGCATTTTCTTGTGAGCTTTTAGGGTCACTAATGGCATTCTTTCAGTTATACAAATTGAAAACCTATTTTCAAAAGAGTTGTGCCCCGGTCATTTTGTTCATCCGTAGTTCATTCCTTATTTGTTTACAAAGGAACCAGGCTGTCTAGCAGAACCATTTCTCTCCTGCGTGCATTTGGAGAAACCTGTTTTCTCTTATTAGACTTTTCATTTTACTTCCTCTTGCAGCATTGGTACTTCCTGTTTACTTTTCTATTTCCATTTCATTTAAGAGCCTCTTCCTCACCCCCACCCCATACACACAAAGTGCTTAATATAAAGAGTTCTAATCAGGATTCTTTAAAACAGAATAAAGTAAAAATAGAAAATTTCATGAGTTGAGTTAAGAGATTTTACAAAACGGTAGGCATTTAAGGTTTTGTTTCCCTCTGGTTATAATTTAAAATTTAAAGATAAAATAGCCCTTCCTCTTTAACTGAGATGACTTCCCCACAAATTTCCTCATGAATCCTTATCAGACATTTGTTGAATTAGGAGCGGCGGGGCTGCATCCCCGGCACCCGGCCGCCCGCATGGCTAGCTTATATCCAGAAATAATTACACGGAAACTGTATTCTTTCAAACACTGCCTGGCCCATTACTGTAGCCTCTTATTGGCTAGCTCTTACATATTGTTCTAACCCATTTCTAATATTCTGTGTAGCCCACGAGCTGGCTTACCAGGGAGGATCTTAACCTGCATCTTTCTGGATCGGGAGAATCATGGCGACTCCTCCACCAAGCCTCCTTCTCCCAGAATTCTCCTCTGTTTTCTCCACCCACCTAAGGGTGGGCCTTATCAAGGGGCCTAGGCAGTTTCTTTATTAATAAGAAATCACTCCCACATCAGACATTTTTAACTATCTGGATGTAATGAAGGAGTAATTATACCTAGGATCCTTTTAGAATGATAAGTGACTAGCTGGAATAGGTGGCTGTTGTTTTCTGATTCCTTTGTCTTGCTTTCCCTGCTTGCAGGATGCATTCAAAAACTCAGTCAGTGGATGCTGACACATAGAAGTCTCACTGCCCAGCTTTCCCCAGATTCCTGCCACAATGACAGACTGTCTTCCCAGCCCTGGGATCTGGCGTCAGAGGACAAACATAAAGGACTCTAGGAAGAAACTCACGGCAGGTGTTTGGTGAAGCCACAGCTGACTGTGCCGTGTTGTTCAACACCCTACACAACGTTTTCGTTTTTATGGTATTCTCCAAGTTCCAAAAAAGGAAGAGATTTTTCTCTCCTGGTGATATTGTTTGATCCCTTTTCTTATACTTTAAAAAGATTTATGAAACTCGTTTTTTCCCCAGAAAGCTCAAAACTTATTTTTATGGTGTATATTGTTTATAAGTTTGTTTGCTGTAGTCTTGACTGCTGAGATGAAATGGATGCCACTATTATCCCCTCTGTGTTCTACCCAGGGTTCCTTGCAGATTGGTGAGGACTGTTTGTTGGAAATCAACTTTGGCTAATTAAGCAAAATATAAAATCACCAGAAATGAATAGTGGCTCAGAGATCATGGCTTGTTCTTGGGGGGCAGAAACCAGGGCAGGATACAAACCTGAACACATAAACTATCACAATAACCCAAGAACAAAGTCAGCCTAGCCAGAGTGAGTGCAACAGCTGGGGTCTCACATGTGACCTGTGACTATAGGCAATAAACCAATCTTGCGAGTACCAATAAAATCAGTGAAAACAAAGTCGAGGAAGTGAAAGGAAATGCTCTTGAAGAGAGGAACTAGTGCCTAGACAGACCCACAGTGTCTGTACACAATACTCTTAGTTTTGTTGAGGAAAGTAGTTTTGTACATATGTACTATTATAAGTCACACCTCCCCATACCTTCATAAATGAAAAGTAAACAATAAATGATTAAAGACCAAATTCGATATAAGTTAGTATCTTTGAAAGTCTTTATGTTCAGTTAACTATGCTGCAATTCTATGTAGCAGGCTATGCCCACAAAGAGTTTATTATCTCTATTTAGAGAGAATATAAGCATATAAAGAACTAATGGTTAGTCCTGAAGGAAGCAAAATACTAAATTTATGGCCTAAGAGGCACTAAGCACAGCATTTGATAGCATAGCTTCTGGAGAGACATCTTTGATTAAAATTCTAGTATTGATACTCAAAGATGGAGACCTTGACCAAGTTATTTAACTTTCACAGTTTATAAAGTGAGTATAATAATAATCCCATATAATAAGGTGTACTACTTACTTGAGTCTCCTTTAGTACCCATGTTGTTGAGACTTCATGACTGTAGCTTCCCTGACATTTCTAGGAGACACAATCTCACAACCAATTTACAGGAATATAAAATGGCACAATTTGGTTTCTGAGAATAATTCAGTATGTATGTATCACATGACTTAGCTATTTTAGCCCTTATGTTTACCTAAAATAAATGAAAAAAAAACTTCTGCATATAGAAGTGTACTTCATTCATTGAATATGTTTAAACTCAAAATATAGCAACTGTCATCAACAGGTAAATGGTTAAACAAATTGTAGTATACTCATAGAGCAGAAGGCTATCCTACAGTATAATGGAATATTTATAATGAATGGTTAATGGAGGATTCATAGAATAACTGTATTAAGTGAAAGAATACTGTCTAAAGGGAGCATATGTTATAATCCATTTAATTAAAGTTCTATGAAATGTGCTGAGTGTGTTGATTTAGGATTTAATCTGGCACTTGGGAGCCTGACATTAGAGGCTTGCCCCAAGTTGGAGGCCAGCCTAGAGTGCATTAATAAATTACACTGGGGCTACAGTGTAAGACTGGCCCCAACAACAGCTCCCCTATTAACTAACAATAAGGACTAAACACTGTGACATGTATCTTAATCTGTGGTGAGAGATGTTTGTCAGGTGTTGGGGGCAGGGCAACGTGGGATGGGTGAGAAGTGGTAGGAGAAGACAATGAAATTTGTTAGTGATATGGTTATGTTCATTACCCAAAGCCCCATGATTTTCAGGCTCACACCATTGTCAAATCACATAAGGTTGCATACTTTAGATATTTAATGTTTTATGTCAATTATACTTCATAAGCTACCAAAAAATTTTTCATGATGCCATGAATTGTTCCGAGTTGTGCTTCAAGGGCACCATTTGTTATGTTGGAGTGAAATCATAAGGCTGGGATCCTAAGAAGAAGCAGCGTGCACTGGTCTTGTGAGAGGTAGTAAGAGATGGTATTGGAATAGGTTTTATCAGAATGGAAAAATAATGAACTTATTTAGCATTCTTGTCTCAGTTAACAGGGTAGTCCTTTCTCTTCTCCACAAAAGCTCAAAACTATTTTGGACCACTGAAGTCTCATTGTTGTTTCATGAAATTTAACCATTATTCAACCACAGCTTATGTAAAAGAAGCATTGCAATCATGTTGGAATTGGGAGATCTCACCTTAATAGTTACATTCCCCATCATATACCCTACCAAGTCTCTCTGGTCAGGAATGCCTTCTGCAAAACTGTGGTAGCCACTGAGTTCCCTGCGGTTGCATGCACAAATGCTGATATTCACAGAAATAAGAGAAAAGGAACCAGGCAACATCCTTCAGGGCCAGTGGTCAATTACTGGCCTGTTCTTGATGACCAGAACTTCCATACTGGGGATTCAATTTGTATGCTATGTAATTAGGACTGCCAGTTGTTAGGGTATTATGTGTTTACCAACAGACAGGTATGGTTCAAAACTCCACCATCAATTTAAGCCAAAGCTTTGTGCCCTTCATTAAGTTTTGTTTTTCCATACATAGTCAGGTTGGCCTCAGGACAAATAAAATTACATACAGGTGCAACCCTAAGTTTTATTTTCCCCTATAGGTTCTAACTAATTTGGCTGTAACTCTTTGGGGATGACGTTCATGGAAAAGCCTATAATCTTTGTTATTGTATTTCTCAGTTGCAGGTACTTCCAGAGCCGTGATTTATCTAAATTGTATTTTAGTCACAGGGTTGTAAAGAGGATAATGTGTAAAGTCTATTGAGACATTGTTAGTAAATTTTAAAAATTACTTTCTGCATCCAGTTAGGTCAGGGTGTTTTTTCACTTGTGCATTTATGTCAGGATTATGCATCACAGAAGACTTCAAGGGAATAAAAGTTAAGTACCTACAAATTCTCCAAGAGCTTGTCTGTTAAGATAAAGTTATCACTTGCAGGGCTCAGGGACAGCCCTTAATGAGGCCACAGCCTAAAATGGCGGAACTGATACAGCAACAACACAGAGATTCTTTTGAAGTTCCTCTTCTTGCCTACTTTGCACTACTCTTTCTGGTCCAATACTGTAAATTGAGACTGCATGTTCATTTCCTGGAAACCTAGACCCAAATAATCACACAAAATCTGTATTAATTACACCACTGCTTGGCCAATGGCTCAGGCATGTTCTTAGCCAACTCTTACCGCTTAAATTAACACATTTCTATTATTTTATATTTTACCACAATGCTTGTGGCTTGTTACCTCACATCTTGCTTCTTGGGTGACTACATGGCGTCTGCCTCACTTTGCTTCTTCCTCCCTGTATTGTTTAGTTTTCCCACCTAGCTATATTCTGCCCTGCCATAGGCCAAAGCAGCTTCTTTATTAACCAATGGTAATAAAAGATAATCACAACACACAGGGGAAATCCCATATCATAGTACTGAGGTTTAGATCTCGGTGCCAAATGCACACAGTCACACGCCAGGAGTTATTCCTAAGAAACGCTTGTTTTGGAAGATTATATCAGCCTTACAGTGCCACTGCATTCTGTGGATGGTAAAGAGTCAATGATACAAATATTTAGGAGGGCTTCGAGTCTTCATCCAGTAGACAGGAAGTCTACTGCAGTATCATTGCTAGGAACTATGGAGTTTTCAAATGTAAGCTTAAAATTCAACTCTGTATCGAATATATGTGAAACAGTTCAACTTCTTAATTTTAAAACTTTTAATCAGAGGTCTTACAATTCACTAACTGAAGACTAAGAAGAAATGGCAAGGGCTGATGGATCAGAGGTAACCAACAGAAAGCTCTAACATTAAATACAGCAGGTACTAGCAACAGGGTGAAGCCTCAAATTTTTAATTACACTTAGGAGAAAAAGCTGGGAAACAAGGAAATTCAAAGAACAGACCTAACCCTGAGCCTTAGGTGCAGGGGCTATATTGTAGATATATCAGTTGGGACTGGGACCTAACCTTTGCTACATGCAAATAAGGAACACTATGAGCAGAAGAAATAGTGAAATATTCTACCCCAGAAAAAAACTCATCAATTGGTTATCCAATAACAGTCAGCCCTGAAAACATGCATATATACATGTGGCATTATACAGACTGAATGGGCTGTATTTAAGAATTCATTGTGTGTGTATGTATTTAATATATTAACAAAAAATAGAGACAAATTTGAAAGAAAGAAAGGGGATATGATGAAGAGTTTGGAAGGGGATGAGAAAGATAGAAATGATGTGATTATAATATTAAAAAACTTTTTGATTAAAAAGAAATGAAAATGAACTAGCAGAATAATTTATTGATTTCTGATTTTCTTAGTTGATCTTAATTGTTAGATTGAATATTGAATAAAAATCACTCCTCCTGCCCCCTAAAAGCAAACTGCCACCAATCAGAGAAGACCAGAGAGAAGTAGCAACTAGCTAGAAACCACAGGCAACCTTATAAACTGGACTTTACCCACAACAGAAGGGTGTTAATGGAGAAACATTAAATTTAAAAACATTTTTGGAGCTTACTGATAGTTATTTAGCAATGTGGGTCTTTGTTTTGACAAATACTCCACAGTAATATACAGTGATCCCATTAGGAAACTGAAATGGGCAGGGGTTGCGTGGTAATTCTCCACGGTATCTTTGGAAAATTTCTGCACATTAAACATTATTCTAATGTAAAGTTTATTTTAAAATGAATCAAACAAAATCGTAATTGGAAAGACGATAAAGTAAAAACAGTTCTTGTGCTAAGTGATTTAGGGGGTTTAATAGAAAGATGTGAGGCCCAGCGGGATTTGTGAGGCCTGGTGGCCGTGAACTGAAAGCATGTCTTTTTGTTGTTGTTGTTGTTGTTTTAAAATTCATTTTACATACCAGCCACTCCCTCCTCTCCATCCACTCCTCCCTCATCTACCCCCAAACCAACCCCCACCCACTCTTCAGAAAGGATAAGGCCTCCCATGGGGAGTCAACAAGGTCTGACACATTCAGTTGAGGCAAGACTAAGCCCCTTGCCCACCATGCATCAAGGCTGAGCAAGGCATCCCACCATATGGAAAGGGCTTCTAAAGTCAGCTCATGCACCAGGGATAGATCCTGGTCCCATTGCCAGGGTTCCCACAAACAGACAAGGCTACAAAACTGTCACTCACATTCAGAGGGCCTAGTTCGGTCCCATGCAGGCTCCAAAGGTGCTGGTGTAGAGTCCATGAGCTTCCACAAGTTCACGTCTCTCTGGGTTTCCCCATCATAATGTTGACTCCCTGCTTCTCCCTCTCTTCAACCAGGGCTTGGCTGTGGATCTCTCCTTCTGCTTCCATCAGTTACTGTATGAAGGTTCTTTGATGACAAATAGGGTAGTCACCAAACTGATTACAGGGAAAGGCCAGTTCAGGCACCCTCTTCACTATTGCTAAGAGTCTTAGCTGGGGGTCATCCTTGTGGATTACTAGGAATTTCCCTAGCACCAGGTTTCTCCTTAGGCTCATAGTAGCTCCCTCTACGGGGGATATCTCTCTCATTGCTCTCCCTCTCCATCCCTCCCCCAACTCATTTCTTCATGTTTTCATTTCCATACCCTCCCCTTTACCACTACCCCTGTCACCCCCCCCCCCACCAGTTTACCCAGAAAATTTCACCTATTTCCTGTTTCCAGGGCAATCCATGTGTCCGTCTTAGGGTCCTTCTTGTTACCTAAGGATTCTATCAGGAGCTGTGGATTATAGTCTGGTTATCCTTTGCTTTACATCTAGTCTCAACATATATATATATACATATACATATACATATACATATATATATATATATATATCATGTTATTCTTTCTAGGCCTGGGTTACCTCTGTCAGGATGACTTTTTTCAAGTTCCATCAATTTGCCTGCGAACTTCATGGTGCCACTGTTTTGTTTTGATTTGTTTTGTTTTCAGCTGATTAATACTCTACTGTGTAAATGTGCCACATTTTCTTTATCCATTTTCCCATTGAAGGTCTTCTAGGTTGTTTCCAGGTTCTGGATTGATGTGGGAGTCTTTTGTGTTGATTTCATTGGTTAAATAAAGAAACTGCCTTGGCCCTTTAATAGGACAGAAAATTAGGTAGGCGGAGTAAACAGAGCAGAATGCTGGGAGAAAGAAGCCGAGTCAGTGACTCGCCATGTCTCTCCTCTCTGAGATGGATACCCGTTAGGCTCATCCCAGTAAGCCACACTCAAGTGGCAATACGGATATTAGAAATGGGTTAGATCAATATGTAACAGCTAGCCAATAAGAGGTTATAGCTAATGGGACAGGCAGTGTTTAAAAGAATACAGTTTCCCTGTAGTTATTTCGGGTAGCTGCTCCCTACAACACTGGATATTATGAATAATGCTGCCATGAGCAAAATTGAGCATGTCTTGTTTCAGTGTGAGAGCTGAGAATAAGGGCTCCATCGGGAAGGGAGCTTAGTATTGGACAGAGAAGGGAGGTGTGACCAGAATCGTGGAGGGGAAAGATTCAGAGACTCCTGGGCAGCTAAAAGTTGAAGATCAAAGCACGAATAACAGATCAGACCCCAGGAGACACCTGTTAGGACACTGTTTTGGAGAAAAGGAAATGAAATCACCAAACCTGTAATCTCAAGGGGAATGCATGCTAGCAGGCAAAGTCGAAGGCAGACCATTAGAGATGTCCTGCAGTAGTCTGACCTAGGCAGAATCTGTAGTTACACAGAGAATAGGGCACATCTGAAAACACAGAGGAAGTAAAATAAGCAGCCATTGGTCATTTCACCGAAAACTGCTGATACGGAGGGCGACCACTTAAGAAACAAAACCGATATGATCCTAAGAGAATGAACCAAAGCTATAGGAGATTCAGGTGTTACTGCAGATGGAAGCCATCCACAAAGTTCCAATTCCAAAGATTTTGGGTGCTAGCTTTGCCCAGGCCTTAGAGGACTGGATTGTTTTATTATTTTATGAGTATATGCACGTATGTGTGAGGATGCCTGCATGAATATCTGTGCGCCACATGCATGCCTAGTGTCAGAGGAAGTGGTGAGCCTCCATCCAAATGGGTATTGAGAATTGAACCCTGGTCCTTAGTAAAAGTGCTCCTAACTACTGGGCCAACTTGCTAGCCCCCTAAAGTAGATTTTTAAGACACAGTGTCATTCTCGTGCTTCCTTACATGGTTACTACCTTGTTGGGTTTTGTTTTTCATTTCTGTTTTTGAATTCCCTTAGTCTTTGAATGGCTGGTAGGAGCTACACCTTGCCTCATCTGAAAATATTATCCAATGGAGTGAAAACTGTAAATTTGTAAATAGATCCTTCAGTACTTAAAATGCCTACTACATGGTTTCTGGGAGTTCATATATCTGCTGCCAGCAAGTATATATCTTCACTGCTGATTTCAATAAACTAACAGCTGTATATACAAATAAAAAAGGAGAGAAAACAATGAGATGTAATGATACAGAAACAAAGAAAAACACCAAGATCTTTTGTATACTTTCCAAATTATTCTTATTTAAAAAAATTATTTGGGGCTGAAGAGATAGCTCAGTGGTTAAGAACACTGGCTGTTCTTCCAGAGTTCCTGAGTTCAATTCCCAGCAGCCACATGGTAGCACACAACCATCTATAGTGGGATCTGATGTCCTTCTGGCATAAAGTCATATCTGCAGATAGGCACTCATATAATAAATACATAAATCTTTTTTTAATCATGATAAATATTTGTTCATAGTATTTCCCCTTTACCAGCTCATCCTAGATCATCTCCACCTCACTACCCAAACAACTTCAGATTATTTCTATCTCAAAACAAGAGAAAATCAAAACAAAAACCCCAATATATGAAACCAAAAGCATATACAAATAGACATGAAGTCCATTTTGTGTTGGCTGTTTACTCCTGAGGTTTGGGCCTTCCCTGATGTAATTGATATAGCCAGTGACACTCATTGGAAAAAACTAGGTTTTGCTTTTCCAGCACATATCAATTAGTATTAGTTTCTTGGCTATGAGTAGAAATTTGCATCCATTTCTCTTTCTCAGTGATGGGAGTTTGTCTGTTTCAACATGTCTGGGTCTTGCAGATATTGCCACAATCTCTGTTTTATCTTGCTGAATGTAGAAGCCACTCTTTCTATATGGTCATCCTCTCTCTCTGGATTTTACAGTCTTTCTATCTGTTCTTTTGCTTATATCCCCGTGAAGTGTTTTCCTTCATGGGAGACACTTGAGAAATACTCCTAGGATTGAGTTCATCACAGTCTCTCATGTTTTGCACATTGTCCAGTTTTGGGAATCTGTATTAATCCCTCATATACTACAGGGAGTTTCTCTGGTCAGTGTTGAGCAGTGCTCTGTTTGATATATAGCTATAACAATAAATCATTAGAAGTCATTTTATTGTCATGTTCCTTTGGCAGAGTAATAGCAAATAATAGCAGTAGGTTTTTCTCTGGGACCCATGATCTATTTAGTATAAGTTTCTTGGGAACATTATCGATGACAGGTAAGGGTTTCATCTCATTAAGTGGGCCATAAACCTAAAAAAAAAGCAAAATAAAATAAAAAGATAATTGGTTACTCCCATATCATTTGTCTTCTGTACCACTATTGCATTATATCTTCCTAGGCGTGTGAGATTTGTAGGTAGCAGCTTTTGTAGGTGGGTGATATTGATAATTACCTTTTCCTCCAGTATGATACAAAAATAATTCCAGAAATATGGATTCTAGTCCAAAAGATGAAGTTTCTAGTTGGGCACCAGCTCAATTTCTCCATGTTCTGAACAAAAGCAATATCTTCAGCAATACAGTTTTATCACCAGGATATAGAGGACAACCAGTAGCCTTGCCAATAACTTGTGCTGTTTTCTGGAAAACAAACAACAGAAAATATCTTCAATAATTATAAATTATTAAAATTCAAGTCAGAAGTGTCAAGACAATTGAAAGATAACCCAATTGAACAATTTGATAAAGGGTCTGAATGGGATACTCACAAAATATGAGTCAAATATGTAATGCAATTATGAAATCATACTTTACTAACTAATCAGGAAAGTTAAAGTGAATAAAATTTATACTTATCTAATTAAAAAATCTTAAAATTTGAACAGCATACTTCTTTACTGCCAGTGAAATAGTAAGGGAAAAATTAAAGTTTGATATTTTGACAAGTTGAAGATATGTGTGCCCTATAAGTCATGTAATTGTACATCTAGAAATATAGTCTAAAAAACTTCCCCCCTTTAGCAAGGAAAATATATTTAATATTATTATCACATTTTTAGGTAATAGAAAACAAAGGGAATCAACTATGTGTCTATCAACCACATGTACCTACCTGACAATATGTGAATAGATCACAATAAAAATCAACATTAACTTAATGATTAGAATAATTTATATGTCTGGAAATAAAATAGGAATAAGGTATGGAAAATGACAATATAATTTTATAGAACAATTTCCAGTATATTTCTCTACATTCTGTGTAGGTGATACCAGTGAGAGAGAACTGTAAGGGCAGGACAGTAGTCTAACTAAAATTGCTGTCTGTGTATGCCCTGGAGATAAAAGGAGTAAATCACAATGAGTATTAGTACAGAAAATATTCAAAATTGTTTGTGTTTTAATAGAGCAAATGCAATAAATTTCAATGAAATATGTGCTTTTTAAATATTTATAGCTTCCTGTGGGTTTAAATATTTCATAAATTTTAAACATAAAAATAGTAAAATTGTAAATTTTTCAAATATTTCAAGAAGATGAATGCACATTTCTAAAATCTTTTAATATATAAACTCAGTGAGAATTTAAATCTTTTGTGTACAATGTGTTTTCCAAATAAAATACATCATGGGGCTGGACTTCAAAAGGTGTAGGCCTGTGGAGATGGCTCTGTAGTTAAAATACTTACACTGCAAGCAAAAGTTCTGACACCCAGAAGTTATGTAAATGCCATATTGGCATGGCAGCTCATCTGTATTCCAGTCTCATAGGAAAAAGATAGGACACTTGGAGCAAGCTATCTAGTGACAATATTGATATTCTCTTTGACCTTTGGATTTGAATGAGAGACCCTGCCTCAAAGAAAAAGGTGGCAGACAAAGCAAAAAAAATCCCAATACCAACCTTGGGACTGCATATACAGATGCACCTACACACGCACATATGTGAATATTCATACACACATTCATGCACATCACACACATACACACGAAAAAAAGATAAAACAGAGGGAAAGACATAAATCCCATGTTTTCTCCTATACATAAAATCCAGATTTGTTTTAATTATTTTAACACTCATACCATCCTCCATTGTTTCAGTTTGATTACGTGATTTTAAGGTTTAAAAAAAATATGTGAGGGTATCAGATTCCTGGAACTGGAGTTACAGACACTTGTGAGATGCCATGTGGGTGCTGGGAATTGAATCCAGGTCTTGTTGAAGAATAGTCTGTGCTCCTAACCCTTGAGTCGTCTTTCTAGCCCCTCTATCATTTCTTCATGCCCAGGGTTTGTCAAAATACATGGCAAGTTGCTTGATAAATATCTATTAACTAAACCCCAAATCAATCAGTAGCCTATTACCAAGGTATTGTCCTAATGATGAGAAAAACAAAGCATGAAATGACTTGTCTAAGATAATGTAGATAGAATTTGGCAGAGATAGATTTAAGTATAATATTCTTTTATGCAACCTAACATTTCCTTCTCATTGATGTCTAATAAATGAGAAAACAGCAGAGTTTAGAACAGTACTATAAATTTCTGTCAGCTTCCCACAGGGTTCTATCAGTATAGTTTTATCTGTAGTATAGTGTGCTGGTGATAATAAATGTGTGGTAACATTACCGCTGGCTTCTGAAACGAGGGAAAGGAGGGGCCTCCTCAGTGCAGTAAGCAGCATGCTGTCGGTCTTGTAAGAGAGGAAAGAGTCACACGGTGCTTTCCAGCAACCGTGCTCAAGGCTCTGTGCTTTCACACATCTGATACCCTCACTGAAGCACAGAGCAATTTTGAGAAGAAATTTTGCTTAGAAAATTATTGAGCATAATTTTAATTATTATTGTTTTTGCTATTGGCACTTTAGCTCTACATCCTATAATGTTGCAAACTGATCATGTTCTGGACACACCTCACTGCATCAGGAGGGTCTGATTTATTAAGACAATTAGATAGTTACTCAGAAATACTAGTAAGAAATGAAAATAAAACCTGTTATGGGAATATGAAACACAATCTGTGTATTTAATGTATGCTCCCTATGACTCTTGACTCTTGACTTTTAGATTAAAAGCTATGAAAGTTTTACATTCAATATATACAAGATTGAGGGATTTAAATAATAGAATCTGATATGGTTAAGATCCAAAACATGCTTCATCAGATGATATTAGTAATATTCTTGACACATAACTGCTTATGTGGGAGAATTATTACCTATTTTTAATTAGTAGTAAAACTAGAGTGAGTTCTACATCACAGGAAGGTTCAACCAATTTATCAAGTATATAATTAAATATGTGAACATACAAAGCATACACACACACACAAGTTTTAACTCTTGAATTTGGAGGTAAATGGTGCATGTCTATAATCCCATTTGAGAGGTCGAGGAATGAGGATCAGGAATTCAAAGTTATCTTCAGCTATACATTGAGCATGAGGGAAGCTTGGGCTACACGGACCCTATTTTAACTTCCTATTCCTTCAAAATAACTTTTTACAAATTTATAGAACTGAAAAACTCTGGGAATTTGGGTGTGGGGCTGGTACACAAATGTGCACATGTGTGTAAGGTAGAAAGCTTACTTGTGTAAGCAGCTGTGGATGACTTCCTCTATCATTCTCCACAATTTTTTAATTTTTGTGATTATTGTAATATCATATGATTTATTATTTCCTCACTACTCTTGAAAACCCTCTCATGTACCCCAACTTGCTCTCTTTCAAATTAATGATCTGTTTTTCTTTAATTATTGTTACATGTATAGATATAGATGACATAGATATATATGTAGATGTAGAGATGTGTGCATTATACAGAGATTATATGTTTATATATATTAATATCCTTAAATATAAATATATCAGCTCAATCTATTGTTATATGTGTGTATATATTTTTAGAAATGACTACACACATTACTGTAAGTCTAAGAAATGGAAGAGACTATTTATAGATGTTCCAATGCCCAACCTTGGGGTACTTTGAGCAGAAGAATAAAAATGTATTATACTGTAATCTAAAATATACATTTTATGTTGATTTAATGAATTAATAAGTGAAAAAAACAAATAAAGGAGAAATGAAAAATATTCATGCAAAAGAATTTGTATAATTTCTCTGCCCTCAAAGAGAAATATAACATTTCACTGTTTTACTGAAGATGCATACAATGACTTTTTCCAAAATATGTAATATGGAAATAAATAAATTAAAAAGTAATTTTACAGTAATAAATCTGAAAACACAACCTTGGATAGAGGTCAAGCGTCAACGCTGAGATGTATGACATAGATATAATGAACCTTGAGATGACAAGAAAATTCGGGGCCTATGTGGTCCTCCTTCTAGGAGCTCACAACTATAATCATGAGATAAATGTCAGACAAATTCAAGTTGAGTAATCTTCCCAAAAAAATGCCCACTACCATTGAAATGTATTTAGATCATTAAAAAAAAGGATATCTGTTATTCTAGTTATTAGAAGTCTCAAGATGAGACCAACAACTGAAACATACTAGGGACTCTTGGGTACACACCTAAACAGAAAGAAAGTTAAGAAAACTTAGGAAATTATAGATTTCGATTGTAAATAATTTATTAATATTGGTTAAGTCATTGTAACAAATATTCCACACAAATGAATGATGTTAGTAAAAATAGATATGAGATTATCAGGAGCTGTGTATATAATCTTGACAATATGTCTATTAATCTGAATCTGCTCTCATATTAGAAGCCTATATTTAAAGAAGTATGAATGGTTGTATATTTGTTTTATATCTCAAGGTCCTGAATTTAGATCATCAGTACCCATCTTAAAAAAAAAAAAAAAAAAAAAAAAAAAAAAAAAAAAAAAAAAAAAAAAAAAAAAAAAAAAAAAAAAAAAAAACAAGCAAACAGGAGCTAGGCACAGAGACAGTGACTCAAGCCTATAGTCACATCAGTGTGGAAACACACAGAAAGCTCCCTGGGGCTAGCTGGCTGGCTAACAAAGTTGGCTCTTTTGGGGCTCTTTGAGAGACCATGTTTCACAATAAAGGTGAAGATTAATTGAAGAAGACATCTAATGTCAACCACCAGCCTCTGCACACACATACACACAATGAAAATGGCATATGAAGACATTTCAGGACCAAAGCATAGCCACATAAAAGGCAACGAATTAAAATAGCGAAACAAAAGCAAAGCAGCTACTTTTAACAAACAAGAACTAAGGAGGCTAGCCACCATTTTTAAGCAAGTGAAAGTTGTTCCTGTGTCACTGAAATTGGACTCTCAGAAGTCAGTTCCCTTACCTGCCTCTTGGCGAGTGTATGTGTCCCTAGGTGTGACACCGTCAGATGTCACTACCAGGATCTCAACTGATGATAAACAACTAGTTTAGCAAGTGCCATGATGTGCTGCATCCCACATTTACCATTTCTTCTCTATAAGTAAATATTTCTATGACTCTACAAAAATGATGTGATTAGTGAACACCCACTTCTCCCAAGTACATCAGAGATGGGTTGTTTGTGGCTGAAAGAATGCATTTTCTCTAGAAACTGTTTTCTTTTTTCCCCTTTCACCAAGGCTCCACCTGTCCCTCTCCTGAGACCAAGGCTTTAAGCTCCTCCCAGCTACTACTGAGTCACTTTCCATTCGTCTTTCTCTCCTGCCTTCCTGGCTGCAGTGCTCAGCCCCTTTCCTTCACAGATCGTATAAGTAGTACTGCAGTTCTTCACCAGGCCTGAAGCCTCAGCCGGTCTCTTACTCTCCTCTCTTCTTACTCAACCTAATGAGTCATCCTTTGAAGAAATTATCCCTTCACATCTGTTCTGTTCTTTCTGCTTCTGTCACCAGCCTAGGGTTTCAAAAACTCTCCTGTAGCTAACTGACATTACATTCAGTCTGCTCTCATTCCCTGACCCCTTGTCCTAAACTCACTCCTCTTCTACAACACAGAAGTTCTTTATAGAATTGGCTGGTCTTAAGAGGGAAGCAGAAAATGGATTTTATTCTTTTCCTTCCCTGATGTGGGAGTGATTTCTTTCTAATCTGTTGCTTTCATTGGTTAATTAATAAAGAAACTGCCTAGGCCCATTTGATAGACCAACCCTTAGGTGGGTGGAGTAAACAGAACAGAATGCTGGGAGAAAGAAGCTGAGTCAGGCAGTCGCCATGATTCTCCCACCCGACACAGCAGCAGGTTAAGATCTTCCCTGGTAAGCCACCTCGTGGGCTACACAGATTATGAGAAATGGATTAGATCAATATGTAAGAGCTAGCCATGTAAGAACTAATGGGCCCGGCAGTGTTTAAAAGAATACAGTTTCTGTGTAATTATTTCAGGCATAAGCTAGCCATGCGGGTGGCCAGGTGCCGGGGGACACAGTTCCGCCGCTCCTATTGCAACACTTCCCCACCTTTCAACAGACTTAGAAAAAAAATTTTATGTCTCTAACAAGTCACAGATGGAAACCCCAATTTTTATTAATTCAGTCTGATCTCTCAATTTGACAAAAGAGAGTTCTAAGCCCTTCCTCCCCACTCTCTCCTCTTGCCCCAGCTAGGGGCTATTTCAGTCTAAATGCCTGGGACAGTGGGGGGCTATGAGGATGTTTCCTTATTTTCACTCATGTCCTTCCTACTTCAGGCAGTGTTGACTGGCACCTTGAGAATCCCAACTAGAAGAAAGGATATTAGAAATAGACACAGCACAGCATAATTCTGGTAGATGAAATCACCTTTTTGGATGTATGGGATGTGGTAACACTGTTTTGTTCTTAACCAAGTCCTTATTTCAGAGCACTCAGATGGGTTGATCAAAGTGCCTGTGCTATAGCCCCTGTCTGCTCTTCTCAGGATGTACTTCACACTACTCCCTCCCAATAGCCAACCACAGAAGCCTGCTCTCTATGCTCTTCAGTTCAAATATGGACATGGATTCACACCTGTGGTCACTGATATGTTCTACTTCTTAGAGCAGACAGTAAAACTGAGCTTCCAGAATTCAGTTCAATTTGACCCTTTCCCCACTAAACTTTAATTATGAAAAGTCATGATTTTATACACTATCAAAACTATTTTTAACTATATACACATTTATTTGGGGTAAAGATAATCTAATCATCATAAACCCCACAGGCTATTTCCTTAGATCATTAATCCAAATCCTCTTTTGTCATTTCTGATCAGTCATAGCCTAATCTACTTCCTATTACTCAGATAATATAAACATCTTTATAGCCCTAATTTAATCATTATTTTCTAAATTCTGGCCTTCTTGCATCTCTGTCTTTCACTCTACTCTTCCCTCACCCACTCATCAGGGTTATCTGCTACATAGGATTTAGTTACTTCACATATACACAAACACACACCCAAAAAAAAACCACGTACACACACAAAGATTATATTAGACAGTTTTTAGAATGAGCTGGAAAGCCTGGGAAGGAATTTAAGAATATAATAAAGAGAAACGTTCAGACCTTATTTAGAAATGAGCTGTTTGAGAGGCCCTCCAGCTTCACAGAAAATTCATCCTTGCAAGTAACTAACTGGGTTCTGCTCCTCTGCAGCCACAGGGCAAATAACCTTCCTCCCTGGCACTTCTTTCTCTTAGCTTACAACCTCATGATTTAAAGCCCTAGTTTGGAAAAACAACATTGAGTAAATCATTTCCCCAGAGCACAGCAAGTGTGGGGCAACACAACCTGACTTACCATCCCAAGGAAGTCAGTTTAGTAAGTTTTGCATACAATGTAGTTGTTAACATAAAAATCCCAAGATAAGACATTGAAATGGACAAGACTTCATGAGAGACATCTGCAATGGCTTGGCTGTAGTGGCATTTCATTTGTATTTTAATAAATAAAGCTTATCTAAAGATCTGAGAGTAAAGCAGCCCCATTGGCCACCTTACTAGCCAGCAGTGGTAAAGCACACCTGTAATCCCAGTAGTCACATTGAGTTTCATTAATCATGCTTCACTTGGTCTTGTATGGAAAAAAATAAGTATCTTTTTCATGCACAAAAGAAAAAAATGAAGCGACAAATTTGTGCAACACTTAGAGAGCAAAGAAAAAGCACCAAAATATCTAAAATGAAATGGATTCTTGAGGAAAAAGTCTAGAGAAATATATAGCTGCATAGCACAAGAAGAGGAAAACCAAAATATGAACTATTTGGGGATGGAGATCATGGTGGAGCAGTTCATCTTCATCTCAGTATGTTGAGGGTGACTTCAGCTGCAAATTTGCATTCACGTGTCTCACTGAACAATGAGAATTTAGTGTGACTTAAACTTTGTCTAGTATGGTGGTACATGTTTTTAATCCTAGCACTTGGGAGGCAGAGGCAGACAATTCTCTGTGAGTTTAAAGGCAGTCTGGTCTACAGAGTGAATTCCAGGACATTCAAAGATATACAGAGAAGCCATATCTAAAAAACCAAAAATTTAAAAAATAAACAAAAAAGAAATAGAGTAAAAGCAAATTAAAGTCACATAAAAATGGAAAATACACAGAGAATCAGGATACTGTATGTTACTGTATGTATTGCTTTTGAATTGTTTGACTGCTGAAGAAGGAGCAACTGGCATGGGAAGCCCTTCTGTCCATGTGTTCCTTTTATTGGTTAATGAATAAAGCTGTTTTCAGCCAATTGATTAACAGAGTAAAGGCAGTCAGGAAATCCAAACAGAAATATGGAAAGAGAGCACACAGAGTCAAGAGAAGCCAAGTAGCCACCATAGGAGACAGATGCCTCCACCAGAGCCTGCCAAAACTTTGCCAGTAGGCCATGACCTCATGGTGATATACAGATTAATGAAGATGGGTTAGTTTAGGATATAAGAGCTAGCTTAAAATATGCTTAAGCTATTGGCCAAACAGTATTACAAATGATATAGTTTCTGTGTGATTATTTTGGGTCTAAGTGGCCAGGAATGAAAAAGCAGCCTCCACCAACAAGCAACAGCTATGAAAAGACATTTGGTTATAAATGCTGCTAGATTAATTCAACCTATATACTTTGAAAATGCCTTGAATTCAAAATTTAAGTCAAAAGATAAGTTATTTTGGAAAAGAGATTATGCTTTTGTTTCCATGGGAAATGAGAGGCTGTGGATTCATTCTGGGTTAAGTAAAATAAGGTTTGATCAAGGAAGATCCCCTGAAAAATCTCCAACGGGAACAAATAGACCAGATGTTCCAACATCTCAGAGTACCTCCATTTCAGTTTCCTCTGAGTTCTACATCCAGAATAGCCTCAAAATTGCTGGTTGAGATGATCCAGGTTAACAAAATGCTCCAGTCAGAACAATAGCTCTGTCCTTCTCTAAATCCAAGCATGTTGTTAAAATAAAAATTCAGAGTTTCTGTCCATATCAAGAGCCATCTAGTATGGGACAGAAATAAGAAAGAATTTAGAAATTTGACTTTTCTTCATACTTATTTTTGTCTTTATCATACCTTTTATTTAGTATATATGTCTGTGTATGTCTATATAAATAATGTTTATGTTTTCCACAATGAACAATAAATTTTCCTGCAGTAATCTTTGACGTTTCCAGGGAGAAGATGAGGCCCCACAACAACTCCCCCTGGTTGATATATATGACCTGTTTTGCATGCCAGCTGCTCAAGATGGTTCCAACTTGCTTAGCTGAAATGGTGTACATTTTTTTTACAATGTTCTGGCCAGAACTCCAAATAGGACCCTCAGAAAAACCCTACCGAATACTCAGAGACTATTTGCAAATATACCAGACAGTAATCTTGGAACTTAACCATTATTTTATTTCCACAAGGCCCTATAGAAAGAACATCACCCCCATGACAGCTGGAAGTAATTCTAGAAGACAACATCCCCTCTCCCAACAAAGTTTGTACTCAGGGATAGTTGCATCATTTAGGGCTTGATTATAATTTCTATAGGGTTGGGGACTGGGAGGACAATTATATAGGATCAGGGATCTCTTTGGGGAAAAAAGGGGAAATAGGATGGGCTAATAGATTAGTGAGATCTTACATTAATAATAATAGTAATAGAATGAATAATTGTGAGCTATTATTATAGGTAATTTACATTGTTATAGATTCTTGTATATTGATACAATTTTAATTTATATAGAATATGTTCTTATTTTTTCTACAATATTTGTATATCTAGGCAATGTTATTTTGTCATATTATATGCATGATGCTTCTACCTCTGCTTAAAACATTTTCTATATTGGTACAATTTTAGGATATATTTATCATATTGCAATGTACATTTCTACCTCTGATCAAGATACTTATACTTTGCTTACATTTTGAGATTATTTTCCTCCTTTGTTGCACACTTGTTTAAAGATTGTTTAATATTCTAATATGAAATCTTAGTCTTTAAGTTCTATAGGTATTAAGATTAATAGGTCAATAGTCATCCAAGTTTGTCATATTTATAATTAGACCAATCAGGTTCTTTAGATACATAAAAATTGTATCCTGCTTAGATAGGTAATCTTCAACCACTTCAAAGAGCTATAGAATATGTCATTTAAATAACTTGGGATTCTGTTGAAGTGAGACATGATTGCTCTTGGCAGCACCAATCTATTCCAGAGAGAATATTGAACACCAAAGACACTCCACTTGGAGCTTGTTTTCTTCTTGACAAAACTGGCCATTGGGCAAGAAACTGCCCATGTGTTGACCACTGAAAAAATGCACCATGTCTGGACAGGACAAACAGGATACAAGAAATAAGACTGTCAAATCTTTCCAAGACAGGGTAAGATGGTTTTGAAAATTTGTCTTGCCTCTAAAACTGGTATGTCAGTTACTCTAGGCCTTAGCCAGTGTTGGCTGCTCCAAATTGAAAATGAGATTTTGGGTAACTGCCAGTTGTCTCTGTTTTTTGTTGCACATTTTGGAAGCTGCTTGATTATATTTCTTTCTTACTCAAGTATTATTATTTTCCTTCTCAGATCTTTAATGGGGTTGAAAACTAGATAGTTGTAGTTACTTTCCTCTCATGACTTGGCCAAAGTATTTATTATACAAGACTTAAGCTCATTAGGATAGGATGATTATTAAAACATTTATCACATGTTTCTTGATATATTTGTTCTTATTGTATATAATTTTGTATTAGGCTTAGAACTTTCTTATTTAAGCAAAAGGGGGAGGTGCTGTAGGAATTCCTACCACCAGTAGTCTTTAAGTTACCCACCCACTTGGGTGTGGCCTCTTATACTATTTATGCCCATGTAAAGCATGCATATCTGGCCTCTCTTTTCCAGCTGGGGGATATGGTTGCCGTTCCCCCATTCCAGCAAAGAATTGTGATCTGTGAGTCTACCCCTAAATAAAAATCTTCTATTACACTCAATACTGATTTCTTTTAAGCATCCTTCTTCAAGTTGTTATAGATAATGGTCAGGAAAAAAAGCTAAACAAAGGAGATTAGATTCAGAGTTCTTGTTTTGGGGGAAAAAAAGGGAGAAGTTACATGGGATAATGCTCTTGTACCCTGTAAAGATTTGTCACTTGTATTGGTTTAATATAACTCTGATTGGCCAGTAGCCAGGCAGGAAGTAGAAGCAGACCAACCATATTAGGAGAATCTGGGAAGAGGAAAAGCTCAGTCTGCAGTTGCCACCCAGATGCAGAGGAAGCAAGATGAAAATGCTACAATGAGAAAAGGTACCAAGCCACGTGGCTAAACATCGATAAGAATTATGGGTTAATTTAAATTGTAAGAGCTAATTAGCAATAAGCTTGAGCTAATAGGCCAAGAAGTTTATAATTAAGATAAGCCTCTATGTGTTTCTTTGGGACTGAACACCTGCAGGGCCAGGTGCGACAGAAACTTCCATTTACAGTCTAGTAACTTGATTGTGTCTGTTTGCCATTGATTGGGAATGGGAGGGGTCTGATATTTATTCACTGCATATTGTACAATATGGAAATGGTTTGAAATCAATTTAGAGTCAGTTTTTTTTTAAAACTACAGATCTTTAAACTAATATATAAGTATGAGGCAGAAAGAATGTCAAATCTCATGGTAGAGTCCTGGCATCTATATTTCTACCCAATAAAGTGCTTCTATTTTAAAAACTTAATCTCTCTCTGATATAATTAATTATGGTATCTCATAAATTAATATTCCTACTTCTACCAAGAAATATGGTGATTATTCATGAGGACACTCCATTGGGTGTTCGATGTAAGAACATTTATTTATTTTCTTGTAGTTTGCTGTATCTTCTTGTTTCTGACATCAAGTTTTGGACAAGCAACAGATGGTGTCTAAGAATGCTTAATCTCAACTTAAACCGCCTTATAAAATCTGACTCATCCCTCCAAATTAACTTATGGAAATTAGATGATAGTGCAGAATAGAAGCAAAAATAAAGATGAAAACAAGGAGGGACCTTTCTCAAACTGGTGTATCGGAAGTGTTCAGGGAATACCCAGAAAAAGGTGTGTTTCCATTCCCCATGTTTATTCCACTCAAGCAATAGCAATAACTGAAGAATATCAGGGAAGTAACCCTGGATAACATGGGAATCCTGGAGATCAGCCCAAGGTTTAGCAATAGTTTAGAATTTTCACACATTCTTAGCTTGTTTCAGAACATAACTTCTTAGGTCAAAATTGTGTGTGGCATTGCCTAACTGAATGTGGAGGTTCCAAATTACAGACAATAATTAAAGATTTTTGAACATGTAACAACCAAAAATTAATTCATAATTAAATATGTAATGACTTCAAGTTGTTTCTGTTATGTCGCATGACTTCACTGAAGCTTGGCTTTGAACATACAGCAGTGCACTCTGCACCACACACACCCTTCATCCTATGCAGTATGAATGGATGCTACGTGAACAGCTCAGCTTGGATTTGAGGCTGGCGTATGCAGTGAGCTATGCTGTTCTTACTGCATGTGCTAAGTCATTTGCACTAATAGAAGGATAATGGTTTAACTATGGAAAATAAAGTCAATGGATGTAACTATAAATCATATCGTTGGACTGTACTATGCTTGAATGATTGATTTATTGGTTTTTGTTACTGTATTAGTGTTTTTGCCTGGATGTATGTCAGTGTTAGGGTGTCAGTTCCCCTGAAATTGAGTTACAGACAATTGTGAGGTGTCCTGTGGGTACTGGGAATAGAACTCAGGCCCCCTAGAAGAGTAGCCAGTGCTCTTAACCCCTGAGCCATCTCTCCAGCCCCCAAATGAATGATTTTAAAAAATTGTTTCAGATGGTTAATTCTTCAGAATATTTAAACCAACTCATTCCTCTGGCTATAAATATCACAGCATCTACCAGATTAGATTATTGTTTCTAGTAATTTTTCTGCCATTTTTTTATATGCTGGTTATGTCTACTCTAAGTTTTTTCATTTTGTTTTGGATACCAGGTTCAATTCCAGAAATGGTTTCGATTATCCTGCCCCCAGAAAGGTCAGTTAATATACATAGGTGCAATGATAAGAATCAACAATAGATTGTTTTATGTTTAGGAAAAGCAAAACAGTGCAAAATCTAGAAATATATATGATTTTCAAAATGTGTATGAATTCATTAAAGAATTTCACAGATTTTTCCCCTTGTTTTTACTATTTGATGGTTTTTACTGACAACTGGGTTTTGATATTGTCACTCTTTAACCTTTGTAGTCCCAGTTGGTCTAATGATAGAACAAATAAGTCTTCATGAAAAAAAAATTCATTACTTAGCTAGTTAAATAAAGCATACATTCAAGATAAAGGACATTATTTCAACATTACCAGGAATAAAAATTAGAAAGCATTACTAAGCACTGTGAATTTATTGGGTATGTGAAACGACTCAGCTCTGATCATAAAAAGCTAAATTTCTAATTTGACTCCTTTTGAGGTTACAGTTTCTGTCTCTTGAACACTTCTGGTGTGAAGCGGAGTATTTGCAGAATTAGAAGTTAAAATTGAAAGTATTTTCACTTTCTCTTTATGATAAGTATCTTTTAAGAACACTAAAGAGATTTATTTCAGTCAAGTAGTAGGGAAAATATCGGATAAACTCAACTGCTTCAGGATTTTATCATAGGCATAGAATACATATGACCAGTGAAGTCTGGAAGAGGGGACTGGATGAAGTGCAATGAGCAAGAGAGAGAGAGTAAGGAAAAGAAGAAAGAGAAATGGTAAGCATTCTGATTCTTGTTTTTACATATTTTTAATTCAAAGTTATTATACAAGAGAATATCAGAAGCCACAAGTATTGCACAGTAATGAACAGCTGGCAGATTCATAAAGGCAGACCCACAAGTGTACAACCTATGGGGCACCCCGTTTTTGCAGAGCTGCAGGAACACTTGTCTTTGGGGTAAGTCATTGTCAGTTCTGAATCTTGTGAAATCGTTGTGTTTCTCCCTTCAAAATGGGATTCACCCAAAGCATCTCAGGAGTATATTGGCAAGAAATGACCTTACCCCTTTCCCCACACCACAGGGGTCTTAGAGCGACAACAGTCACACTCTCTTCTAACAGTCAAATCTACATAAAATCAATTCACACTTGTTAACAGACCACATAGAAATTTCTAAAGACAGGCACTGGAGCAGGAAGGCAGTGTGCCCCACTTTTGCTAACAAACAAACTTGCTACCTAAAACTGGTTATCACAAAAGAGATTGGCTGAGTAGAATGGGTGAATCCAGGATTTAAGGATGTTTAGTAATGGTTTGGAATGACGTCAGGTATTTCCCCTTTGTTGAAATATGAAGCGGGGCTGCGTCCCCAACACCCCGGCCGCTTGGCTAGCTCATGCCGGAAATAACAACACACAAACTGTATTCATTTAAGAACTGCTTGGCCCATGAACTCTAGCCCTTACAGGCTAATTCTCGCACCTGGACTGGCCCATTTCTAATGATGTGTGTAAGCACCCCAAGGTGCGCTTACCGGGAAGATTTTAGCCTATGTCCATCCTGTGTTGGAGTTGCCTGGGAGAGCTGAGCATGGTGTCTCTGCTCCCGAGCTGTCGGCTCTCTCTCCGGAAGCAGAGCAGAGTCTGACCTCACTTCCTCTTCTGCCCAGAATTCTATTCTGTTTACTCCTCCCATCTATGTTCCAAGCCATGAGGCCAAGCAGCTGGTTTATTATAACTTAACCAATGAAATCAACAGATTGATATATGACACTCCCACATCACCCCNCTTTTTTTTCAAAGTTAGACATCAAAGGCTGCCTACTGAAGAAAGTTTATTTTGAGAAACTTCAGTCAAAACAGTTTGGAAACTATGAAAGGAGTCATTTCTCTCTTAAAGAAATGTAACTTTGTCTATTCCCACTGCATTTTGGGTTTGGTAGGGGACATCTTTATTCCACAGGATTTTAAAAGCGTGTTTAAGATTCCATAGGTTTAGTATAACATCGCTAATGGTTTTTAATGAGATCCAGGCAATAGCAAGAGGGCGAAAAGGACCAGCACAAAAGCTGAATTCTACAACACCACGCACCATGTACAATGTGGGAAAGTCTCCACGCTTCATCTGTTGGCGAAGGGAGAAAGTTCAGAGTCAATCAACCAGATGTGTGGATGACATGACACCGAGGGTTTGACTCTTCATGATTAAGACATCCAAATGGCTGGATTTCTGGTGGTGCCTGCACGTTTGCTGCCCTGTGGTGAAAATGGAACCAGCAAGGCACGGCAGTATCTAGTTTAGTGGTCCTGTTGAATTCTTAAGGCTTCAGCTACTTGCTTGGTTTCAGTGTTGTAGACACCTTTCCTCTGGGACGATGTCTATGTATCCATCAGTGGAGGATGCTCAAATAAAAATTCCTCAAGCTTCCAGAAACTCTGGCATTTGAAGGACAGTAGATGAGGGAACAGAGGTGGTTAAGAGCACTGCAGGCTCTACCAAAGGACCTGAGTTCAAGTCCCAGCAACCACATGGTGGCGCACAACCATCTGTAATGAGATCTGGTGCCCTCTTGAGGAGGAGACCTGGTCAGTTGTCCTCATCCGCTTAGACCATGAAACCCAATATGAACAAGTTCAATAGAACTGCCATATACGATATGGGCTGCCCCTGCTTGCTTCAGCATCGCCAAGGCAAATTTTCGTTTTTTCACTTTCAGATAAGGGAACAGTTGGAGCAGGCAGAGTAATATGTGAGGAAGTCAGTTTTCTATGGACTCATCCTCCAATTGCATTGCAAGTCAGTCCACAAGTGTTGAGTGCAGAGAGTCCATGGATAGCGTATAGTCAGTAGAAAGAGGCAGGGAAACAAAGGGCAATTAAGGCACAATTTCTGCCTTCAATAGAACATACCATCTACACCAGGAACCGATAAACACGGATTGTGAAGCATGGGAAATGCAAAAGCTCACCTAGGTCTGTTCAATTGTTTGGGGACTTGGAGCAGGGAAGCTTGAAAAGGAAGTAGTAAGATGAGAGACCTTAGAAAGCTGGAATATTTTTACAAGAAAGTCTCAACATCTTTAGCTATTTAGGTGAGTGTTACCCACACATACAACAAGTACTGAACTAGCAGACAACATTCTGGGTCTCTGCTAGGCAAGTTAATTTTCCCACGTTATTTTAACATAGTTTTACACTTTGTCAAGTTTCTTCTGAAAACCCACTCTGTTTTGACTTTCAACTGCATAATAGAACTTGGGTCAGTTTACCAACTGTGTTACTTACACTCTGATGGGCAACAGGTTTGACAAGGTAGCTAATCAATTTGTATTCTAGAAATTCTAGGATGTCTCCCTCCATCCTATTTTCCCATTATAACTTACCAAGCAAGCTGGTTGTCACCATGAAGCAAAGAGAGCTCTACTTCCCCTTATAAGTAAATCTCATCTGAGGCTGAGCCAATGGCATAGGAGAACTATTGGTACCTTATCAAATAGAAAGTTCTAGAAACCAGGCATTTGTAACTTTTCTTTAGCATAGAGCTTTAATTTAGCAGGAACCATGTTCTAGGCAATAAAGTGTTGACTGAAGACCAGCAATGTTGCCAACAACTATAGTCTTTAATTCCCATTGGACCAACAAGAGAAAATTTAGTGTGCTGCAATTTCCCCATTTCTTTTACAAGAATTAATTGCTAAAATAAGCATTTATCTTTTCTCAAAAATATGTGGACACATCTAAAGAATAGAAAGACCATTTTTAAAATTGCTTATATCCACGTTCATAAGTACTTTTTATTAATATTTGGTGAATGAAATTTTGAATATATAGATGGGTAGATCAAGATTAGCTGGGAACTATTAGTTACAATTATTTAACAAAGAGTTATGTGGATTGCGTTGGGTGGGTTACTCAGTCTAGGGGTTTGTAACCCACCCTGCAATCAGTTATTCCAGGGTCTCGGAGGGGCACTACCTGGAAGAGAATGAGCTAGGACAGAAGAAGGAGGCCAAGCAGATTTGTCAAAGCCTCCGTTTATTAGGATCATGGTTGCTGCTTATATAGGCCCTGGATGAGGACTTTGTGGGCAGGGCACGGGATCTCGCCTCGTGGTCCTGGCCACATAGGCCAGGTTCATCACGTAGGCCAAGAGGTTACATTCGGACAGGTAGGCCAAGAAGTCACAAGTTGCCACACCTGGTTCCCTGGATAGCTGGAATGTGAAGCGGTTCTGCTAACAGATTAGCAGTTAATTGGGTGTGGGGCAGGTTCTCAATAGAACATAATTATGGGTGTGGGGTTCTCTGCAGACTCCCCAGGGTGATGGTTCCTGTAATGATTTTTAGGGGGGAAATGGCTCGTGACACTCAATGTTCCCCTCCGAGGAAAAAACAAATCATTACAATCTTCAGAGATGAGGAGGGGAGCCTGTGGGGTTTTTTCTGCTGCTCAGAGACTGGGACAATTACTTAGAAGTAGCATTGCAATTGGACCACCACAGAAACCTTTTCTTGTCTTTTGATTAGAACAGATTTAAGAGAATTGTGATTTGACAAACTGTGTGGTTATGCTAGAATTATGATATTGACGTGTTAATGTCTGTAACTGCTTTAGTTCATTATAAAGATGCTACTAACTTGAAAAGAATTAGAACGTGTCTAAGAAAATTTTGACATTGCCCGTGATTTCTTGGATTTGACATATTTAATAAGATAAATTTAAATCTTGTTATAGCTGAAAACATTAAAAGCACCCTAAACCAATTTGAAATGGCTTTCCCACCTCTGGTGATCCTCCACTCCTTTAATTAGAGAGATATTGTAGCCATAGGAGCATGTGTATCCCAAAGCATTATCTGCTTGCACATGACTACCTCGTCATTGATAAACTCCTTTGATAAAAAATTGGCTCAAAGATGCAGGATGCCTAGAGGTGCTTTCTCCCTTAACCCTTTGATTACAGAGATCATCACTCAGAGACAGACAAGATCCTTTTCCTTCCAGGTTCCTAAGAAATGGGCATGCATGTTTGGAAGGCACATACTAAAGATGAGTAAGTCTGGAAAATGGGGGAACTGTTCACCTAAGGTAGACATGATCATCTGTCCTGGAGCAGAAGTTCAGGTTTTATTAAAATTAATAAAAGGGATGAATATATGGAGGCCCAAAAATGTGAGCCTATTTCCACCTTGTCTGAAAGTCAGAGAGTTTTAGTTTGTTCTAAGTTGTTGAAAAGTGTGGCTAAACACCCTGACCTAGAGTGTGGCTACTTGTTTTGGACATTAAGACGGTTCATCCAGGTAGATCCACTCCACCCTGACCAAAGGTAAGAGAATTTAAGCATACTTCTGCTCCTTCTTTTGACTTAGGAGGTTTGACAGAGGGAGTGACTGCCTTCAGTCTAGGGTGAGTTCACTGTCTAAACAACAGAATGCTTTTCTCAGGAATTAATGACTTGATGTCTCAAGTATTGAAGCAAGTGACTGTTGTAGTTGTCCTCTGTATCATGTTAAAGCAGTCTTGTTCCTTCTTCTCCCTTTTTGTGTTAGGATATAAAAGTGTATGGAAAAATTAAACATGGGGAAAATTCCAGGATTCACTGCAACTCCCTCCCGATACTATCCTAGGTTTCCAGTTTCACTTGCATCTTAATTCTCTCTGTCTTTCTAATCCCCATGACCCTACCCTATAGGTAGATGGTATCCTTGTTGAAGTTGGTCCCTGACTAATATTCTTCATTTCAAAGTTTTAATTCAAAGCACAGTGACATTTTAGTTTATAACTCAGCCCCATAATCAATGAATTTGGTAATAACTACTTTCTTACAGATATGGTTAGTTTGTTTTATTGAAAATATTGGTTTCTTATAAAATAATAAATCCAAACTATCCCTCCAGTTAAATTAAGCACTTTATTGGTTCTGGTAGAAGAGCTTGTAATAACCAGTGGACTACTTAGATGTTAAAAACAGAGGGGAAACTCACTCTAAAAGAAGGATTTGTTCATCTTCATCTATGTTTTTCTTGAGTACTCACCTTCGAAGCAATGGACATTTCCTTCGTGGTCATTGAAAGATCCCCAGTGTATGGAGACTCTTACTCAAGTCTTGGGATAACATGACCCCCCCCAGTAACCCCTGAGAGACTGACATGAGGTTTGACAGGACAGGAACCAGTGCGTTGGGGCCGAAACTCATAACCCACACAAGGGAGGAGTTTGACCCTGAGTAACTGGGAGAAGGGGTTTTTAAAGGAAGAAATTACAGCCTAGTAATCTGAAAGGGGTAGGGAGGGCATCACAGAAAACTCTGAAAATACCAGTGATGATCACAAGGAGGCAACTCCCTGTTTCTCAAGATTATACTCAAGATTACAATCTAACTTTATCTTCAGCTAGTTCCTGAAACTGAACCAGCTAATACTAGATTTCTGATTCTTCTCTCCCTGCTTAGATTTTTTGGCTCTATTTTTTCCTGCTAAGGGGGGGTCTGGATTTATCCAGGTCTTTCAGTCATCGGTTGTCTATGATACATGAATCACAGAGCAAACGGAGAAAGTGCTTCTAAACAGTCAACACATGGCAACGATTTTAGATCTGATTTTAAACAACTCTTTCCTTGTATTTAATTTTCTATCAATTTTTATGTCTTGTAAAAAATTCTGAAACTAAAAAGTAAAAGAATGGCAGTGTGTCTTTAACATACACAGAAATCAAAACTAACTTTCATAGTCCTGGGAAGTGAAGATTTTCCTTTGCTTTCTTTTACTTGTAATAAAACTGCCTTCATGACAGTATGTCACAGCAATTAAGACAAGTTCTAGGAGGATAATCTTTTTTTCCCTTCTCCCTGTTTTGCTTTTAGGTGAAGGCAATTTGTTCTAACATTAATAGGCTCTGGACAAAAGGACTGCTTCTCTGATCTCCAGAGAATCACATTTTTTTCAAATTTATTTCATTTATCAATCATCCCAATAACTTCCCTTTACAATTTTGAGGCATGTGCATATTTTGAATAGTGGCTTCAGCCTTAACAAGTGAGGCCAGTTTCATCCTCGTGGCATTCCGGTGGGCAGCAGGCTGCTTATCTTCCCATTCCACTCCCGCCGTAGACTGTCCACACTCAGCAAGTGGCAGAAACAGAATGAGGCCTTTGTCAATCCTCATTGCATTCAGAAAGCAAACTAATGGGAAAATTCTTGCAATCAAGAACTACACTCCCTGAACTCTCACATCAGTTCTGTGACAGGGGCAAATACTTGGCTGTGTATAGCTGCCTATACCTGATAAGTAAGTTCAAAACAGTCAGGGAACAAAGAAAAAAAAAAGTTAAGGGAGGGAATCTGCCTATTTCCACTCTATTAAATAAGTTATTTATCTTAAGGACAAATTTATGTTGTTGCATCTACAAGTAGAGGTTTGATTTCCAACAGACAGCTAAGAAAAATATCCTCAAACCATACATCCTAGCATGTGGAAAGAGCTTAAAAATTGCTCACAGATTTTATTTCACCATTTAGAGATCCCATAGGTTGACTTTACCCCAAAGCTTAAACAGTACTGACTGTGAGGTATGATTGATAAAGTTTTCTAAAGAACAATGTTTCTTTATACTGATAACAAAAAAAAATGAACTATTGATACAAAATTACAGAAGTGAACCTTAAAATCACTTCTAATACTAAATGACAGAAGCGAAATCAAGAAGAGTATATTGACTTCATTTATTAAATGCCCTACAAAACCTCATCAATAATGAAAAGTATTATTGATATCATTACTTAGCATGTGAGAGGTAGAAGCAGATATTGACTTAGAAGCCAGCTTCCTGAAGTTATGATAATGAACAACATCCTAATAGAAACCTGGACAATTTTACAATGCTGTCACATGCATTTGAAAAACCCCACTAAGCAATACATACATACATACATACATACATATATATATATGATACATGCATTTCACTGTATGTAGATTAGTTATCTTAAAAATGAGAATACAGCCAAGTATGGAACACTGCTTATGAGTGTGTGTGCTAAAGTGTGTAAAGTACTAACATTAACAATGATTTTGAAAATTTTAAAAGCTCAAACTGGTGGGTGTTTAAAGAGAAGGCTAGGTAAGTGCTTAAGTAAACACAGTGAATATTAATTAAATATTCTAGGTTGAATATGATTATTTATGTTCAGTCTTTTCAATTTCCTGTTTATTTGTTATTAATGGCTGGTTGGAGAAAAGGCTACTTTCCATCCAATTTTAACCTTAAATAACTCTCCCAAATCTTGCCCGACCTTCTGAAATATCCCATTGAGTACTCTGAATCCTGTTTCCTGCTAGATTGTGTTCCAGTACCTTTTTCGAAGTGCAAACTCATATAGGATATATGAATGTAAAGTTAGATAAAAAATTAAAAATTGATTAAACGGCTATTTGTGTAGTTATAACAATCATTATGTAGTTTAAATTTTAACCAAGTTTATTTTTAACTAGGTATTGCTATGGGTATCAAGATTATGTGTGCTTATTAATCATGCTCCCTTGGATTTTCTTATACCCACAGGATGGCATAGCACATAGAGTGTATTACTGGCAACACCTTTGGAACAATGGTCTCAAAGAAAGGGGGAGAGGTAAAGTTTCTAGCTAAATATTCTTATTATTTACTCAAGAAAAACAATAACACCTTTCTTAACATAATAATAATTATCATGACTTCTCACCATAATCCAGCTATTTCTTTATTTAGAAAGAATGCCTTCAGAGAACTTGCTCTCTCTTCTAGCAAACCCAAATATTCTGCAACAGCTATTTAGATATCTCAGTGGTTATAGGCAAGCCAGGTATTAATCCTGTAAAATGCAAGAGTTGAAATCCAATCACCAAGCTTTTACTCTGTCTATGCTTCAAATCATGTAAAACTGCAACAGTTAAAAAAGAAAAAAAAGAAAGGGAACAGAAAGAATTGTTATATGACAAAGGCAGCAAATTGGTTGAGGGACAAAAGCTGGGGCCGAGAAGAGATTCTGGAGTCTGTACTTTGGATACCCAGAACAATCATGATTGACCCCACGCTTACTGGGCATACTCATTCAAGCCTCTCAGCAGATGCCAGCCTCCAGAAATAAAGCTTAGAGTCCCTTGTATGGACTATGCAGAGTGGGCCAATGCGCTTACACAAGCTTCTGATATTTGATAACGCATCTTCTTCATATCAAGTTATAACTTACACTTAGTGTGAACTAGATTGGAGGACCAAGTTGTAGATATGCAGCCCCAGGGCTGCATAGTGAAGACAAAAGCCACTTTCCTCAGTAACAATAATAATTAGATAGTAGGATGTGAAATACCACCTAGAGATGGCATGCAAAATACTCCATGGGTGGATGTAAAGACAGCCTGGAGAACAATGAAAGACAATGGGTCAGATCAGACCTAAAAAAAAAGAAAGCATCAGATATAAGAATTTTTACTCATTTCCTATAAAGCCTATTCCTCATCCCATTTATTTTCATCTCAGAGACAGGACTGGAATGCCTCTCAGTGTGCCCAGGAGTCCCAGTTTATGCCTGCTGCCTGCATAATTATCAGCGAGCAGCTTTCAACTGGATTGTAAATTATATGCTACCCCCGTTAGGCAGGAAAGACATACACTGACAAATGACTCATTAGAAATAAATGTGTCTTGGTAGAGGGAATCTTTTCAAGTTGGGTCTAACTGCAGGTAAGTGGCAGCCCAAAGCAATTTGTTCAACTATCATATTAAGAACTCTGGTATTAACTTGACCTACATATTTGGGAAATCAATACAATTAGGATTATTAGTTTATAGAAAAGCCTGGAGCTCACGAAACTTGTATTGTTCTGTTTTCAGAGTAGCACAGTGCCCAGATTTCTCAGCAATTGTTCTCCATCTATTATACTTAGGTTATATGGATGTCATTCCGGCGTGATTTTTGTTCATTTTCTTCCAAATATGAAGTGAAACATGTTTTAAGAATAAGACACTATCAACTCTGGTTCTTAAGGAAGTTCTTTATATTCATTCAAAGCAAATCCTGATTGTGCAGTGATAACTCTGGTAATAATAACTGGGAACTGTAAGTACACACCTCTCAAAGGAGCTCTAGAGAACTGAGGCCACTCGTGACATCACATCACCAGCTAAACCATGCTACCCTGGATACCTTCTCTCTTGTCTCTACACCCAGATACTCATTTGTAAAATTCAGATTTGGATTTAAATCTTTCCATTGCACAATTAAAATAATGGAATATTTTTATCATAATTTGAAAAAAATCATTCTAATACCTTTAGTCTTTCAAATCCTGAGCAAGATAAATAATCACGATATGAAAACATTCTGAACACTGAGCACAGCCAGGCACTGCACAGTGCTTTCCTTATTGTGCAGTGTATGAAACTTCTATAATCCTGTGTAGAGAGTTAGGGTGGCATGTGCTTCCTGGGATCCTCCTGTCTGTCTCCCATTGCTCTGCAAGCGTACTGGGATTACCGATGCGCATGCTATTGTGTCTGACTGCATGTGTGTTCTGAAGATTCAGAATCAGGTCCTCAGGCTTGTGCAGCCAGCATTTCCAGCCACTGTGCGACCTCCCTAGCCCCCAACAGTTGTTTTAACACAAGCCAATTACATATGCTGACAAGTTTTTCATTGGAACCCTTTAGTTCAATATCAACTAATATTGAAGGGGCAGGCTTCACTAGATGGCTTACATGTTCTAATTATTTCTTATTCTGCAATGATCCTTTGAATAAATCATGTTTAAAACAAAGCCTTTTCTAATGCCTCCCCCCAAATCTCATAGCTAAGAATTTCAAATTTTGCTCTCTTCTTGTAATAATTGAATTATTGTTGGTAACTCAATGCTGGTTATTTATAAAACAGATTTTAAAAGTAGAGAGATTTTAAGTGTACTCAAGAAGTAAAATCTATATTACTTCAGGAACAAATTCTATATACATAAAGTATATAAAATTGAGTATGCATATAAAGTGTTGCAGAAATATAAGCCTTACCTTTCAGTTACTTGGTGTGGGAAGTCTTTCTGTTTATGAATTGCTTTTATTAGTTAATGAATAAAGAAACTGTTATAGTGAGTAACTTAGCAGAATAGACCTAGGTGGGGAAAACTAAACTGAATGCTGGAAGAAAGAAGGCGGAGTCAATGAGAGGCCATGGAGCCACCAGAGGAGAAAGACTCAAGCCAGTAGGTGAAACCTTGCCAGTAGGTCACAAGCCTCATGGTAAAATATAAAATAATGAAAATAGGTTAATTTAAGATAAAAAAGTAAGCCATAAATGAGCTTAAGATTAAGCTATTGGCTAAACAGTATTGCAAATCATATGGTTTTTATTTTCTAGTTTTTTATTTTGTCTGAATGAGACTCACTTCTGGTGTTTCATATTTTGAAAACAGCATGCATTATATAAAATCACTTTTGATCAATAACCTGTGCTCTTACAAAAGAAGCAGAGATGTAGGGAAGCCTGTAAAATAAGAAATAAAAGATAGGTTTCTTTTACTCCCCAGCCTACAGATGGTGTTATATAGGTGGTCAAAGTTCCAGGGTCAAAGCTCTGGGCTCCATGCTTAGAGTTCTTCTTCTAGAATAATGGTGACAGATGTCTGTACACTTGGGCTGTCCTGAGGGCCCATCCATGGGCATGCTGCCCCCAGGCTGGGGTAGAATAACGGAATTACAACACTAATTGTGAACACTTTTTCAAGCTTCCTCCTCTACCACACAATCCCACATAAATTCTCCAGAGCTTATCGCTTACCTGAAATTAGACTTTATGGTGTGGTGTGCTGGTGAGGAATATGGGAAAAAATAGAGAAGGGGCTTGTTTTTTTTATCACATTTAACAGGACAGGCGGCTCATAAAGACAGCAGTGCAAAAAAAAAAAAAAAAAAAAAAAAAAAAAAAAAAAAAAAAAAAAAAAAAGCCCTAAGTGTCCATTTAGGATTTTCTTCACAAAATCTCCTGAGACATTTTCATCAATTTCATTCTGTGTCTGTATGCTTTAGATTGAACATCAATGAATGGAAACTAATATTCAACTTTGCACCTGCCCGGGGGAAGGGGCATATCACTCCGTCATGCTACAGCTGTATAATTGCTGCTACAAGCAAGTGGGTCCAAGTTCAGTAAAACATAGTCCATACACAGACCCTGGGTCTCACTTCAACAGTCACTTTTGGTGCGATCTGAAGAGCAGTTTTGAATTCTACACTTGAGACAGTCGTGATAAACTGAGTCTAGTGACTGCAGTCTCTGGTCTGTATCAGACACTGAAGTCTATACACAGCAGGAAGGAGCGTATAACATGAGCCAATGCAATATCATCCACTTAGACATTACATGATTTCTAAATGTAGGTAATATATGCCACCTTCTAGAGTTTATAATAAGTACATATGCTGCTATTACTAAAGTTTTCTTTGACTCAATATATTCAACTCCATATATTTTTATTTCTTAAAATTGTGTCAGTAAAGGTTAGATAATAAATAAGTCTTTTTCAAATCGACGCTAAGATAAACACTGAATTATTTGTGGTGGGCAGCAGTTAGTGCATATTCACATGACCAACTTTCAGACACTGTGCATGTGTCAGGTCCTCCTCTTAGGGTGTACTGCAGCCGGAGACTTGACTCTAGAACACAGACGGAAGTAAAAATGACAGCTATCACTTCCATGAGTCCTATATAAAATGCTGTGGTACATGTCTTGCTGAACTCTCTCCTTCACTTGCCCTCTCAGTGTAAACGTTTTAAACGGGCCCTGTGTGTGTGTGACTAAGGACAATCTCCATCCCATAGCTAGTGAGGAACTGAAGGTACACAACAAGCCACAGAATAAGTTTAAAAGATCCATCTCTAGTCCTGCTCCTAAGCCTGTGAGACACCCAGAAAACTGCATCTAGATTTCTGATCCACAAAAATTGGGAAACAATAGATTCTATTGATTTAAATTTCTAAACTGGTGGATGATTTATGTGACAATATATAATTTATAGATTTGTAAATTAAAATTTCTTTAGACTAATCATGATTTTTTAATTGCGAAAAACATGGTGCTGGAGAGATGGTTCAGCTGTTAAAAGCAGTTGTTATGCAGAGGACCCGGGTTTGATTCTCAGCACCCACATGGTCATCTACCGTTGTCTAAATTCCAGTTCAAGGGGATCCAGTACCCTCTCCAGACCTGCTTGGACACTGGGCATGCATATGTTTCACAGACGAACATGCAAGCAAAACACTCACCAGAATAAAAATAAATAAGATAAAAATAGATAAGATAAAATTATTAAAGAGTACTGTCTTTGGAGGCATGTTTTTTGTGTTCAAAAGGCTTCCCTGAATTCTCCTATCTGTATGACCTTGGATAAGTTATTTCACTACTGGATGCTTCAATTTTCCCAAATGAATGTAGGAATAATGTTAGAATTGAATGAGTGTTTCTTTGCCAAACAAAAACATTAATTTGGGTAAAATGCCCAAAACAACATTTTACAAGCAATATCCCCATAAATATTTCTTCATATTTTTGTCTTCATTCAGGTCCCCACCAATAAGTAATATTTGGGCAGGGTAAAAATGGCAGAAGAATAAATAGAAGTGATGGTAGTTATGACCACTCCAGGAAATTGAGAAAGCATGAATAATAAAATATAGAAGAGTAAGATGAAAGATAAATGAATGTAGTTACAGATTTATGGTGTCCTTACATCTTTGACATTCATTTTGTTATCTAAGAAAAAAGCCTTTTCTTGTGGCATAAAGACAAAATACAGAGAGGACAAAAAAAATTGAGTTAGAAAAGGAGACTTCTAGTTGACTGGAATGAAGATAGTAAGAATGTCTATCTTAAAGAGGGCTTGTGTGATGGAGGAAGGTCATTGGCTAATAAAGAAACTGCCTTGGCCCATTTGATAGGCCAGCCTTTAGGTGGGTGGAGTAAACAGAACAGAATGCTGGGAGGAAGAGGACGTGAGCTCAGACGCCATGCTCTCTCCTCTCCCGGGCAGATGCAATGAAGCTCCGACTCAGGATGGACGTAGGGTAGAATCTTCCTGGTAAGCGCACCTCAGTGCTACACACATTAATAGAAATGGGCCAGGCAGTGTTTAAATTAATACAGTTTGTGTGTTGTTATTTCCGGGCATAAGCTAGCCAGGCGGCTGGGAGCAGGGCAGCAGGAATGCAGCCCACAGTTCCTTCAACACTTGTGAAGAAAATGTATCTGTGATTGTGAACTTTAAAGCAATGGAGAAATTTTCAGCTATGGAAATTATAGGAATTCCATAATGAGGAAAATATTTGTCTTCACAAATTCTAGGATATGCACCTTATCGAACATGAATAAAATGTGGGCTATCTCAGCCATAAAGAGAGAAGTGTGTGGAGGGAGGGGGAGGGAAATGGGAGGCTGGGAGGAGGCGGAAGAAAAAATAAAAAATAAAAAAATAAAAAAAAAGAGAGAAGTGTGTCTGGAAGGAAAAAGCACTGACAATGCCACAGGCAGCTCTACTGCCAGTATCTCCACGGAAAATATTCGCTCTCCATTGCTGACATTCACGGATGAATGGTTGTGTGTGTGTTATCCCAGTCTCTGTTTGCCCGTCCTTTCAGACACTGTTTATCAGCGTATTGTCTTTGGATACACAACACGTAAGTACAACAGATAAGATAGCACTTACATGACCTTTGTTCCAGAACTAAATCAAGACTCTCTTAATCCCCATAACCCAATTATGTAAGTGATCTTTATATGATAAATGATGCAAAAGATGAATTTTGCCCATATTATTTAAAACATTTTAGTCCCATTGACTTTGTATACAAAAGAAATGTCTCTGAGCTCAGAGTCAAAAATATGTAAATATCAAGTATCCTAATTTAGCAAAAAGCTCAAATGAAATACACGTCCCCGAAGGTACTAGGAAAAGATGCTCAGGCAGACATTTGAGGAAGAAATGAGCTAACCTCCCACACAAGACAGAAAAAACAAAGAATTCCAACAAAGCATATGGAAATAGACAAAAAAATACATCTGTATCCTCAAACTCTTCTGAAGATCCATTTGCCTCTAACTCTTCCCTCTGAGGATGCCAGCCTTCTCTGCTCTGGCTTTTCACTAATGGCATCCCTTTTTCTGGGGCTAGGACTGACTGTCCTCCCTGCTCCTCATTTTCTCTTTCCAGACCATTCTGAGATTTGAAACTCTAGACCTTAACACCTACCATCTGCCACCACATTTTGCTCCATCTTTCTACAACTCAGAGCAATCCATTTGTCTTTGAAGAATGCAACTCTGGGGTCACTGTCATTTTTCCCAACGCTACTCATGCCATAAAGGTAATTTCAATAATTCATTCGTGATTTTCCCATCCAATATGCTAGACTTTCATTTCTTTACCTCCCACTCTTTCAGTAGAGTGGGAAGAAGATAAAATCTTGAATAATATGTGTGGTGGTATGAGGATGCCAATCCCTCAAACAGCAAAGCTTCCATCAGGTCAAGCTCAGGGAAAAGGCAAAGCCTTCTCACAGTGAGTCTGTGGATGCCAAGAGTATGAGCCATAGCTTCTTCGCCCAGAGGACTGAAGTCTGGCATTGCATACCTAAGCTGAACACCGTGGGAAGCACTAGTCTTTGCACTTCTTAACAAAAGGCCTCTTTTATAACATTGCTAAGAAAGTGTCACTGCCATGTGTCTAAGCATCATAGCCTATAACACCAATATAGAAAGCTTTCCTGAAACCCAGATTCCTGTTCCCAACTACCGGCTATCGACTCAAATGGGTACTGTTGAAAATCAACATTTTAATAGGGAACTTCAGTAGTATTCATCACCTCCACCTGTTCTCCCATTATTTTCTCCATAAGGAGCTGGTAGCTCATCAAATACCCAACACAAATACACACACACACAGAGAGAGAGAGAGAGAGAGAGAGAGAGAGAGAGAGAGAGAGAGAGAGAGAGAAGCTACACATTTATATGTCACACACACACTGCACATTCATACTGCACAATAGTCTATAAAATCTACATATAATATATCAGAATTAAATATATCAAGAATCCAACTTCCCCCATTACCTCATAACTACTACCTGACTCCAACCCAACATTGTTCTCACATGAAACATAGAAAACCCCTCTAGCCTGACATAGTATCTCCCTGCACCTCTCTTCTTCTATGCCTACCATAAACATC
Source organism: Alexandromys fortis (assembly GCF_014885135.2). Taxonomy (NCBI): domain Eukaryota; kingdom Metazoa; phylum Chordata; class Mammalia; order Rodentia; family Cricetidae; genus Alexandromys; species Alexandromys fortis. The sequence continues at coordinate 882,897 of NW_026067916.1, read as the reverse complement.
TATGATTCACAAATATCAGCCACAGCAATTCTTTCAAAGTAAGATTATTTTACTTATCAGCTCAACAGTTGACAACATAAAACTCTTGACAACAGTCAAGTGCCATAGAGTGTGACTTAGGATGCCTGTCTTACTCTACTTCCCCATATAAGTCCTCCAAGACGTCATCATCTCTTATACTCTGTTCCCATGCTGGCCAATTTCATGTTTATTCCCACGCCTCAATTCTTGAACACTGTATGGATCTGCTACCAAAACACTGGTCCTCCACAATTCCTTTTGTGAATTTCACTAGTTCTCCACAATTCCTTTTGTGAATTTCCCAGTAGCCTTCTACTCTTTACTCAAAGGTCACATCTCACTGAAATCATCTCAGGTCCTGTCTGCAAACTCAGCGTCCTCACACACTTCACATCTGCATTGTCAATAGCCCTCCATACTATTATACATATACTACACATAATGCACATTTATTAATATAGCCTCTGCACTTTATTGCCTTGCTTTTTAATTAATGCGCTGTTTTCTATTATTTTTGAACAAAGAGTGTGTGGCTTTAGGCCCTATGGGGCGTTTCCTCCTCTCAGACAGGAGCCATGATTTTTGGTCAGGTGGCACTGCTAAGCTCCATATAGTAATCCATTACATTAAATCAGTACCAATTTGTGGTAATGGCGAGCTTCTTTACACATTCTGTGAAATCCACAGTTTGTATTGTATGGCAAAGAAAAACAATAGAGCACTTTTGATAATTATTCACCATTTATTATTCTCAGCTCATTACTAATCTGCAACAGTTTTCTGGCCTTGTATGTTACTATTCACTGAGAAACTAAAACAAATGAACAAACACTACTGCCATTTTTAAGGTTTAATTTATAAGAGTTTTACCCAAGTTTTCATTTAGGCACCAAAGGGATTTGTTTATCTTTTATTTAAATGACATTACTTAAAATTAATGTTTAATGAGAACATAACTTTTTTCTATGAAAAACAAAATTTATGACAGAATATTGTTGCTAAAACTCTGTCTTAATACAGTTAAGTGGTGGTTTACAGTGTCATGCTAGAGAAAATGATTCTAATAAATTATTCCGAGTAAATCAAATTGACAGAATGATTATCTTTGCCTTCATCCTGAGGCAAAAAGAAATCACTTCTAATATAATCACAGCCACAAATAGTACAAAACGTGTGTGAATATCCTCATGTGTATTTAGATACATATACAACACAAAAGTCATGATTTAGGCCCTGGTATCTAATCTTATACTCAAACATGGGTATAGGAGGAGAAAAGAAAAAGGAGAAATACGGTAAAAGGTATACCATAACTACACAATTGATATGATGCCAAAATTCCAACTTTAGATTCCTCTCCAAAGATAATTTTCCTTTAGACATCGCTATACAACAGTTCAAAACTAGCTAAAAAATAGAATCACTTATTCAACATAAAACAACTTCATTATGATTAAAAATATTTGTACTAAAACACCTTCTACTAATTAAAATATTTTCTGATCTCTGTAATTGAGACTGTCATGATCCAAGACTGTCATGGATTTGGGTATCTTCAAATCAGCTACTTTAGCTCTCAGGAGACGGGGTCTCTGCACAGTGACCTCCAAGTGATGCTTTCAGATCTGAGGCAGGGTTTTTAATAACAGGATTTGATCTCAATTTCCCACTGACTTTTCTTCTGACTGGTATCCTTCTTTGTACTTCTCTCTCCTGCTTCTTTCCCATTGTAACGCTGATATGCCCAGACAGTCACAATAGCAACAAAGAATTAGAGCTTGCAAGGTTTGTTTGAAGTGGGACTAATGGTCCCTTCATGGATTATGGGCTAAGAGAACCAGGATGAGGCAAGTGGGCATTACAGACATCATCTGCAAGAGAATCCTTCAATTAAAATCACAGCTCCTCCCAACAGTCCAGGTGCTTGACGGTAAGAATTTACACCTGCCAAGAAATGCTCCTTCTAAAGAATTCCTGTCGACAGCAGGGAAGGACTGGTGCACAATTATCCTTGAATCCCTGCAGCTTCAGTCACAAAGAATGTTGAAGTTTCAGAGGAGAAAGCCAGTTCCAAAGCAGAAAGACTTAACCCAGCCGTGCAGCAGCTCCGGAGCAGCAGAGTCCATGAATCTGGCGCTCTGGTCACATTCAAAAAAAAAAATCAAAATATCTTCTCCACCTCTTGCCAGACAAATCCTGCCAGATTTATGAGTACAGGTCAAAGTAATCCATGGTGTTTCAGCGTACCTTCCCTCAAAGGTGCTACAGAACCAGGTTTTTATTCCATTTTAGAGATTATTGTATTTATTAATAATAAAGCAAAGGAAACATCAGTTGAAGAGTCAATGTGTGCCAAATTGCTAAATACATGGGTTATCTCATTAGAGGCTCACAAGAGAGCTCTTGAGATAAGTGTGGAAAATATCACTCCACTGTACTGATAAGGTAACCAAAGGAACTTAGCCAAATTTATTCAGAAAGAAGGCAATAAAACCCACATTTGAACCACATTTAAGTCCAGCGGTATAATGTGTAATAGTATTGAACAGTGTTTATCTGTTTCACCATTATAGTCATGAAACCTGGAAGAAAGCCTAGGCAAAGTCAAAACGGCCAACTAAATACATTAGTGACGGAGATTATGGACCATGAAATGGTTTATTTAATGTTTCAGTCTATCAAAACAATTACAAAGTTTTAAAAATGCATCAAAGAAATGTCTCTTTGCAACAGACAGAGACTGTGGGGCATTTTCTTAACTAAAGACTGACTTGGGGGGCTCCAGCCCATTTTGGGTGGTACCATCCCTGGGCTGGATATAGGTAGCAAGGGAGTAAGTAGAATCCTTCATGGCATCTGAGTCAGCTCCCTGCAGTTCCTGTAGGTTTGAGTTCCTGCCATGGTTTCCCTCAACAGACTGGGATTCAGAATTTATAAGCCAAATAAACCTTTCTCTTCCAAGTTGCTTTTGGTTATTGTGCTTCATCATAGTAATAGCAGCCCTAATAAGATGCAGGTCATGAACTATTTTCCATTGTGACTCTTTTCTAAACATTTAAAAATACAAACTGCATCTTTAGCTCATGAACTATCCACACAAAAAAGCAGGCAGCAGTCCGGAATCCACAAATTCCGTTCTTTGCTGGCTCCGAACATTTGTGCTCGCCTTCTCCTTACGAAGATTGAAGTTTTGAAAGGGAAAGGAGATGTAACTCCAAACTGAATGGGATTCACCCAGATGCGTTTCCGCACCCCACTGCTGACTCTGTGAAATCACAGACAGGAAGCCAAGCACTTTAGATATTACTCGTTAGAAAGCACAGAAGGAAGGACCCAGGGGATGGTGACAACAGGAGGCAGAACTGCTTTCTAGGTAGCTCACAAGAATTGTGTCGCCTACCAGATAATGAGCGTGAAGAGGGCTCTTAGTTTAACTGCTGCGTGTGTTCAGAAACAGCTAGGTCAGAAATATACTATCGGGCCTAATCAAGCATATGGTCTAATTGTATTTCCTTCAGCTAAGACCTCCATTAATGATTCTTTATGAATGAGCCCATTCGAATGCTTCCTACACAGCTGGTGAAGTAGACAAAGAGCTGAATCATACTCAGAGAAAAAGAACACAGATTTCGATGTTTGACACTTCCATCTGCACCAAAGATTGACAGCCACCTCCGTTTCTGTGAAGTCTTTTGTTGCCTCCTTTCAGAAGAATTTCCACCCGGACTTTTGAGTGTCAGAGAAGCCACGCAATCATTGTAGGTGAGAAAAAAGCAAAAGGACTGAATCCTTCTGCCTCTCCTCAGGGGCAGTAGCAACCCCAGCCCTTCCCTTTCCCCAACCCCCTCCCTTCCCCAAGGTTTTCCTCTCCCTGGATGACCTTGTTTCTGCGTCACGGAGAAATTGAAGCTGTGGAGAGGAACACAATTCAACTTCCTGCCCTCTGAGTGACAAATTCCCGGCTCTTGTTTCTTGTTTTCCTCTCTCTAGCAAGTCTCAGACAGAAACATGGCTCTACCTTGCTTTGAGTCACTCACTCTCCCCCTGACTCCGGTCACTGGTCATTTGACCCCATCCCATCCTTCTATTTGGATCAAAGACTTTGTGTATTATACCCTGTTTTTGCTGTATTTCCAAATATCCACTTCCTAGCGCTGCCTCCTTTGAGAACTGACTCCAGACCTACTTAATAAATTGGCTATTTCTCATATGTAAAACAAACATGAAATACATACTCCAAAAGCCTCCATCTACTGAAATCCTCTAGATTTGGAACACTAGTGTCCCACTGTCTTTCACGTCAAGTCCCTCTTCAACACTCACCTCTTATGCTCAGTTGTAGTCCATGTGGCTCACTCCAGCATGAAAATATCCTGGGCAAATGTCATCAATGACCTTTTGTCTCTTGGGTCAAATGTATAATCATTTTAGGTTAATGTAAAACTGCACACACAATGCCCTCCTTGTAACGTTAACTTTTAAAGTTTTACTTATACTATATTTAATTCTTACCAAAGGAATTCAAACTGGAAATTAAAATTTGATATGACTCTAATACAAATCTCTGCTCTAAAAATATGCGTACATGTAATGAGGTGCATTAAGTAGAGCTCTGTAAATATAGGATAATATTGGGTATAAATTGATTCACATTTGGACCATCCAAGCTGTGCCCTGAGAGATAATCAGTTACCCACAAAGCAAATGCTTTAACACAAGTAACCAAAAGAAAAACAAAGATTTTTTTTTCTTTTCTAAATTCTTCATTTTGTTTTTTGAGGATTTTTTTGGTAATGATTAATATTTATTAAAAATGTGGGCAGTAAATATTGTCCGTGTTTTATCCTTCACAAACATCTACTCTAATTGTCACAAGCCTTCCACGATACCCACCTCGGATACATATGTGTCACACTGCTACAAATTGTAACTAATTCTTCTCAGCTCTCATTCCCCTCATACCTTAATATCTGACAATATTGATCCTTCTTTCTCTCTTGAAACTTTAATTTGTCTTATTCAATGACATCTGTCTCACCAACTTTCATTAGCACAATATTTAAAAAATGTAAAAAGTCTATTCCCTGAAAGTTCTCTTACATCAGACATAAAATAGGAACTTCGAAAAATTCAACACCTCAGCCAGATATTTAACTTCTAAATTGTTTTCCTACCTCTATTTTTGTGTCTTTCTAATACACGTATTTCACACTGAAACTATCACATTTTCCCAAGTGTTGCCACTTGCGCAACTGAAGTCCTTCAGTGATTGTTTCGTGTCTTTGATATGCTTGACCTTAGATATCCACCTGCCTCTGCCTCCAGAGTACTGGAATTAAAGGCCTGAAACACCACTGCTTGGCTGCCATATTGAATCTTAATATCATAGTATACTGACTGTATTTGTGCTCATGGTGCCAAGAGAAAGATTAGATGTTTATATTTGCAAATGGGCACGATACACAAAGTTATTTCCAATCATGGACAAGGAAAACAATGTGCCAAGGATACAACAGTTATGCGACAAATGAAAGATTCTGTTGTTTGAGCACTAAAATATTCCATCCTATTCAAAACAATATGGTAGAATAATTTGCTTTCAAATAAAAAAGCATTAAAGGGAAATTGGCAACAGGTCTATCATAAGACAGAAGTGGGATGAGATACATGTGGATAAACGTTTAAGGTAAAGTGGGAACTCTACAGTATTAAAAGTAATGATGGGATCAGAGAAGACCTGTTAATGAAAATACCAGGATGATCTTTCACTAGGCATAAGAAATCATTAAGTGTTTCTCCGAGGTTCTCAGGTAAGAGGACAGACTAGAAACTGCCTCCATGTGCCCTGGCTAAAAAGAGTTAGTATGAAGAACAACTAACTACCACAAAGAGAAAGTGAGGGTGAACGTTAGCAACCCTCAAAGGTAGAAACCGATTGACAGCTGAAGGTTGCTAAGAAAAGGATGGGCAACACCTGAAAACTAAGCCAAGTCAAGCAGTTCAACCGCCCAGCTTCCTCAAAAGATGGGAAATCGGAGCTTCATCCCGAAGGTGAACTGTGTGGCTCTGGTAAGAGACCGGCAGTCAATTCTCCAAAGAAGCTCTCAGCCTTCACAGGCCTCAGATCCAGCTTGTGTTTTAGTGAGACGGTAATTCCCCTGGCAATGGGGCTGGAGAGAACGATCTCAAGTCAGGTTTTATGACTCTAAGAATGATAGCTGGGTGTCATCCTGAGATGAAGCTGCTGTTTAAAACTCAGCTACCCTGTTACCTAAGAAGAGGAAACAGCTAAAAATCAGGGAACTTGAGTTTAGCCTACCCCAGCCCCGGGATGAGCACAGGGAGGCCGTTAGCGGAGAGAAGTACAGACGTGCTGGGACAGGAAAGCTCACGGAGACAGCTGTCCCTCCGGAGCCGGGAGCAGACATCAGCTGACAGTACATTTGGAGTTTGATGCTCTGAACTTGGGTCTGAGGGTGGGCCTGCTCACTGCTACAGAGTCGGAGAATGCTGGCTGGTACGCCTTAACATCCATGGCTGCGTTGCTCCAGCAGATCAGTATTTAGGGGGCTTGCGAAGTGTGAAGACAGACCCCAGTGTTGCGATATTGCACTCCCCGTTCTCAGTGAGGTGAGAGATGCTTCCACCTAGAGCATTAGCCCACCTAAAGAGCGGGTGACCACCCCACACACTGCAAAGTCAAGTGTGGCCAGCAGAGGTCCTCAATACACTAGGAAGGGGAAGTACTGATAGGCAAGCCATCCCATGGACACTGGCTGGCTACTGGTCCAGTACAAAACACAAGAGGAACCGGTAGGAAACGCGAGAGTCCACGAGCTCAGCTGACTCACGCAATCCCACTCATCCGACTGGAATTTTCTGAGGACCAAGAACGGGGTCCTCTTCTCAACAGTTCATCTTCTCTCTCGTTTTTACCCTTGGGCTCCCTATCTGAAACTTTTCACTTTATTGTATTTTTTTAAACGCTCATGTTTTCGTTCTTATCTTCATTCGTCCATCCACCTAATACTGTTTATGCATGTTTTCATTATTGTGCAAAACTTTTCTTTTTTATCTTTTTATCGTGTTTTTGTTTGTTTTAATGCTCCTGTGTTTCCCATATTTGTTCTTTTACTATAGTTTCGGCAATATTTTGAATTTATCTTATTTTCACTATCTCAAAACAAACTCCTTATAGTTTATTTTATTCCCCTTCTATCTTACTTTGTGTTCATTTTTTTCCCCAATATTAGGATGGATTTTGTTGTTTTTTTCTTCATCTTTTATTTCTGACCTCTTGTTTTTTTTACTCATTGGTAAGCTTTTCTCCAATCTTCTTTTTGCCTCCTTTTATTTAATCTTGTTCATCTTCTGCTTACTTCTTTTCCTGACCCTTTTATACCATTCCTTTATTATGTCCACATTCACCATGGAAAATTTTGAAATTCTCATTATCTTAGCCATTTTCAGTGTTATGATCAGTGGTGATATATTAGGAGGTTTTAACCAATTTTATGTGTATTTCTGTATCTTTTTACTCTTTGATATCATTGCTGTTATAGCAATTCTTTTCCTCTCTGAGAAGTATAAGAGACTGAGTACTTGAAAATTGGCCTAATAAGAAAATACCTAAAATAAAACCAGAAGAAACAAATGAACAAGTAGAAGACAAGAATCATCATCAGACAAGGCAGATGTGATTCTTCTAAATCACTAATCCATCAACTACAGAATTCAAAGAGCTAGAAAACATTACTCCTGCAATTAATATGGACACTCAGAAGATTCCATCTAGCCAGTGCTATAGACTATGAACTATGTAGCAAGAGTTTAGAATGTATAACCCAGAGTTTCTATTTCTATCCGATTCCTGCATATTGGTTTCTATCTCTCTGATGTTAATGGAACATAATCTGAATAAAACTCAGCATAGTCAAAACACCTTGAAAGATAGAGCATCAGGGACTAAATGACCTGTGTGTATTAGCCACACTCCAAGGGATGGGAAATTGGACTTCCCACCTCAGATCACCCAGTGTTGCCAGAAGTGAAGTAGAAGGAGACTCCATGATAGGTTGAGAATCACCATCCTGAAAATCAGAAATCCAAAACACTCCAAAACCAAAACTCCTCGAGTACCAATATCAGACTATGAATTGAAATTTCTTGGCCTTACTTTGCAAGATGGCAAAATTTAGGCTCACTAAATATATAAAATCATTGGTTGGGGCATGGTGGCACATGCCTTTAATCCCAGCACTCAGAAGGATCAGGTGGATCTCTGAGTTTGAGACTAGCCTGGTCTACAGAGTGAGTTTCAGAACAGCCAGGGCTACACAGAGAAACCTTGTCTCAAATATATGTGTGTGTGTGTACACACACATATATATAAATATTTGTGTGCATGTTGTGTGTAATTAAATATATATATATCATATATACATATAATCACTTTTAAACTAAGTTTGAGATGCAAATTAAAACATATAAATTCCATGAAAAAAATGTAGATTCCATCCCCAAGATATCTCATTATTTGTAGGAAAATATTCCAAATTTCAAAATCTGAAAGACTTCTGTTCCCAATTTGGTGTTATAGATAACAGATAGTCAGTCTGTAGCGGAATACCATGTCAAGAACGATACAGTTCACATAGGCTTGAATGCTTTGCGCCCTTCAGCCAGCTCCAGTAAAACTGAGTAGGAAGTAGATAGAGCGCTAATAAAATGAGTTTAAAGAAAAGAATAAAAACTAGTGACATAGTTTGAATTGACCTTTCTATAATAGTCTTAAAATGTCAGTTTCATTTAGTCTCCACTTTAAAAATTCTGTTTTTAATCAAATTTGAGAGGAATTTTCTCAGTATATTATACACACATGGAGAGAGAGAGAGAGAGAGAGAGAGAGAGAGAGAGAGAGAGAGAGAGAGAGAGAGAGTTTTCACAGTGCCCCTATAAAAAGAACTGCTTGTTATTGCTTAAGTGAGCCATATTCTTTCTTGTCAATGTACTTTCTGTATGTTTTCACTGAACTAGCCTTCCCTCGGCCCAAATGCTCATTCCTCTCCCCACCCTGTACTTCTGAAACCCCATTCTTGGCTCTAGATCCAGCATATATGTAACACGCCATGAAACATTATCTAATGTCCATTCAGAATTATCAATTCTTCCTCTTGTGTTTTGTGATTTTTTTATTAAACTAACTGGCATTCATTTTCATTACAAATTATAGTGTGCAGCTTTTGTCTGTTGCCTCGGTCAGCCAGTTAGTCTTCTGACGGCTTGCTGGTAACATACTGTCATTAGGTGTTTGTCAGCCTAACGTAAATGCTCCTCATTCTGTCCCCAGCAGCCTTGCTATCCCCTTTACTCTTCTAGAACACACAGTTTGCAGGTCTTATCAGCAGTTGGTTCTTTCTGTGTTCATCTGAAGTGACTTAGAAAGAACAACTCAAGATCAGTGTTTTCAAAATATGCAGAGGTTGGTAAAGTTTTGAGATCATTTTTATTCTGGAGATTATAGTATAATTACATCTCTCTCGGAGCTTCACCTCTAGACCAAGAATCGCAGAGAGTTAAAATGTCTAATGTACCTTTTGAAAAGCAAGGAAAGCTGACAGTAATAGAAGAATTCATGAGAACAAAATTTTGCTTCCTGTTGAAAGCAGAGCTCTCTCTCTGCTTTTGAGGAAGAGCAACTTTAAAATAACTTACCATTAGGAGCTACTAAGTGATTTTGACCACACGGAAAATAGTGTTTTGATAGAATCAGCACATAGCAAACAAACGCACTCATTTCAGATCCCTTTTTCTTAAATGGTTAGTGTAAGTATTGTCTTCTTAAAATTCAGTCGTGCAGAACAGGGAGATGCTGTGACAGAAAGCCAGTGGCTTTAGAATGCAACCGCGCCAAGGCTGGAATCTGTAGCCACATCTGATTGCAGCCTCCCAGTGCAGGGGTGAAACTATCCCGTTCTCTGTGCAGAGAGAAGCTCTGTACTCTTTGTCAAGCTGAATCCTGTACCCTTGGGGAGGGAGACTGTTCCTTCTCTGAAGTGCTATGGCTGGTGTTTTACATGTGCCAACTCTTAGCACTATATAAATGAGCATTTAATAACTGCTAATTAAAGGAGAACAAAAATTAACAACGCTTAACAGAAACCTGACATAGTAAAAAGAGGAGGTTTTGTGGGAGTCAGAAGATGAGTCTGAATATCACTTTACAGTTTAGAAAACCCTCTACCAAGTACAAGGACCCTGCTAAATTTGGTCTCGCTCTGCTTATAGGAGGTTCGTGTTTCCTGGGTCCATTTAGTGGGGCTGTCTGACCAAATATTGGTCCTGTCCAGGCAGGAACACTCAGCTGAAGATGTAAATCCTTTATAGCTTTCTTTTTCTTCTAGCAATAGCTGAGCAGGGATCATTCAATATGCTCTGTAGGTTTGGGTCTTCAAATAACCCTGCAAGAACCACATCTCCCTTTCCCATCAACCCTTCTTTGGCCTATTTGATAAACAAGCACAAGAGGCCACCACGAGATACAGATTTGTTTGTTCCTTTGGTTAGCTTGTTTTGTTTGTTTGTTGACAACCGAACGGCCTAACCTTTCTAACTGCAACAAGCAGACAAACATTTGGAATTGAGTTAGGAGAGAAGAAAATCAAATCTCAGGAAAGTAGAGCGATATCCAAGATTTCAAGGTATTATTTGCTGAGCAATTACAAGAAATGTAGAGGAAGTAGGTGAAAAAAAATGCATAACCACATTTTATGACCACAATTGGAAAATACCTTTTCGAGAAAAAAAAAAAAAGAGAGAGAGAGAGAGAAATTTGTTCGAGGTGTCCTTGCAGTGTCGCAGCAAGAAGGAAGGCGTCTATAAACAGGCTAAAATGACAGCCTGGCTAAGCCTGAGTTAGGCTGGATCAAACTTCAAGAGTCTAATGCCAGGCATTTTATTGCCAGCATATTTAAACACAGTATAATATATAAAAAAAATCTTCCAGTGCAATACAGTCCCTGATGCACAAGGAAGTGTAATTACATTGAAATGCAACCAGAGTATACATCATTTCTTCCGAGAAGAAGGGCTCTGTGCTAGCTTAAGGGATCTGGTATGACCTAGGTCATGCAGGTAACATAGAGGTCATCTGGGTTAATAGTCACCCTCAGTCCTGGTTGTGGGGCTATACAGATAATGGAATGGGCATTTAGATTACTAGCCACCTCCAGTCCTGACTGTGGAAGCTTAATATGGCCTAGACCAACAGGTAACATAGATCATCACCAGGCTGTTAACCATCTCCAATTCCCAGCCTTTCCCGGTTTCCCTGGAGTTCTGTGGGCTAAAGGACCAGTGTGCTCCCAACAAATTGTCAAAAGCACTTATTTAATTTAATTCATATATATATATATATGCACACATACATTTACAGATATTTATCATTTATAACTCATATAAGATCAAAGGGATAAAATCAAAATGCATTTCAGTGTAAACCCATTAAAATCTTGTTCGTGGTTAATCTTTAGTGAAATATTTAAATTTATTTCTAACTCTAAAATTATAATTTTGTTAGCAAAAAAATCTAAAATTAAGAAACATTTATAAATACCAAACACTTAAGCAAATCTTTCCTTGCTTGGAAAAATGAGCTTGATTTCTAAATAAATTATGTTTGTATATTTTCCGTTAATTAGGCATCTTATAATTTTATATTTCTGTCCATGTTACATGTATTTCTTGGGTAACCTGGGCAATGAAAAATGTTTTATATAGTTACAATCAGTAAACTCAAGCTGTGTGAATTAAAACCCAAACTTTTCTAATTTTGTCTGGCAGTCTCAGCATTTGGATTATGTTGTGGGACTTTATCAGCTTTTCCTTTCTTTTTGAACTATGAAAAAAAACAATGTGTAGGCAACTTATTGCTTTTGAACAATAATGGGTAGTTACAGAAATCATAATTATTGTTTATATTGTGCTATACCAGCAATCATGGATGTACTTCCTTTTTCCACCAGCAATTGCTGTTTCCAGGATATAATAAACAGCGCCTCTCACTTTAACTTTGTTCTTTGGAGACAGTGCATAAAAGGTTTGGGAACCCATATAAACTGTGAGGAGACCATTTTCTTTTATAAAGTCTGCCTACACAAAGGTTGAAATTCTAGGTGTTTCTCAAGATGACTTTATTCCAAAGCAAACTTTAGTAATGGTCCTGTACTCATTACTAAAGTATAATTTGAATGCTTCAGATAGAAACTATTTTAAAAACAACAGTTACTAAATAAGTAATTAAAGTATCTATTATCTTTATCATCTTTAGAAATACTAGGTTCAGAGCAGTAGAAGACTTTAAATGAGGTGCTAGGTTATATTAGTCCGGTTTCTCTATTAACAGAATCAATAGAATGAACACATATTACGAAGGTAGATTCACTAGACTTGGTTATATGATACAGGCTGAGTATCAACAGTCATAGTAGAGAGGAAGGAAATCAGAGACTACTGCTGCTGCTGCCTCTCCTTCTCCTCCCTCTTCTCCCCTTTTCTTTTTCTTCTCCTTCTCTTCTTCTTCTACTTCCCCTTCTTCTTAGACAAGGGAAATGAGCACTCTCCCACCTAAACCCTTCTGAAATACCAACAAATTCCTGGAATGGGAGATAGAACTAGCACTGAAGTTCGGGTAGAGTGCTTGCCTGGGGTTCCACAAGGTCCTCTGGATCACACCAAGCTTGGCCCCTCAAAACTCCCCAGCTATACACTAAGCTCAAGCAAGGTGGATGCATGAATTTAGCAGGACTAACATTAACCGCCTCACACCGCGTACCTCACACAACAATTGACTGTCCTCAGTCTGAAAGTTGCTCCAGTATAAGCAGAGCTGCTCTTTCCCAGAGAGTTAGGCACTGTCTGTGCCAAGCCCCTGTGTTCTCTGAGGAACTCTTGGCTTATGTCAGCTACCTTCAGCATCCTTAGAATGATTACAGCAGAGGGTCTGTGCTGACAATTTCCTCTACTTGGGCCTTTCTTCAGATAGAACACCACACGGTCTTAAACTGTGTTAACGTGGTAAATGGCAATTCTACACTGGCTTCTGACACCCAGTTTCTCACTATATAAAGCAGTGATAGTCCAAACGCTCTGTAAGTAAACTCCAGAGGTGGGGTAGGCAGGAGCATTGGGAAAGACTCCTCTAGGCGCCCACAACCTGGAGGAGACGGAAAGTCAGAAGCTGACTACAGCCAAAGAGGGAACCAGGTCCTGAAGACCAGGTCTTAAGACTTCAGCACTCAGAACTGAGTTCTTATTCACTTTGCTGTGTATAAGTGAATGTTGTACCAGGGACAAAGTTACAAAAGTTAAAGCTTGCTTGGCAAAGCCTCACTCTCGTGGCATGGGTCCAGTGGGGAACATGCCTTCTTCCATGGGTGTGGATGCTTTAGTGAACGTGGTATCAGTGAGCACATCTGGAGCTGCCAGATTTCTTGGAGTGTCCAAGACACATGAGTTCTGAAGCCCACTCCGGGGACGCCTTGATGAATGTTGATGCATCTTCTGAGGCCATCACATCACTGGTGGCAAAATTGCTTTTCTTCTCACCACCCATTTGTGAGCATCCTGCAGGGCCCAAGTGGGTAGTATTCTTAGTCTTTTTAGATCAGTGCCTCTCACATTTCCTCATGATGCAACACTTTAATACAGTGCTTCATTTTGTGGTGATCCCAAACCCCAAAATTATTTTCATTGCTACTTCTTAACTGTTATGAATCATAATGTAAATATCTGTGTTTTTCAATGGTCTTAGGCAGCCCCTGTAAAAAGGTCATTCAACTACCCACAAGGGGTCATGACCCACAGATTAAAAGCCACTGTTTTGAAAGGACATCAGATATATTTGGTGGCCCATCGTACAGAACTATGATGGCATTATAACTAATCACATCTTCAATTATTGTATTTCCAAATAAAGCTACATTTGGAGATACTACATCTCAGGGATTAAATATTTAAATTTTCAGGGTCCCAAACCACTAAAAGTGGCAAGTATGACCTCCGGATGTACCAGTAATTATAGTGAGCTCATTGTAATTTTTGTAGCTAACCACTTATGTATATGATTCCCAGTGGCCCATGATCTACAATATTCTGCAACTTGCATGTTTGCTTAAAATAATTTAGGCAATTTAGTCTTTATTGAAATTTTGCTTTCTAGAAAAGCTTAATGAAGTCAGATTTTCATTAGCACATCACTGGTGAACGTGCACTGGCATCCTTTAACTGCATCAGGAAACCCAAAGGAAACCTGAAGAGAAACCCAGGGATGCTTGCACACACTTTGTGAGGCTCAGAAGGACCTGACTTCCTGCATATGCATCACATCTAATTTCTCAGAGCCACAACTTCTATTGCTTGCTCTCTGGTGAAGTACCAAGTCCGTGAGGCTGGATGTCAGTGCTAAGAAAACTCCAGTTTATCTCATCTTAGTGGGCATCTCACAGGGATGCCAAAAGTTATAAAAGTTACTGGGACTTCATGTCAGATCTACAGAGCTGTTAGTTAGACTCGCTGCTTTAGAAAGGGGATGCTAATATTTAAGGATGGCGCAAGTACGGAGTAAACATTTTTAATTTATTGATATTGGCTTCGTTGTTGAGAATTTTGCTTTAGTGCTATAGTACTGTTTGATCTCATTATACTGCTGTTCATACATGCCCTGACTTTGTAGCACTGGGTCTTTGTACACCCATTGAGATGATGCTGTTACTTACATTGATAAATTTATTCTGGTCGCATTGAAACAACTTGGGAACCAAACAGTAAAGAAGATATTTTTCTGTTCTTTTTCTGTTTTGAGTACCTTCAAGGCAAATGCCTTTCTACTTTTTAAATTTAGTCTCACTAAAACTACTCGAACTCCCATTAGAATAGTTAATATTGTGTGCAAAATGTGTCTGTCTTCTTACAGGTTTAGAATTAAAAAGAGAAAGGCATGGAGAGAATAGTCTACTTCTAATTAACCCCCATTGAACATTTTCACCAAAACTCAGGTTCCTTGTGTGGATTCTTGCTTTAATTTCCATCAGAATTGAAATAGGAAAGCTGCTATTGGTCATTCTTTAAAATATAAAGTATAGATTAATTGCACACCCCAAAAGAATTTTCAAGTAGAAAACATTCCACTGGGTCACTTTGAAACACAAAAGTGTGTGAAAATTCATATATGCTAAAGTCGATTCATGAGCAGCCAGTGGAAGCACCGTACCCAGGAAGCATGTCAGGGTGAAATAAAACTGGAATCTGGCTGGCTAGAACATTGAGAATCAAATTACGTAAGCATGTGTATATGGTTTGGGTAATCAAGTTAATCAATTAGGTTTAAAAATCACAGTGGGGCTGATCTATTGTGAGCTCACCAAGGCCAGCTGGACTACGACTGAAAAACCATGGGATAAAACCGGACTCTCTGAATATGGCGGACAATGAGGGCTGCTGAGAAGCCAAGGACAATGCCACTGGGTTTTGATCCTACTTCATGTTCTGGCTTTGTGGGAGCCTAGCCAGTTTGGATGTCCACCTTCCTAG
>NW_026067916.1:856891-866907 GCF_014885135.2 Alexandromys fortis | reverse complement strand
AAAAAAAAAAAAAAAAAAAAAAAAAAAAAAAAAAAAAAACAAGATTGTAACATGACAGAAGAGCAAGTGACTATACCTTTCACTCCCCTCTCCGTACATTCACTGCGTGTCTTCCTGTTGGAGGCACAGGTGCTGGAGAGTAGCCACAGACCTGCCTTGGCAGCACGAATGTTTGCTTGAGGGCATCACAGATCCTGAACACCATCAAGACGACCAGAAAGAATGAATGCAATCCCAGCACTTCGCCCCTTCCCACGGGTAGGCTACCAACACGGGCACACTGCGCTTCAGTCCTCGTTTCTGTGTGTCTACCGCTCAATACAATTTTGTCCTCCCTTCACACTCTGGGGACTGGGAGTCTCACCCAAATGAAATTAACGAGGCTTCGTGTTAGCAGTTTTAGCCAACTGCCTTAAATTCTGCCCTCTGCTCATGCCTTTGAACATAAACCATCTTAAATTCTACTCAAAGTATCCAAATTTGAATATCCTGTTAAGTCCTTGCTGAAATTGAGACTGATCAAATATACATTAATATATACATTTTCTTGCAGCCTATACCATCTTCAGAAAACATTTTGCAAACCGTGTTATATATGGTATTTTAAATAATAAATTAGTATAAGACCCAAAAGATGTGAAACATTTCTTCCCATTATAAGGATACAGCTTAC
Organism: Alexandromys fortis; assembly: GCF_014885135.2. Lineage (NCBI taxonomy): Eukaryota > Metazoa > Chordata > Mammalia > Rodentia > Cricetidae > Alexandromys > Alexandromys fortis. Next base: position 866,234 of record NW_026067916.1, on the reverse strand, counting down.
CATCATACTTCCAACGAAGGACAGGAGAAAAAAGGAAGGCATACTTTATAAGATAAAATAACAAGTTTTATATAATACAGAATCATTCGGAAATGAAAAAAAAAAACAAGACCCAGAGAAAATTGTTCATTTTTTTTTTTACGGGGAGATTCAGTGAAGAATGAACAGCCATGTATGAATGGAATGAGCGTCATAAGTCCTAAGGGCGATCACACTCAGTGGATTCCTTCCAGGTGGGGCAGCATCCCTCTGTGATTAAGGTTTGGGACTTAGTGTTAGACAAAGTGGATCAGGGAATGTCTTTATGTACACCTCCTATACAAAACACAAGAGGGAGATAAATAACATTTTTAGCTTCTGTTACCACAATAGAGGAGAGAAATGTTTCCTCTGAGCCCCTTGAGTGAGCAACAGGAGGGTGGGAAAGGGGTCTACAGTGGGTGTCCTTTAGCTACTCTTCTGGTCGCTGTGGCAAAATACTTGGCAAAAGCCACTAAGAGAGGGAAGGGCTTGCCTTCGCTCACAGTTTGATGGTAGAGTCCATCATGGAGAAGGAGGCACAGCAGAGGGGATGAAGGGACACAAAGCTGTTTGTGAATCTACAACCATGCCATCCAGAAGCACAGGGGATGGAAACTGGTTTGTACCTGCTTTCTTCTTTCTATTCAGGCCAGCATCCCAGCCCATAAAATGGTGATGGCCACAAATAGAGTGGCTCTTTTGTTGTCAAGTAAACCTTTCTGCAAACATCCTGATAGTCACACTGAGAGTTGGATCTGCTTTGATGATTCTGAAGGGACACTAGCCTACTTGAGCACGTGACCCTGGCAGGCCTTGCTCTTCTCCCCAATTCCCTCTGCCTTGCTAAAAACCATTTCATTCCTGAAGCTAGTTCCCAAAGTCTTTCCCCTTATTTGTTCAATCCCTCCTCCTGATGTTGACTACTGAGGTCCAGTAATCAAAGTCTTGAAATCTACCAATCAAAAGACCCCTTTGACTCACTTAATTACACACCCAATTAAAAGTATACACCTCATCTCAACATGGGGTTTCCCCCTGAACCGTTATAAACCATCATTTTCCTATGTACTGAGTCTGTCTCCTCTATTTCCGGAGGCAGTTCTTTGTACCGCTGGGGCAAATATCCCTTCCTCTTTTCTCTTGGTTCCTTCCCCTTGGCCCCTTTCCCCTATAGCCTGTCTTTGTTCCTTATCCCTACCCTCTGCCCCTCCGGTGCAAATAAATTTCCTTTGTACTGAGAACTTGGCCTTGGGGATCCTGAGCCGATATTTTTCCTTTCAGATTCTAAATCCAATCAAGTTGACAACAAAGATTAATCATTTCATTTTCCAAATCACAATACTAAGCAATCAACTTAGTAAAGCATTTTTTACTTTAAAATGTGGGCTCCTTCATTATCATAGAACATTTATAAGTGTGTACTAATGATTAAGAATTTACACTCATTTTAAAAGAATACAAAGAAAAAATAATATAGTTCTTTATAAATCAATATGTAAAATCACTTGTTAAAAATTATATTACTTATTAAAGACACTAGACTTTATAGACATATTTCTGTCTACTTATCATCAAAAGGATCTCCTGAAATATGCAAAGTCCTGAGTACAAGATGACAGACACCATACAGTCAAATTTGGAAGTTTAAACACCAATAGAGGAGTGAATCATGAAGTAGAAAACCTGAGAAAATTCAACTGTTGACTTAAGAAGAAGAAACCATAAGGAAATCTACATGTAATAGAATATTACAGTGCCCTTGATCACATAGAGAACATGATCAAAAATAGGAATAGCTTTAAAGTATAAACAATATGCATGTGTACACATACAAATGTGCCACAGTTAGGGATTTAGCTTAGTGGTAGAGCACTTGCCTAGAAAACCCAAGGCCGCAGGTTTAATCCTCAATCCTGAAAAAAGAAATGACATACAAAATTGTCAATGAATAAGCAAAAATATTCTTAATAAAAAATATGTTAACACAGTCTTCCAGATCCCAGACCCTACTCCAGAGCACCCTCAGTTGGGGCAGAAGATCAAGGACTGTACACATCATACATCATAGTCTTACTTAAAAGCCACACCACTTTATAGCAAACAGAAATTAAGGGAATATAGTTGGGCTCCAATTTTTCTTTCTAAATTCAAAAAAGAAAAACTTTGAAAGAGTTTTAATTACCAGGACATCCAAAGTTCCGAGGAGAGACCCAGAGACTGACATCAGAAACTCTTTAAGCATATCTAGGGCCATTTTTCAGGCCATGCCTTATGTTGGAGAACACAGAAACACATATGATTTGTCCTACTCAAACTATAATGTGGGATTCCCCTCTGTTTGCTGTGATTACTAATGATGAATAAAGAAAGTTGGCTTAAGTCTATAGCAGGGCAGAAGAGAAGTCAACAGGGAAAACTAAACTGAATGCTGAGAGAAAGGAGGCAGAGTCAAGAGACACCATGTAGCTGCCAGAGAAGAAAGACGCAAGCTGCTAGCTGGAATCTTGCCAATAAGCCACAGCCATATGTTGATTGATACACAGATTAATAGAAATGGGTTAAATTAAGATGTAAGAGTTAGCCAATAAGAAGCTAGAGCTAATGAGCCAAGCAGGGATTTAATTAATACAATTTCTGTGTGGTTATTTCAGGAGTCTGGGTGGCTGGGAAACTAATAAGCTGCCTCATACAACAGATTGGCACTCCAATATGTTCAACTAAGTCCACTTAAAGCATGAGAGAGCTTGAAACAGAATTCTAGACACAAAAGAACAGAGTTTAGCACAGTCTCCTGGTAGCCACATTTTTTTTCTAGATGAACTCACAGCAAGCAGGGATGCTGTGGCTGCTTTAAGAGAGGTACAATAAAAACTATGTGGCTTCTTTATAAAGGGTGGCTTCCTGCTTGGCCAGCATGAACTCTGACTCTTTGGGGAGGCTGAGCATTTAAATGGGGTTTGTGAGCAGAGTGTCATAACTTGCTTAGTGGCAACATAGACCTGCTATGTGCCTGAAAATGGGGCTGTGAGCATGGCTCATGGTAAACAGATCTCCACCCCACCATGTTGGACTGGGCAGAGCAAGCAGGCAGGGCCGTGTTTGCCCAATGATGTTGCTTAGGTTCTTAAGAAGCATTTAGCATATTAAGAAGCCATCCTGGTCAGAAAAAGATTACAGATACTCAATAAGAACAGATTCAGATGTAAAAGACCTCTAAACAAGACACAGTGTCTTTAAAAAAAAATGTACATTGACTTGGGACAGAGAAGAAAAAGAGTAAAGAGACAGTAAATGTAATATAAAAGAGTACAGACAGTCATAAATTAAAGGAGTAAAGATAATAAAATAAATATTGAACTTCTAGAAAAAGTAACAGATTAAGAAAAATAAGTCACATAAAGACAGAAAATACACAGAAAGTCTTGATTATATTACTGTGTTTTCTTTGAATTTTATTTATTTATTTATTAAAGATTTCTGACTCTTCCCCACCACCGCCTCCCATTTCCCTCCCCTTCCCCCTATCAAGTCCCCCTCCCTCATCAGCCCAAAGAGCAATCAGGGTTCCCTGCCCTGTGGGAAGTCCAAGGACCACCCACCTCCATCCAGGTCTAGTAAGGTGAGCATCCAAACTGCCTAGGCTCCCACAAACAGAGAGATAATTGATTCTGGTGACTGCTAAGCTAAAACATATATGTTTTAAAGGTTTCTTGACTTCAAATTTTGAGTCTAAAGATATACTGCTTTGGAAAAGAGGTTCTTCTTTTGTTTCCACAGAAGATGAGAACCTGTAGAATCCTTCCAGACTAATGTGGTTTGATAAACCAAGACCCCCAAGAAGGTCTCCGTAACACCCCAAAAAATACTTCACCCAACAAAAAGCAGGAAACAGTTTGGAGAGAACTACACTCATATTCCCAAATATTGTTTATAAATGTTTGTTTGCATTTAAAGGTAGATATGCTATAGACATTTGCATTGGTATGGATCTTGCTTTATTGATACAAAGTTAAGGTTAATTTTGTTATATGTATATTTTGATTAAGGTATTGTGTTTGTGCAGCTCATTTAAAATATAATGTATAATTAAGAAATATAGGCTAATAGACAGTCATCTATAATACTCAAGCTTGTAGTCATGTTAGTTAGGTTTTCTAGATGTACAGAGATATATTTCCAATGGATAGATAGTCTTCAGATCTTTCAAAGACTACAGATTATGGCATCTAAAATGCTTAAGAACTTAGGACTTTTCATGACAATGAGACACATCTGCAGAACAGATCTTCAAGTTTCCTGCTTCATGGAAAAGTCTGCCAAATACTACAGGCCAGTAGGCTGAAGATGGATGCCCCAATGATACAGAAGAACTTTGGGTGACTGTCTAGGCAATGAGATGTCTCTGTCAATTCTAGAGAATTGGAAGTTGTTTACAATGCACTTCCTGTTTACATAGGTAATATTATTATATCCTTCTGGAGTTTTTGATAGAGTTGAAGAATAAAGAGTTATAATTATAGTTTTCCTTAGTTATGATAAAAGATAAAGTCTTGCTTGATAACTGTTTTGTTATATATAATTTTCCTATGTTAAAGTTAAAATCTTTCTTTTTATTTAAAAAGAAAAGGGGAGGTGATGTGTGAGTCCCCTCTGTATGCTGTGATTACAAATAAATTAGAATAAAAAAAGCTGGCTTGAGCCTATAGCAGGGCAGAACAGAGGGAGGAGGGAAAAACTAAACTGAATACTAAGAAGGCAGAGTCAAGAGAGGAAAGGCACAAGCTGCCAGCAGCAACCTCACCAGTAAGCCATAGCCACATGGCTATACACAGATTAATAGAAATGGGTTAAATTAAGATGTAAATGTTAGCCAATAATAAGTTAGAGCTAATGGGCCAGGCAGTGATTTAATTAATACAGTTTCTGTGTGGTTACTTTGGGAGTCTGTGTGTCCAGGAAATGAACAAGTGGTCTCATACAACATAACTATGAAGGTAGGCATTTATTTCCTGACATATTAGAATAATTATGGAAAAAAGACAAAAACAACAAAACCCTAGACTGTTCAGACAGATAAATTACAATTGGCACATTAGCAACATCTTCACATGAGCAAGCACAAACAAAATACTAGTAAAAAGAAGCATCTGTGAATGTGAAATGATACTGTGTGGCTCAGTGGCCTTTCTGTAGCGCTGGGGACTTGTAGACTGAATAAGGAAAACAATCATCACATAAGTAGGATTCCTTTTCTCCTCAGTGATAGATGCAATGCTGATAATGTGTCTCCAGAAATCAGTTAAACAAAATTCAAGTCACAGGTGTCATTGAAAAACTCACTTAAACTACTTCCTAGCCCTAGAATAGGCAGGAGACGGTTTTTGGACCAGCTGTAAAGAAGCAACCATACCACGGCTTCTCTCGGGGCAATTAGAGTGCTACCTTCACCTTCTAGCCCCACCATAACACAGGGTAAGGAAATCAAGCTTATGAGCTTTGGACACGGTGACACTGGTGTTTTCCAGCTTTGGACTCAGATGCAATCCAAACACAGCATATTTTAGAACACGTTCCTCTCTGCTTAGCTGAATGTTGGGGAATATTACTTTAACTATGCAGAGAACTCTTACATTTGTTTATTCTACATTTGTTTAACTATGTAAAAAATGTGTTACAATTGTTTTTGCTGCATTTGTTTAATTATGTAGAGATGTGTTACTGTTTCATCTTGCCTGCCCAAGGCACCTGATTGGTCTAATAAAAAGCTAAGCAGTCAATAGCTAGGCAGGAGAGGGATTGTAGAGGGGCTGGTTGGCAGAGAGGATGAGTAGAAGGAGGAATATAGGCTTGAGAAAAGAAGAAACAATGAGGGAGAAGATGGAGCCAGCTATGCAGCCATTGGCTACATACAGGAAGTAGGAAAATAATGCATACAGATTGAAAGAAAGGAAAAAGGGCCCAAGGGAAACCCCTGATGAAGATAAACAGGTTAAATTAAGTTATAAGAGCTAGTGGGATGACGGGGCATTCATAACTAGTAATTGGTCTCTGTGTTTTTATTTGGGATATAGTTGGTTTGGTGGCCCAGAGAAATCCTGCTTTAGTTGAGGTTTCCTTTGCCACAGTCTCAGCTACCTACACACAGCCACAGACTGAAAACATTAAGTAGAAAATTCTAGTTAAGACGGGGTAGCAACGTTTGCTGAACTTTTATTTCATTATAGTATTGAGATTTTTTATGCCTTTTATTAGTAGTATTAATGTTCTACTTTATAAATTAAACTTTATCATAATTAAATGTATTTGTGTGTGTGTGTGTTTAAGACAAAATGATATTGATAGGCTTTTGCACCCCTAGTGATTTCAGGCATCCACTGGGATTATTTTACTCCTCTAAGACTCCCTAGGCCATGTTCATGTACCCTCACATTTATAGTACAGTATTCTTAAAAGAAAAGAATAATGCTATACTGTCTACTCCATTTTGATCCATGCCATTATCAATAGAGATTTTAATAACATTAACAAGAACAATTTTCCCATCTAGTGGCCAAGATCTGATAAACTTAGGTCATATACATTATCTCAAGTCACAAACATTATCTTGAGCCTTCTTCACAAATCTTCAGATTGATATGGAAAAAGTAACTCAACATGAGCAAATGTCAAAGCAGAAAACTATATTCTCCAGAGAGCAAGGGCCTTGCTTGCATTACAGTCTGCTGGGGTCTGTAAGAATATACAGGAGATGACAACTGATATTCATAGAGACGACCCACCAGATGAGCCATTGTCTGATGGAGGGTAAACTCATAAATAAGGTTTATGGGTTTACTACTGTCTATGGATTCAATTGATTGTGCCTGTAATTTTCTCGTGTGATACCATAATCTCTCCCCTAATAGCCATAAGGTTCTTCCCACAGCTGTTGGCAGTGTGTTCCTCATCTATTGGGCACTTGTGGTTCCTGTATCTAGCAGAAGGATAGCTTCCTCCTTGGCTGGGACTTCTGGTGAATAAAGTATGCCTTTGGTTAGCCTTTATCCCATGTAATGGTGAGACACTTAGAAGCCTGTTTTCCATCAGTAGCTAGACGACAAGGCAATTAAACAAATTAGCTAGACTGAGAATCTGAGTACGGATCACAGGTTAGACTTTTCACAGATTATACACAAGGACAGAATTGCAGATGTTTGGGTTGTTATATCAAAGTCTTTTAGACACAGAAGGACCTGGATCACTTGCCAGTTTCTCTAACCAGGCCTGGCTGAGAGCAGAGATGAGCAGCCACTCTCTACTAACTTCCTTAGCAATTAACACTCTGAACAAACTTCTAACCTCAGTTTATGGTACAAAATTCAGGACTCAGCTAACTAACTGTTTATGTTTAAGTCTGAAAATTTATATGAATAACAGGAAGAGCAATTAACCAATTAACCAAGTCCAGAGAGAAACAACCTTACGTGGGAAAAGTTTCACAGACAGCCAGAGTCACAGAAGATGGTCTGGCTTCACAGCTGTGAGTTATAAAGCTGCAAGCTTCCCTCCTTGTACTCTGGCGCTACATACAGAGTAAGAAGAATGTATTCTTAGGCTTGGAACACTTTCCAATGGCAGCCCTTGTCAAAGAATGCTGAAACACCAGTGCTCTTCACTCCCACCTATGCGTTGCCATGGTAGATGGCTCTGCTCCTTATCCTTTACTCAAAGAATAACTTGTGACCCTGAGAAATAGCTTTGTAACTTTTTGCTGCCTAAAGTTTATCGTTAAATATGTATATAAGCTATATGAATGGAGAATTAAAGGGAACTGGAACGAGAATTGGAACTAAAGATTTAGAACTAGAGAACTGAAATAAAGAAAGGACAACAAGATATGAAAAGAACATGCCCCTCGGAACATGTATGTGAATCTTTTTCCTGTAGATAGATGGGACTTTCCCCTAAGTCCTCGCTACTCTGAGGCATTCTTTTGGCTAACCTGGTTGCAGCCTTGGGAGAAGAACTCACAGGCTGCAACAACAAACAATTCAAGAGACCACTTTGCTGTGTTGCATATGAGACATGGATCTTATCTCACAACAAGACAGAGATAACATGAAGGGTCCCCCTCCCCGAGGAATTTGATGTGCTCAGATCACCTCCTTAAAGGCTCTTCTCCAGCAGACTCTTGCCCCTGCTAAATAGCACCAGCTGTCATTTTACCAGCCCAAAAACTACAAGACATGACAGAGAAGAAAAAGATAAGGTTGGCTATTACTAAGGGGCAATGTGAAGGAGATGAAAGATGAGGTAGACATGAATTCCAGGTCTTATTTTAAGACATACAATTATAGCAATATTTGAAGCAAATATATAAATTTCAGAAATGCTAACTCTGAGTGGAGAATATCTTGATGCTCTTTTTTTTACTTCCATGTAAATTTGGAAAATTCTAAAATTTATGAATCAATATTATCTAAAAGGCAAAACTGAGTTTGAGCCAAATTAGAACATAAATATTAACATTATATTTATGTTTTAGACTTTTGCTTAAAAGTAATCATTTTTAAGTTTCTAAGAAGGAAAATGAGTCTTGGGACTGTGGGAACCCTCATGACTGAGAAAAAGAATGGAATAAGAAAGGAAAGAGAAGCGGGCCAAGAAATAAGTGAAAGCCTACCATATATTCATCACAGATGGTAAGGGTATGATACCAACCATCTTGGGGCAGAGGGAACTGGGAATAGAGAAAAGCAAGACTTTGGACAGGAAGGTCCGTGAACCTTCATGATAAACGCAATACTGATGATAGAAGTAAAAAGAATAAAGCAAGCTTCTGAGAAAAAGCAGTTAAACTGATGAAAAATCAGGGAGAAATTGTCATAGGTCTGGAAGAAAAAATTATAAGCTCAGTCTGGGGTCCCTAGGTAGAAGAAGCATTGAAAGAAAATGGAAGTTCGATTTCTGAGGGTAGTGCCTGCCATGGCAGGGTGAGAATCTGTAATCAATCCTGAGCAGACACATCCAGAGTTACGCGTGGCAGAAAGTGCCTATAAACCCATGCTGGAAAGCTGATCTGGGGTCTGATGGCCAGACTGCACAGTTGTATCAGCATGCTTTAGGTTCAATGAAAGATTCTGTCCACACAGGCAGAGCTATATTCAGTGTTTTTTTTTTTTTGCTTTTTTTATTTATTAAAGATTTCTGTCTCTTCCCCACCGCCGCCTCCCCTTTCCCTCCCCCTCCCCCAGTCAAGAGGTCCCCCTCCCTCGTCAGCCCAAAGAGCAATCAGTGTTCTCTGCCCTGTGGAAAGTCCAAGGACCACCATCCTCCATCCAGG
>NW_026067916.1:690513-852237 GCF_014885135.2 Alexandromys fortis | reverse complement strand
AAAATAAAAAAAAGAAAAAAAAGAAAAAAAAGAAATAAAAATAAAAAAAAGAAAAAAAATAAAGAGACATAAAGTTAGGAGGGAAAGTTGGGGTCTCCAGAGTCCAGAAGAGAGCCCCTGCCTCAAATGAATAAGCAGATAGGGGATAATATGTGATGGTTCTTCTGGTACTTAGGGGTAGGTTTGAAGGGAAGAGAAATGGTTAGATTTGATCAAAATATATTGTATGCATGTAAGAAATTATCTAACGATAAAGATAAACAAAATAAAGTAGAGAGGAATAGAGGAAGACACTGGCATCCACCTCTGGCCTCCAAAAGTAGCAATGTAAACATAGTTACACAAAAACATGTGAATGCAGAGAGAAAGAGAGAGAGAGAGAGAGAGAGAGAGAGAGAGAGAGAGAGAGAGAGTAGATTTCCTCAATTAGAAATATAGAACTCTGAGACACAGAGGACATATAATCAAGGTTCTTTGAAGCTAAATTTTACAAAAGGAGCAGAAAGAAAGTGTATATGCAGTGAGGAAATGGGGAATTCCAAAACACAATACCACTAAGAAAATATCACCCTCATTTAAACACAGCACACATCAGCAGCAAAGAAATCTTCTAGACCTTGAACATGCTGAGAACACCCAGAGGGGAGAGAATTGATGCTATGGTTGTGTATGTTCTAGGAAACACTGTAAGTAATGGACTACTGTATTTTCAGCATAGCAGTTACCCAGTGTAATGTGTTGTTTATGACTTTTGCATAGAAGAAGAAACTGAAGCTACGAGATAAGAGTAATTTGCCCAAGTTTTACAGTGAGTGCCAGACCTGGGATACAAGTCATCAGTAAAATGATTCTAAAGCAGAGATTCTTCCCTGTGAGTTTTGAGGTGACTCATCTGAGGAACTGACTGAATATTCAAAGATGTCCTATCTATTAATAGACATGAAGAGTCTGAAGGGAGCCTTCAGACCTAAGGTTTTGTTTTTTGTTTTTTGTTTTTTTTTTGTTTTTTTTTTTTTTTCTCTGAAAACATGAGGACCTGAATTCAGATCCTGTCTTAGGGGTAGATCCTGTTAGGGTTTCTGTTGCTGTAACAGAACATCATGATCAAACAACAAATTGATAGAAAAGGATTTATTTGACTTACACTTCCACATAAATGGTCGTCACCAAAGGGAGTCGGCACAGGAACTCAAACACAGCATGATATTGGAGACAGGAACTGATACAGAGGCCATAGAGGGGAGCTGCTTTTTGGCTTGCTTTCTATGGTTTACTCAACCTACTTTCTTCTAGAACCTAGAACCAGCAGTCCAGGGACGGCATCACCTTTCACAGACTTAACCCTTCCCCATTGATCACTAAATGAGAAAATGCCTTACAGCTGGATCTCATGGATGCAGTTCTTCAACTGAGACTCCTTCCTCAGATGACTCTAGCTTGTGTCAAGTTAGCACACACAACCAGCCAGTACAGATCCCCAGCACTGATCGACACACTGGTGTGTGTGTGTGTGTCACTCCAGGGATAAGTTGTACGTGGAGGCAGATGTATATATATTGCTGAAGCTCAGTGGCCAACCAAATTGATGAGCTCTTGGCTCACTTGGAGAACCTGTTTCAACAAATAGAGTTCACCAGTTAACAACATTTTCAATGCAATGATGAGAAAAATTCAGGTCTTAGCACTCACAAAACAAGCCAGGCATTTTGTACACACCTGCAACCCCAGTTCTAAGGGGGTGGAGAGCAGAGGATCACTGGAGCTTACGTGATCTCAGCTTAGCATGGAAAATGTGAGCCTCAGATTCAGGGAGAGACTCTGCCTCATATGAATAGGGAAATTTATAGAAGATGATACGTGATGCTTTCCTCTGGCTTCCAACCATGCTTACCTGCACATTCAAGTACATACAGCCACACACAGAGAGACACAGATGCAAGTCCATAAAGAAATAAATAAATGTATTGATAAATGATAGATAGATACATACATACATACATACAGAGATGATAGATGGAGAGATCGCTATAGATAGATATATACAGATACAGATAGATAGATAGATAGATAGATAGATAGATAGATAGATAGATAGATAGATAGATGATGGGTAGATGGGTAGATGGATAGATAGATAGATAGATAGATAGATAGATAGATAGATAGATAAAGAGAGAGAGAGATAATAGATAGATCTTGGAATATTAGGTGGCAAGCAGTAGAGAAAGATTCCTAACTTCTACAATCACATACACACGTGCACACACATGTGAACATATCTCATGCACTCATGCACACATAGATGTGAAATGATTCAGTGCTGAACTCCAGAGAGAATTCATAAGGGGCTCTCTATTTTCCTTCCAGTCAACAATTTGATTGGATTCCAACTGGGCCGGTCTATGAGCCTTCAATGTTTGCTGTTTGAGACTGGAAGGGAAGGAGTCACAAAATCGTTTTGCACCTGGACCCAGTCTAACACAGACACCCAGTCCACACATTTGCTTCAAGTAAGTTTTCCTTCCACGCCGCAGTGTTTACTCAAGGAAGTAAATTCACAGCTCACAGCGAACTTGAAGAGCTCTGCCTCCATGCCAGCTTGGTGCCTGGCAGCTGCACATGTGGAAGGAATGGGTGAGAAAGTGACGCTGCCATCACTCATGGGAAGGAATTAGTGAGGAGCCTATGCGTTAGCTAAACTTCGGCAGGTGCCCAGCAGGTAACCGTCCCCTCTAACACACACCAACACTCTCTTCAGCCCTTGACACAAAAGTTGGAGGTGAGAAATGCGTTTTAGAAAGTGGTGTACTTGATAAATCCCACCTCACACAAACAGAACCTAGGAGGTTAATCCTTTGGGCTTAAGCCTGTAACTCCTATCAAGTCAAGTCTCATCCACCCTCAGTGATTCACTGGCAGCTCATTATGGATGCAGAAAGTTTCTGCAAGAGGAGAAACACCAACAAAACAAAACTCAGTGTTCCTGTCATTACTCTGGCAATGGGTGAGATACATTAGGGGTTCAGGTTGTGAAATATCAAGAAAAAAATAAAAGGAAAATGAACTAAGGTCCAATCATGTGAGATTCATCTGTCCACTTGAGAAAAAGAAGTCTAAATTCTCCACATTGGCAATTGTTTAAAACCCTGAAATTTAAAAGCAGCCGTGAAAGCTATACCTTTAAAAATGTGACAAACTCTTCAAAAATCAATCCCTACTAATATATTATCACAAATATATTCTAGTGTGTTGTGTCGTTTATATTATTCAAGGAGCCATGACCCTTAACAAGTCCCACATAGAATAAATTTTGTATAAAGAGAGCTATCCTGTCCCTCAGTCATTCATTTCGACGGGTGGAAATTTTTTAGAAAACTTAATGAAGTACCAGAGGGTGGTGACAAATTTGTCTTTGTTTATTGCCGTTCTGGTGAGCTTCATGAGATAGTATGCAATCTACTTAAAGAACACAAAACAGTGTTCTTTATGCTGTGTTTAACACTGGCAGCCACACTCTTAGTAAAGTGTGCAAATCACTCCAGACAGATTCAAGAACTATGCAAATATCAAGTCATTTTTCTCTCTCATCTGGTATGGAAGTGATAAACAGACTGAACATCAACCTTGCGCTGACTCCTTGCTTTAATGCCCTGACTTGTTAATCTAATAGCTTAGTTTTATGGCCCAGCCACTTCAAATCAAGAGTCTCACTTCACATACCCATGTTTTAAAATGCCAGTTGTGCAGCAGATATGAACAAGAACAATAAGCACGTGAATCAGGGAGATGCATGAATAAACATGCCAGTATGGCAGTCATGTTCAAAGAAAAGGAAACAGAAGTTGAAGAAAAAAAAAAAAAAAACACTTCCACTTACAAGAATTTATATTCACATCTTCCCCAGCGTCTCATGGGTTTAAATATTGAAAGCAGAAAATGACAACACCACACTAAAATGGTAAATATTCCTTGGTATTTTGCATCAAGTATGGATATTCATTTTAGTGCCCTTAAATCTCTCATTGTGGTGAACACTACCCAAGCCAGAAGAAATACTGGCCCTAGTAATGTGCTTTGCTGAGTTTATTTGACTCTTTTAGCTTTGTATCAATATAAAGCTTTTATAAATTGTAAGTTCTGCTTCAAACAAGTTCACAAAAAGAGTTGTGTGTGCAATCCACGAGTACATGCTGTAAATGCCAAAAAGGAACTATTTTGTTTGCTAGTGTTTCCGAGAAGACATCTGAATCTGAATGCATGTTAAAATTCCGCAACTTAATACTGGTGTGGTTTTCGGGCATAGTTCATAGCCATGATCAAGGGACATGTTTATGGAATCTGGGTTCTGTATTAATTTCCCAGATTTGGCCTAGCTAAAACAAGTCTATTGGAATTGCCAGTAGGTTCCAGGAAATCACTAATACAGCTAAGAAATGTGCACAGTCTGACCACTGTCCCCGGTTTAATTTGCCAGTAGGTTCCAGGAAATCACTAATACAGCTATGAAATGTGCACAGTCTGACCACTGTCCCCGGTTTAATCTCCAATTATCACAACTCATGGGTGAAGAGAAATTCAGACTCTATAGCATCTTAGACTTAATTAGAGGCATTTTTCTTGCTTAATAGTGTGAAATTAATATGTAAGCTATTACTGATGGCATTTTAGAGTAGATAAAATATGGTATAGTTAAATCTCACTACTTCCTAGTATAGTAAATAATAAATATCACTTCAAATTAATCAAAGCAAAAGATCTGAGTTTTAGTTTCTTTTAAAAACCAGTTTTATTATTTTTAACTTCTATAACAGCTATTTACATTTTAAAGACCTTCAATGAATTTTAATCTAAAAAACTTTGCTAAAGGGATTGTATTAAAGTAATAATAGTAAATATAGAAGGCGGTTAATATTCACCAAGTTCCCTATTATAACATTTCTACATTCATTTTTCTAACTTAGTCCTCTTAGTGATCCGATCTGTTTGAAATCTGAATGAGAAAAGGAAACTTTTCCATGAATAAGTTCTGAAACAATTGAGAAATGAAACAATAATAAGAGAGTTTCAAGATCATACATCCCTTATTGCTGAGAGAGGTATATATGAAGGTATCAGGGCTCATAAAGACAGAAACATGAGGTAAGAAAATAGTACCTACTTCTGAACACAGATAGTTTCAGTGTAGCATTCCTGTTACAAGGACGAGAGCTGAAACCCAGAAGAGCTCACCAGACAGGCGTAAAAAGTAGCAAACTGTGTTTTCCCTAAATATGCCATTTCACTTTAAGAATCATCTTAGGCTGAAGGTCAAAGTGGAAACAGGCCAAGTTCTCTGCCTTTCCCTACTCACTTAAAGCTATGACACTGACAAAATTGTATCCATCCCCTTCTCTAAACTGTGAGGGAGCTTCCCATCATTCCCAGCCAGGGAACATTACTAACAAAACTTTCTCTCCCACAATTCACTCTCCTGGGGGAGGTCAAGGCCTTCGCCTTTGTCAAGGTATCTCTAAAACCGCATTGTTGCTTTAGGGAGATGTTTGAAAGCTGGAGTTCTCAAGCACTTCTTTGAAACTTACACATTTCCTGGGAATCTCATATGTGTGTATGTATCAAATATGCGTGTAAATCCATTTCTGTTTGATTTCTTCTTCTGAATCTATATTTTTGTTACAGCAGTTCTAGCTGAGAATTCAGAAGGATGAAAGAAATTAGATTTTCTTCCCTACAGGTAACAGGATGTAAAATAAAATCAGATTTTCTAAAATTACATTCCCAGCATCCCCAAGTATTAATTTGACCTAACTTTTTCTTCATGAACACAACACAGATGAATTCCAAGTCAACTCCCTGATTACTATGATTTACTAATATTTGGAAAAGGTCTTACTTTCTTCTGTGCCTCAGTTTCTTATCTGTCACTTGGAAATTGGATCCATCTTAAGGTACAGAACAAAGATGATTAGCATGCATAATACATTTACAAACTAATCTAGCAGTAGTAAGCACCCAAATGATAACACTTTAATAAAACAAATGAGCTGTCCTCTCTGTACTGAACACTTATGGCAAAAAAAAAAAAAAAAAAAAAAAAAAAAAAAAAAAAAGCCAACCTGAGCAATTTCTTTTGACTGAATCCTCTAGTTCATTCCTATTTGAAAGAATCACATGTAGGCCCATTTCAAGAGAAGTGTTGACTTACAGTACCTGCTTTAACAAAAGGATGGTGTAGTCATGGAAATGCTTCAGTCCTCTGAATAGAAACTGCCCAGGGTTTCAGCCTAACGTAAATGAAGTTTCTCAGCTATAATACAGTCCCATTCAGAATCCCCATCAGCTGATGATGCTAAGCCTGATCAGTTGGTTTCTCCCCTATTCTTCCTGTAGATGAACTGGGCAAGCATGGAAACTCAGTAAAGATAATAAACTGTCCTTTGAAATGCTTAATGACTCTGAGGAACTTCTCCAGCCCCCTTGCTTTTCACTTCCACGTGCTTGTCTGCAAGATTACTGAACACGCATAGAGTTAAAGTCCCTGCCAGTGCTTGAGAGGAGACCTGAGCAGTGCCGTTTATAGTAGCCTGTAGACATGCCCTGCACATCGCAAGGTTCCTAAAGCTCTGAGGTCAGGAAAGAAAGTCAACTATAAATGACTCATTTGTTTTCTTATCTTTATCAAGGTTGTTGAAATTGACTGGAAGATTAAAAAGTCCATTTTCAAAGTACCAGTATATTTCAAAGATCTATTTACCTCAGTTGACCTCGTTCAATTGAAGAGCTTTTTTATTTACTTATACACAATTCCAAGAGCCGATGCTTGATTTGTACGTTTTGGAGAGTTCAGCAACTATCTTGTGACTGGTGATCATTGGGTATGTAGAAGATGAGGAAAATGTTATGCTTCCCATTTATCTGATTTTTGTTATTTTTGTTCTTTTCCCCATTCTATTCCTTTGCCATTGTGGAATTGAAAGTAATGTAAATTTAAATTGTGAAATATACAACAAAATATTAAAGAATTACCCATTCTTATGAATGCTAAATTCAGTATTTTTTTTAATAGAAAGACCCTTATTCCTTCTCATTCTAGATATTATTTGAACCTTTAAAAAAGCTCCAAATTGCCAACTCACAAAATAGGTTAAGGAAATAAAACAGACAGTTCTCAAAAGGAGAGCACAAATGGCCATTTTTTTCAAAGGACTCACCCTGTCTGAGTGTTGTTGCCTTACAGGGGAACTTGGAAGCCCTTTTCGTAGTAAAATATGAAGGAAGAGAGGACATCACGACATGAAAATGGCAGAATGACAATACAGCCATGAAAATGACTGCCAGAGGGGATTGAGATGCTATGTTTCAGGAGATGAAGAGGGACCGTGGAAAATGATCTGACATGGACAACCAGAGCAACAACTCATACTTAGCAGGCCCTCTTCTGCCTTGGCAACAACATCAGCACCTGGGAGGACGCTAAGCTAACTGGGATGAGTGTGCACACCTCTTATTTTAATGACATGTGTTGGTGACACTCTGTGATTTATGTGTACTGCCATTTGACCTTTAGCTCCAGTTTTTGTAACATATTTCTACTAATAGCCATATTGTTTTGTTTTGTGTTTGTTAAACAAATTCACATATTGATTCATTAGATGCTATTTATGGGGGATTATTTTTTTGAGACAGGGCTTCTCTGTATCTTTCGCTATCCTTGTGAACCAGGCTGGCCTCAAACTCACAGAGATACGCCTGCCTCTGCCTCCTGAGTGCTGAGATTAAAGGTGTGTGTCCCTACCACTCGACTAGGGGAAAAGTTTTTAAGTGATCACTGTAAATCTAGCTATTGAAGTGGCAAATTTTTATGTGTGTGTTTGTGTGCATGAGAAATTTTAGGGGGATGTAAAATGAAAAAAAAATCAGATTTCCTGGAAAAATTCCAAATCTCAAAGCTTTCTGAAAGACTGGAGCTCTAGGATAAAACACACGAAGCCCTAGTTTGAAGGTAGGTTTTCCTTTAGAGTCTGAGAGTGGGCACAGTTCTGTGCTGAGCACATGCAAGCATGTGGGAGACCCTAAATTTAATCCTAGGCCAAAAAAATAAAGAATATGGATACAACCAAGTTTTATAATCAACTATGTAAAATATCTAACGTGGAAGAGATAACGTATCTTTAAAATTATTGTAGGAAAAGATAAATTCAATAAATACTTGTTAATTATATTAATTGAGAACATTCCAGTTGGCTGTTTCCCCTGGAGCTGCCCTCTCCAAACCCAGCACTCAGAGCACCAAGCGGTACCCCTCCCATCCCCCCCAGCTCCCCCTTCAAATCCCACCAACAGTGGCTCCACCCCCAGAGGTTTTCCATTGTGGCCTCTTCTCTTCCCCTGACCACCTGGAGTGCTTTGCTCAGATTAAAACCTGGACATGATTGACTTATTGTATTGATGGAGTTACCCACTACCTGGCTACTGAGAAATACTCTTATCAATTCCTTTTCTTTATTTCTTTTTGTGGTGGAATAAATCAAAGCAACACAGGCCAAAGTGAGAAAATTTTGATTTTATAACAACTTGAACCAAAGACCAAAGATCTTCAGATGACAACTGACCTTTGATTTCTGCCCTCTCGGGTCAAATCAAAAGCTTGACTTTGAGGCCAGCTTACCCCAACTCTGTGTGTGTGTGTGTGTGTGTGTGTGTGTGTGTGTGTGTGTGTGTGTGTGTCTGTGTGTCTGTGTATATAATATTATTAGGAAACCTTGTCTCCAAATTAAGACAGTAACTAATCATGACAGAGGGTGATTTTATCATTGTTGAAAATAATCTAGTCAGGTATGGTAGTCCACAACTATAACTTTAATAACTAAGAGGGAGAAAAAGGAGAACTTCGGCAAGTTTGAGGCCATCGTGGACTACCTAGTGAGACACTATCCAAAAAACTCACATAAAACAACCTACAAATAGTATTTGAACATGGTATTAAATTAGATCGCATTGATAAAGATCTTTTCCCATTCTGTAACTGCCGTTTTGTCTTGTTGACCATGTTCTTTGTTTTACAGAAGCTTCTCAGGTTTAGGGGGTCCCATTTATTTATCTCAGTGTCTGCGCAACTGGGGTTATATTTAGGAAGTGATCTCCTGTGCCAATGCGTTGAAGTGTATTTCCCACTTTCTCCTCTATGAGGTTCAGTGTGGTTGATTTATATTGTGGTCTTTGATCCATTTGGACTTGAATTTTGTGTGTGCTGATAGATAATAAATCTCTTTTCATTCTTCTGCATGTTGATATCCACTTATGCCAGCACCATTTGTTGAATATGCCTTCTTTTTTTCCATTTTTTGCTTCTTTATCAAAAATCAGGTTTTTGAAGATGTGTGGATTGATATCCAGGCCTTCAGTTTGATTCCAGTGATCCTCCTGTATGTTTTTATGACAAAACCATGTCGTTTTCATTACTGTAGCAATATATTCGATTTGGAAGACAGGGGTGGTGATTCCTCCAGAAGTTCCTTTATTGTACAGGATTGCTTTGGCTATCCTGGGTTTTTTTGTTTTTCCATATGAAGTTGAGTATTGCTCTTTCAAGGTCCACATTGGACAGAAAACTGATCTCCAAAATATACAAAGAACTCAAGAAACTTGAAATCAAAAGAACAAATAATCCAATAAAAAAATGGAATACAGACCTAAACTGAAAACTCTCCACAGACAAATCTCAAATAACTGAAAGAAAGACACCCAAGGAAATGTTCAACATCTTTAACCACCAGAAAAATGCAAATCAAAACAACTATGAGATTCCATCTTATACAGGTCAGAATGGCCAAGATTAAAAACACTGATGATGGCTTATGCTGGAGAGGATGTGGGGTAAGAGGAACACTCCTCCATTACTGGTGGGAGTGCAAACTTGTGCATGTGCAGCTGTTTTGGAAATCAGTATGGCGATTTATTAGAAAATTATGTAACAATCTACCTCAAGACCCAGCAATAACACTTTTGGGTATATAACCAAAGAATGCTCAATCATACTACAACTATGCACAACTGTTGTCATTGCAGCATAGTTTGCAATAGCCAAAACCTGGAAACAGCTTAGATGCCCCTCTACCGAAGAATGGATTAGAAAAATTTGGTACATTTATACAATGGAGTACTACTAAGCAGTAAAAAATTAATGACATCTTGCAATTGCGGGCAAATGGATGGGTCTAGAAAGCATCACATTGAGTGCAGTAATCCAGACCAAGAAAGACACATTCATAAGTGGCTTTTAGACATACAGCAAAGAAAAACCAGCCTACAGTCCACCACCCCAAAAAACCTAGACAACAAAGAGGACCCTAAATGAGACACACATGGATCTAAATAGGAAGGAGAAAAGAGTAAATTGGGAGCATGGATATAATGGGAGAGGGTAGAAGAAGAGATGGGAGGAACGGAAGGGAATGGAGAAAAATATATAGTGCAATAAAAACAATAAAAAAATTAGGCAGCTTTGAATGTTGAATATAATTGAAATAATGATTTCATACACAAAAACCTTAGCACTGTTTTATTTTTGTCAAACATAATATTAATGGCAAGGAAATGTTCAAATACAATTTGGTAGATACTTGTTCACTATCCAACACGTAGTTTGTCCTTAGTTTTCTGTTGAGCAAATTATGAAGGTCCTTTTAGCACAGTTCTTTTTCTGATAAGTGGCGAACTGGCAGTTGTTATGTGAGGTAGGGCTATGTAATCAGAAAATCAGAGAATTAGGGTTAGTAAGTGGAGCTGTAATCCTCAGTAATCCAGCAAGCAATCTCATCCGGGAGATTTTTTTTTACAACACTGGGGAACAATTAATTTTCCCAGAAAAGATGGCATTGGGTTATAAGCAGCAGCAGGATCCTCTGTACACTCTATGGAGGGCAAATGGAAGGACAGAACATTCTAGCCCTTATACCTTAAAACGTCCCTGGAAAGTGAATGACCAGGAAGAA
The DNA here is from genome assembly GCF_014885135.2 of Alexandromys fortis. Lineage (NCBI taxonomy): Eukaryota > Metazoa > Chordata > Mammalia > Rodentia > Cricetidae > Alexandromys > Alexandromys fortis. The sequence goes on along the minus strand of NW_026067916.1, from coordinate 841,246 downwards.
AAATCATTCGTGCTTTTAAAATTTATATATTTTAGGAACGCTCTGAAGAATCCAAGATGAGTGTACAGGTGCTGGGCTTTGTATTATGCATTAAGATGGATCCTGCAGTTTGTCCTTCAGCCTGACCATAATTCTGCTTTCATGTGCTGTGTCTCAGTATGAACTAGTTCAGCAGAGATAAGCCTCCCGTGAGCCTAACATAAGCCTCACTCGAAAAAGCATGCTAGCTCACAGCTCCTGACCACATGTTGAGATTCCACCATCTGTCACTTGCAGGATCATGGTTCAATATTTTCACGTGAGTATTATTTGAAACAAAGTACTTACCGCGTGAAGGTCAGAAAAGGAGACTAATCTGAAAACTGAGTGCTGAGTATTGGGTCATCTGACGCAGTCAAAACAAAAGAGCTGACAAATCACTGCCCCTGATAAAAGCACGCCCTGTATAGCTCTGGACCTTCTGTGATATGAAACCACAATTTGGATTACAGTAAAAATCCCTTTGTTTGTTAGGTCCCTATAAACAAGGCTATGTTCTCTGTATTGTAAGTTTCTATTGAGCTACATAAAGTGCTATAGACAGTAGAGAACATGCCTAGACATTGATTCAATAACCATCAGTAGAACTAAAGCTATGTGCAAACCATTATGCATATGCCAGAAGTATGGACAAGGAATGCAGCCATGAGTAAAAGGAGCTCCCTATCACCAGGATGTATACAAGAACCAAAGCAGGAAAACTCTGAATGGCAGGCATGGGGTATCGATTGCACTGTTAATAGGCACAGTCATCTTTTGAAAGTGTCACCCATCATACATATATTTGTAGATTTTTTGGTTTCGTACTGTATTTTATTAATGACTACTAATGAATCAAGGATGACTTATTACCATACGAGAACATAATGACACTGGTTCTTCTGTGAAACATTGACTCATAAATGTGTTAAAGGATAAAGTAGATTAAAAAAAAGAGGATTAAACAAATCAACTAAATAGATTTATAAGAGATAATATATAAATATATAATATATAAATAGCTATAAAATAGGAACTGTAGTGAAATGAAGAGGAGGAAGAGAGAGGAAAAACTAATGTGCATAATGATTTCTTCACTAGGCATTATTTGTAATAGTTTACACATTCAGTCTACCTCACAATTCTAAGATATATTGTGTGATATCACCATTTTTAGATGAGAAAATAGAATAGCAGAGTGGTAAAGTGATAACCATGACAAAAGCAGGTTTCAACTCAGACCTTCTGGATCTAAAGCTTAATTTCTAAGGGACTTGGTGTATGAAAACTCAGAGTGGATTCCACATGTAGAACCAGATATTTAATGGGAAGAGGAAAACTCAAAGCTGTGTCAATCATTCAGAGTGAGAAAGTAGGAATTTGATAAGTGGAAGTATGCCCCACAAGATGACTCAGTAGCAATGGTGCCTGCTACCAAGCCTGAGTTCAATTCCAGGAACTCACATTTGTTTCCTTTAAGCTCGAGTTTTATCGTCTATAAAATCACACTAATGGGTTAATAAAAGATACCCCTTTTACAGAGCATCTGTGGGATTATGTGAGCCAGTGCCTGAGAAGTATTTACCACAGGTCTAATGCATCCCCCACAACAAGCATCCCGATATCTCTTGTTCTAAGATTTCCAGTTGGATCTCTGTCACCTCATTTAGTCTTCATTGCCTCTTCAGTCTTCTATTTCAAAATTCAGCCAAGTTCTTTGAGGTATTTTATATTATGTCTTCAAAATTAGGGAGACACAGTAGGAAAAATAATGGAAATTTTCAATACTGTGTGCCTATGTGTTACTGTAACTGACATGGGAAAACTATTGATGAAAACTCCTTTGACTGTAGTTAAATGCATCACTTATTTTCATTTGGTCAAAGTCATTGTTTATAATACATAAGAAGACTGAATATAACTCCCTTGACTTATGGAGACATTATTATAATGTGCTTTAACATAATATGGTATTTGAGTTAGAGAAAGTGTCATAGTATTAGCAAATGTGAATTATTTATAAGAAATATATTGCCATGAATTCCTAAGTACACAATCTAGATAGCAGCATTTCAATTATGGTTTGTGAGTAAGTAGAAAGTAAAGGCTCATGTTGACATTGCTTGACTACGGAGCACCAAACAGGACCTTTTTCCAATATAAAACAATTGGCAAACTGTTAACCCAGAATATTGATGTTTTTCACATTTGTCTCAAAATGCTGAATCAAGTTCAATGCCAGATGCCTAGTGCCAGGCTATCAGCTTTGACGAGCTCAGCTGAAGTAAAGTCTGTCTTCCGAAATGAGAAGGGCACAGTGCCCAGGAAGCAACTTCATGCCTCAGATCTGTGAGCTTATTTAAGCACTTAATTTTTTCTTAGTATATAATAGTTTGCTATAAACCTACAGAAATTATTTAAAGATATGAACTCATCTCTTGATTTTATAACTGTGTTTTGTATTTATTAAATGTCAAGCAGCACATCAGCATGAAACTCATTTTTTACTTAACTAGGAGAGACACTCTTGAATCCCAACTTTAGATTTTTCCATTATTTAAGAGATATCAGGGTTTAAAACACAGTACAATATAAACTCAAATATATTAAGTCTCATATGCTTAAGAAAATCTAGAACAATTACTAAGGCATCTTAAGGATTGAGAGGAAATCATACAATAGTTTTAGGAGAGAATTTGGCAAAAAAACAAATAGAAGAAAGCAAATGTAGAGATCATAATTTTAGATGGCAGATTTTAAATGCCAAATACCCACTAGGAATATATTTAAGTATAAAAGTCTTAATTTGATTTGTTTCCTGTGTTCTTAAAGTAATTCTACATTTAAACTGGAAAAGAATTAAAATAACACCAAATGACGTAAAAGGAAACTCAACTAGCAATGGACTCTCTTCAGTTTCTACAATAAAACCTACTTCTGCTAAATTAACTGCACAGAGTTAGGAAATTATATTAAGAAGTTATACCCACTCCAATGAGAATTGAATAGTGAAGGCTCATTTAGAAAAATTAATTATTTAATAGAAGAGTCATCTACCCATACCATATCACCTCAGCTCAGTTTCTTTCACTATGCGCTGAAGCTTCCCAAAGTAAGCAGACAATCCAGTGGAGGCGCACAGCCTCCTCTGCTGATAGGGAGAAATCAGCCAAACAAGACTTCCAGGGTCAAGAGTGTATCTGCCTCCCTCACGTACTTGATTTCAGTATGCAGTTTTATACTTTGTCTCATCGACACAGCTGTTGGATCAACACAAAGAGGAAGAGGAACGTGGGACGTGAAAGAAAAGTGCAAGAGAGAGGAGCTGCGGAAAAGCCAGTGTATCAAGTCCCTACAGTAAACAACATGTTGAAAAGAACTCTCAGTCACGCTTCTGCCTTGCGTGCTCTCCAGCCTTGTCTGATGGTTAATATTTATATAAACGGCATAAAGCAGCTATATGTGCTTGTTACCAAAGACAAAACTGAGTCTCCTTGGCAAGAATCTCTTTTCAGCAATTATGCTTAGGAATATAAAGACGGGGAGCTAGAGCGATGAAGCTAACACACACGCATTCACTCATGTATACAGGACACGCAACTCAGTTTATCAGCCAAGTGTGCCTCTCCCTGGGGGATGAGACAGAAACATCAGGAGGGTGATGAATTATTTGCACTTATTTGGAAAGCTATGTCAAGTTGTGCTCGATTATTTCCAATAGGAATGACCTCAATAAGTGTACTGTTCTGGATGCTTGGATTCAGGCGACAAGATTGTAATAGAGGTTAGACTGCATGGGAATTAATACAGTGGTGGCCTTGTAATATTAAACTTAGACTAGACATAGGTAGCTAACTCTTAGTTCCAAACAAAGTTAGACTTACCAAATGATTTTTTCATTCAGTAAGTATGCATGAATTCCTCCTTACATACCAGGTTCTGAATATTTAGAGTCAAGGGCCGGCAAATCCTGACCTGTTTCAAATCTACTTCAGGATAAAGAAAATGAAAATTATGATAGTAGTATAATAGAAGGAAACACAAAAGATGTGAGAGAATAGAAGTGGGCGCCCACCAGAGCTTCACAAAGGAGACTGAGTGCCTGTTGATGCGCCGACAAAAGAAGAATGCACACAAAAACAAAACGAACTTCTTGGTGTGTTTTGTATTGTTGGAAAATATCATTAAGATCTTGGCGGCACTGCAGTGAATAGTTAATTGTATAAAGAACAAAAGAGCTGATTAAATTCATGAGACTAGCAAAGTGACACACAAAGACATAGTGTAATTCATGTCATCTGTATGCACCAGCGGGAGACACTTGATAGTGATGTGCTCATTGGAGGAGAGATAATTCTGAACCTGGACCTCATCAGACTCAATTTGCTAACTGTATCGATCTGCTGATATAATCTGCAAATGAAGGGAAACTCAGTTGAGTGGCAGCCAGAAGGGGAAACAATAATGATTACACTGACAAGATTGATCCCCTTTCATCCTGAAAGATAAGTTGGGGAGAACTTTTTTCTTTTTTTTTATTTATTTGTTTATTTATTAAAGATTACTGTCTCATTCCCACCGCCGCCTCCCATTTCCCTCCCCCTTCCCCAATCAAGTCCCCCTCCCTCGTCAGCCCAAAGAGCAATCAGGGTTCCCCGCCCTGTGGGAAGTCCAAGGACCACCCACCTCCATCCAGGTCTAGTAAGGTGAGCATCCAAACTGCCTAGGCTCCCACAAAGCCAATAGGATCAAAAACCCATTGCAGTAGGATCAAAAACCCATTGCCATTGTTCTTGAGTTCTCAGTGGGGAGAACTTTTTAAGCAGTTTAGCCTGTAGCAACTTTTCCTCTATGACTCCCCACACACAAACACACAATACACGCAGAGAGAGATGCACAACACACATGTCACATTTACAATCATTACAGTAGCAGGGATTACACTATCTCAAGACTGGATCTGAGCTGACAGGAGCATTGATTTTCTCTCTTTTCAGCTTCCTTAATTGCAAATGTCAGCATTCGCCTTTCAAGTTAAAGTATATAGTGTACTTGCTTTCTAGAGTAGCAAAACCTACCTATAAAAACTTAATCATAAAATTATTAAGACTAGGGATCATTCTCTCATACCAGGACTTTCAACTATAGTAATTATTTTAATCTATATAATAGCAGTGTTGTGAAGCTATTAGTAGTAGTAGTCGTCATTAATTGTTATTATCCCTACAATACAATAAAAGAATCTGAGCTACAGATTGGTTAAAGAACTTGCTGAAAGGGAACGCCAAAAGACTCCTAAAAACAATATAGGCTACTGCTGTTGCCCTTGGTTACTGTCTAGAATTTGAAGGTGCAACACACTTCAGACAGGAGACATGGAGAAATAGAGCTGGAACTGCCCTCAAAGCACCCTCCTTAAGAATTAGTTTTCACAGTACTAGAAGATGCTATGCAAGCTGCCAAGGAAGAGAAACAACCAATAGCCCTACCCAACTATTAAACCCATGAACCGCAAGATGACAAGCTTGTTACGATATCACCAAGCTATGGTGGCACTTCCATCTTGCAGGTAATCAATAGTTGTCTAGTTAGAGTAAAGGCCTGCTCAGTAGAATAGATTCCACTCCCAGTATGATAAACCTAGCCAACTACCTAGGGCAGGTGAGGGCACTCCGGAGGAAGAGAATCTATCACAGCCATTTTCCTAAACTAGTACAAATTTTAACTGCAATCTAAATACTTATTCTTACACCCGCAGATGAAGTATAACTCTCACTGTCATCAATGAACTATCTTTTTAGAGCATATGGAGACTATGCAGAAATCTACAACTGGTCAAAATACAGAAACAACTGGGGGTGAGTAGGCAACCCCAATTAACACATCTACAACAAAACTCCAGCACCTAAGGGTTCAGAGAATATCACAGAAGGAACAAAGAGATTGTAAGAGCCAGAGAAAAAGATACCTGCTGTGAAATAGAGTCCTCTACATAGGGCAGAGAAATTGCAAGCAAGAAATCTCAACAAATATGCTTGCCTAGACAGAACCTGAACAATGGCAACACTAGTTAGTGTCTCAGTGTGCATGGGGTAAAATCTCACAAGGCTTCAACCCTAGATGAAGAGCTGCAAAAGAGGGAGAATTAATCTTCCCTGGGTACAAAATCCCTAACATATTCTCCAACTTCAAGCAGTGAGTCCTAAACATGCATTTAATTATCAACACTAAATGTACTCAGCAGGTTGTATGAGAAACTTCTTATGTCAGTAAATAATCGATTTAAGATCACAATAACTGAAAAATCTAAAAGTGAAAACTGTCAAAGTTAGGCTATGCTTAGCGACAAAGTATGTCGGCTATAGCCTCATTCATACATATAATTCAGATGGGAAAACCAAAAGATGTTTGAGATCATGGTATAAAAATATCTGTGAAGTAACGTGTGTGTGTGTGTGTGTGTGTGTTTTAATTAAAGAAGAGATCATGAATTGGAGAGGGAATCAGGGGACACACGTAGAGGGAGAAAAAAGGGAGAGACTGGATATGACATGAATATGGAGAGGTATAGAACTCTATAGAGTTCTCAAAAAATTTAAATGTAAATAAGAATAATTTAAATTATATTATTTTGAAATATATTTTTCAAAAAAAACTTTCCAAAATCCTATAGGATATCAAAACTAAAGAAAATGGCCCCCAAAAATTGACTATCACATTTACTGTCTTTAGTAGCACTGAGTTTATTGGGGCTGTACAAGAGCTTCTCCCCTTTAAATGTTAAATGGTGAACTTAGAAGAGAATATGGGTAATAACTGAGGGAAAGAGTAAACAACATTCTGGATAGAAAACCTATTTATGAAACCTAGTGGTAATCATTTCCTCTGAATTTCTCTCATTATTGCCACAGTTTAATTTTAAGCATTTTTAATTTTCGATATTATAATCTCAAACATCCTTTGGCTTTCCCATCTAAAGTATGAACGAGGCGATAGCTGACCTACTTTGTAGCTAAGCATGCCTAACTTTGAAATGTCTCACCTTAATTTTCTTCAATTATTATCTTAACTTCATTTTTATCTTACATAAAATGCTCATACCATTTTTTTTAGTCAAGCACCATTCTTACTAGATGAATTTTTCTTCAAAAACACTCATGTTATAAAGGCTAAAAAAATATTTCAGCACTATTACAAGTTATTTTTTTAAGTTAGCAATAAATTGGTCTGACTTTAACATCTATACTAGCAAAGCAAGACATAGTTATGAACTGATCACTAAAATTCAAAAAGAAATGAATGGGGAAGAGCACAGGAGGCCTACATGGCCTTAGAGAAATATTGGGTGAGAGATGCCATATTTTAAATGTCTGGACAAATCCCTAGATTTTGTTTTGCTTTATGTTTTTACCAGTGTGCATAAGCTACTATCTCTACAAGCATTCAACATGATTTTCTCTTAAATTCCAATTACAGCATTCTCCTTTTTATGTTTATTTTGAAGATGTTCAACTCTTAAAAAAATAGAAATAAATCTCAATTTTAGGATTTTAGTAGGACAAATTTTCTGGGTCTTCAAATTTTAAAAAGAAGGCTATTTTACATATTCATAATTTAATACTAGGATACATGTTTATTTATAGAAAATGATTAATTATCAACTAGACATTGAAAAATAAGTTAAAAAATTATAATTTGGGACAATATCAATTAAATATATTTCAGAAACACAGGTACTATAACAATAATAGCTAAATGTGTATCTATGAGAGGATAATCTCCATTTCACCTCAACAAAAGGAAGTTTACAAGAAATGTTTACAGTATGACAGTGCTTTCTGCTTAAGGATATGATAACTTTGCATTATTCATAAAACGAAATAAAAATGAAGTAAATAAAATTCTGGCATATTTTTACTTTCTTGGCCCTGAAGTATACTATACACCTTACCTGTGCCAATGTCTTGTACATGAACATAAAGACCCACATTCCTGCTGATGTTCTCCAGAAATGTAGACTAAGACATGTCAGTTGGCAGCTCCTGGAAAGATGAAAGAGAATCTTTGCTCCAAGCTGTGTACCTGGCCAGTTTCCAAGCACAAGGTTCTTCCTGGGTTGAGAATGGATCAGCCAGAAAAAGACTAAAGGCAATAAATGGATGACAATGAAATAAAATGTAATTTCAATTTTTTAAAATATAATAAAACAGTAGAAAATTAGGAACTGTTTAGTTTTTTATCTCTAACTTTATATCAAGGAGTTGTTAATTATTAAAATATAATCCTTTGATTCGGCATGCTGTACTTAGGCTCAAATGTGGCTCAAGGAAGTTGGATACGTGTGTGATACAGGAAAACTCCATGAGTTCCTTCACCTTTCTTTCTTTAAAGAATGGGGGATATTCCATATGAGAAGCAAACACGAAGGAGCCCACAAAGCAGCTTCCCAGCATCAGCAAAGAGATAGTCTTCATTTACTAAGTAAGTGCTAAAATCACCAGCAAATAAAGTGTTCAGTTCTCAATGTAAAAATGATATCTCTCAAGAAAGGAAGACAGAGACAGTCTCTTGGGAGCTGGTGACATAGTAACAAAGCCGGTGAATCCCAGACATCTGTAGATTAATTCAGGGGCTCATTCCAGAAAATCTAGCATTTCCGCAGAAATACAAAGGCAAGACAAAATCAATTTCATCAGGCAGGAAGAAACTCATTCTTACTTGCAAGAGGGCCATCTTGCTATTATAGCCATGGCTTTAGTAGGTTATGTGAGGTTCACCCACTTTAGGGAGGAATATCAGTTTTATTCTGCCTACAGATTCAAACCATAGTCTGTGACCACAGATCTGGTATTCCTGTAGCCAGGCTAGTTGGCAGCGTGTGGTAAAACACAGGAAGGAAAATAACATCTATTCAAATCTTAATTTTGGAAAGCTGAATCTTATGTTAAGTGATTTACCCAACACCGTAACTAGAATAGAACTGAAACCAAGATTGGATCACTGATGATTGGACTCATTTAAGAGTATGACGCACACAATACTTCTTTTTTTAGAAAAATACCTGAAATTTGAAAAGCATTGTTTCGTCTTTTCTCTCCTTCTTTTAAAATTTGTCCTCATTAAATGTAAGAATAATTGCTCTAGCATTTTCAAACAATTTTAATCTGTTATTTAAGTTCACAAAACCACTCTTCAGAAACTCAGGCAGTAAAGAGCATTTGCAGGCAATATCAGATGGCTTACAGGCATCCTCTCACTAAGAATGAAGTACACTCTGACGCTTCTGCTTCCACTGAGGTAGTGCGCTGCTCCGCAGCCTGAAAATACCTCACAAGAGACAGACAAGCAATTTCAATTTTTGCAGACAAAAAAGTAAATAAAGCAAACTCTCTTAAACAAATGACTCTATCAGGCTGCAACTCTTCCCCTTACCCCACGTTATCGTATGACGTGTATGACATGTACTACTACAGAGTCACAGCTCAGACCATGGAGGCATGTGGAGATGCAGCCCCTCTTTTTGTCATCTTCTTCCCTTCGCTATCAGACATTATCATTAGATTTTAAAACTCTATTTAAAAAAAAAAACCTGTAAAATACTTATACAATCTGGAGCCAGGATTGGTTGCCCCATTTCGTTATGAGTCAGGGTAACAGTGTGGTGGCTGCAAATATGAACAGGCAAAGGGGAACACACATATCTGACCTGGTCATTCCCTGTGTATAAATTCCCCTGTGCTCAGTCAACTCTGGTCATCCCCAGGTTCCTACCTCAGTGCTTATTCTGTACTTTCCACCTGAAGGCAGGAAAAGCAACCAAATGCTCCTAAGAGAAAGAATTAGTTATTGCTGGTAGTGATAGTGACGTGGTTGTTATTTGAGCAATGAGAAGAAACCATTTCTTACCTTAACATTAAAATGCTCTCTATAAAACATCTTTAAAAAAATATTATATGCACAGTGTTCCGCCTGCATGGAGGCCTGCATGCCAGAAGAGGGCATCAGATTTTATTACAGATGGTTGTGAACTACAGTGTGGTTGCTGGGAATTGAATTTAGGAACTCTGAAAGACAGCAGTTAATGCTCCTAATCTTTGAGGCATCTCTCCAGCCCCAATAAACTACCTTTTGTCACATATCCAGAACATTTTATTTATTTATTTATTTATTTATTTATTTATTTATTTATTAAAGATTTCTGTCTCCTCCCCACCACCACCTCCTATTTCCCTCCCCCTCCCCCAATCTAATCCCCCTCTCCAGTCAGCCCAAAGAGCAATCAGGGTTCCCTGCCCTGTGGGAAGTCCAAGGACCACCCACCTCCATCCAGGTCTAGTAAGGTGAGCATCCAAACAGCCTAGGCTCCCACAAAGCCAGTACATGCAGTAGGATCAAAACCCAGTGCCATTGTTCTTGACTTCTCAGCAGTCCTCATTGTCCGCTATGTTCAGCAAGTCCGGTTTTAACCTAGGCTTTTTCAGACCCAGGCCAGCTGGCCTTGGTGAGTTCCCGATAGAACATCCCCATTGTCTCAGTGTGTGGGTGTACCCCTCGTGGTCCTGAGTTCCTTGCTCATGCTCTCTCTCCTTCTGCTCCTAATTTGGACCTTGGGGTTTCAGTCCGGTACTCCAATGTGGGACTCTGTCTCTGTCTCCTTTCATTGCCTGATGAAGGTTAATATCCAGGAGGATGACTATATGTTTTTCTTTGGGTTCACCTTTGTCGATTGCGTTGGGTGGGTTACTCAGTCTAAGGGTTTGTAACCCACCCTGCAATCAGTTATTCCAGGGTCTCGAAGGGGCGCTACCTGGAAGGGAATGAGCTAGGACAGAAGAATGAGGCCAAACAGATTTGTCAAAGCCTCCTTTATTAGGATCATGGTTGCTGCTTATATAGCCCCTGAAGGGTAGGGAAACTAGACTCTTGCCGCGTGTTCCAGGTCACGTAGGCCAGGAGGTAGGCCAAGAAGTCACAAGTTGCCACACCTAGTTCCCTGGATAGCTGGAATGTGAGGCGCGTTCCGCTAACAGATAAGTTAATTGGGTGTGGGGCAGGTTCTCTCAATAGAACATAATTATGGGTGTGAGGTTCCCTGCAGACTCCCCAGGGTGATGGTTCCTGTAATGATTTTTAGGGGGGAAATGGCTCGTGACACACCTTATCCAGAACATTCTTATATCAATCTGTCCACAATGCCCCCAGCCACGCTTCTTAGGACACCTGCTTCCCTTTCCCCAATCCCAGCCTTTGGCTTACTCCTTCTTACCTCAGGACTCTTTTACTTTTAACCATTTGTTTGTTTGCTTGCTTGCTTGCTTGCTTGTTTAAGGTGCACATGTGTGTGTGTTTCTACATATATGCACCATATGAATGTAGTGCCGTGGTAGAGGAGGCATTTTATTCCGTGGAATGAGAATTTTAGGCAGCAGAAAGCCATCGTATGGGTGCTGGGAACCAAATCTATAATCTCTGCAAGAGGAGTAAATGCTCTTAACTACTGAGTCATCCCACCAGACCCTCAGAGACTCTTTATATGCTGCTCCTTCTGCTTAGAATCTTTCTTTCCAGTTTGTAAACATTTTTACATATCCCCAAGTAATATTTTCCCTTCACTATAGTTTTAATTTCCCACAGCTCTCAAGACACGCACGTCTCTGTTGCCATCAAGACAGATATTGAGAACTTATAGAAACTGTGGAAGCATGCATAGGACCAGCATAAATTCAAACCAAAGGGGGTCACAGCCCTGAGTGGGGAAGTGGATACACAGTCCCACCCCTAATCGATAAGCTATTTGCAATTAACACATGCTGAGAAAATCAGTTTTCTCTAGTGGACTGTCACTGGGTGTATTAACTACAGTCCAGAGCAGACCACATGGCCAGGAGTAGTTAGTTGGCCAACATGAAATGAACTCCGTAGTTTTCTGTTTTGGGATTTTCTTTTCTTTAGATTGTTTTGGCATAGTTTTTATCTTAATGGCTTTTGTTTTGATTTTTATGTTTGTTTGTGTTTTGTTTTTCTTAGAGAGAGAGAGTGAGCATGGGTTGGGTTGTTAAGAAGGTCTGAAGGAGTTGGGGAAGGGAAAACATGATCAAAATACATTGTATGAAAAAAATCAAAAACAGATATGGGCTTAGTATTTGTTTCCATGCAAATACTAATGCAGTATTGTCGGGAGAAGAAACTGATTAAGAACAATCTCTTTCTTACAAGAACAAAAGTGAGTCTGAAAAGACAGCTCTGTCATACAGAGCTCTTTGGAGCAGTCCAAGAATTATATGGGCAAGGTCAGGATGAGAGCAAGAAGTTAACTGTAAATATATGCAAATAGGTTGGCCAAATTCCAGAATAAGAAAACTCTTTTTTGCATGCTTGGCCATAACCTCCAAAGATAGCACATGTAAGTTGCCCCGGAAGCTACTGTGACTCTGTATTGAACATGATGCCTGAGTAATCAGATAGAAATGGCTGAGTGGCCAGGTCAAACAGATGCTTCTGAAAGAACTCCCTGTTTTCTCTCAGCCTGCACATAGCACTTAGAGGATCAAGGGGTTCTGCTGGTACATTCCAAGGACAGCTGAAGCTAGCAAGCTCACCAGAAATGTCATAATCTTCTTGTAGAAGGAATAAAGGGCAACTTCCTAAACACTAATCAAACTGGGGCTCTCTGTACCTGGCATACCACTAATAGTAAGAGACAGGAAGAGTTGGGTAGAAAAAGGAGATCTTCTGCTTGGCGATGTGAGAGCAATTAATATAGACACCTCTACTAAGAATAGACCAAATAAAGCCCTCCAGCTACAGAAAGGACAGATGCAAAGTCAATAGACACAGAGATCAATATCCAGATAGCAGCACAAGCAGCTTCAGCTCAAACTGAAGGAAGAAGAAGCGACTGATCCCTACTTTCCATCACTATGACGTCATAGGAGTTTTTCCCTAGTCCTGAAGTGGAGACAGCTGTGGTAGCATCCATGGTGATGGTACTGATAAGAAACAAGTCAGGAGGTAAAAAAAAAAAATGGATAAACAACAGAAGAGGGAAATGTAAACATTGTGCACTGACCCAACACAGTAGGACTTACCAAAGAGAACTGTGTTTTAATGTTTAAGAGATTCAGAGATGTTGAACTGAAAAGTTCTATCCATTATTGATAACAAAGATTAAAACAAAAGTAAAAATCAAATGGAGTTAAGGAACTGATTCTGTATATGTTGTTTCTATCCTAGTCGCTAACGATGCCCTCTCTTCAAGATTATTTAAAATCTATATGGGACATACCTTTAGACAGACTGTTTCAAAAGTCTGGACTTATAATCAAGTTACTTTACTAATAATGACCTGACCCTCTTTAAGTCTCTAGGCACACATATGTACAATCTATCTCAAGAGGACAAAAATGGAAAGGAGACAGGATCAAAGCAAAGAGAGAGGCAGAAGGGAGAATTAAAAGAGGAGGAAGGAAGAATGGAGGCATGCTACATCTTCAATTGCTTTGAGTTGAAACACTCTCTCCAGGAAGCAGGAGGCAGGCTTATAAAGCCCAAGAAGGAAATGAACTAGAAAGGTTCCGGAAGTCCTTAGGGCTTACAGGCTTCAGGAGGCTGCTAGAAAATTATATGAGCAGTAATTATTGCTGCAAAGAGGAGACGGGCAGAGTTGCCAACATGCTATGCGGGGAGCCTCAGGGATGCCGCTTTTGTGAATTGTCACTTGAGCTCGTGAGAAGTTTTTGGTGATGTAGTTGCCTCTGAGTCGCCCATGATACGGTACAGAATCCCTGATCCATGCTGCTGTAACTCTAACAAGCGCACAGGTTCACTAAGCTAGAATTGAATGAAATCATTTCTTCCATTTGTCATTAGTGTCTTATCTGTGATAACTGCGTGTTGGTTCAGGTCTGCACAGGAAAAGGCACATAACAAGGGAAGGTTGTGAAAGAGGAGTCTAAGGTGAGATGAAGGAAGGAAGGGAGGATGGAAGGGAGAAAGAAGAAAAAGAAGAAACTGGAATAGAAAGGAGACTGGGAAAGGAAAGGAGGCAAAAAAAAAAAAAAGAGCAACAGGAAGGCTCTTTAAGATGCCTGCTCCGCAAAGGACCCACCTTGCAGCTCACAGCTACACTGTCACTGCTCTGGTCTCTTCCCTGGCTGAAGATGTCTGGTTTTCACTCTCATGACCCCATTTAACTTTCTTCACAATGGTTAACCCTGATCTCACACTTATTTGTATGATTAATTAGTTAGTCCTCGCTTCCTTTCAGACAGGCAGAGACAGAACAGCATATGTTCAGTTTTAACAGTAGTGTCTCACCAACCCACAAAAATATAGTAGGCATTCAGCAAATATTCAGATGTGTGCTGTAATTGAAATGTGGGGTTTTTTCCCCTGATTGTTTGGTTGCATTTAACTCTTTCTACCCAATAAGTGTGGGCTTGATTTCTTTCATTTAAAAAGCCATATAGTTCGTCTACCTTGAAGCTTTTGAAACAAAATCTGAGTGATCACTTCATGTTTTTATAAATAGTTATGGATGATGTATTGGTTGATTTTGTGTCTATATGACACAGAATCATCAGAGAGGATGGGGCCTCAGTTGAGGAAGTGCCTTCCCGAGATCCAGCTGTAAGGCATTTTTTTCATTTAGTGATCAATGGGGAAGGACCCAGTCCACGGTGGGTGGCGCCTTCCCTAGGCAAGTGGTACTGGGCTCTATAAGAAGATGGGATGAGTGGGCTAGGCAAAGCAAGCCAGTAAGCAGCTCCCCTCCATGGCCTCTGCATCAGCTCCTGCCTCCAGGATCCTGCCCTGTTTGAGTTCCTGTCCTGACTTCCTTCAGTGTTGAACAGCAATGCTGAAGTGTAAGCCTAATAAACCCTTTCCTCCCCAACTTGCTTTTTGGTCATCGTGTTTTATTGAAGCAATAGAAACCCAGACTAAGATAGATAGTTCATGCGAAGTTGTCCAGAAATTCATATTTATTTCAGAAAGTTGTAATTGTTCAGTTTAAACAGCACAGTAATTGACCTATAAAAAAAATCAAAATGGTACAGCTGGGCATGGTGGTACTTGCCTGTGAGCCCAGCACTTCAGAAGCTGAAGCCTGAGCTACAAAGTGAGTTCATTGATAGCCTTGGAATTTTTGCAAAATCTTGTCGCAAACTAAAAGACAAAAAGCAAGAAAGCAAAATGAAAAAAAAAAAAAGAAGGGAAACATCTGGAAATATAAATCAGTAGTAGAGTGCTAGCCAAACAAGCCCAAGTCCTTGGGTTTATGAGACCAGCAGCAGAGAGGGGTTGGCATCAAAATCAGATAAAAAAAAAAAAACAATGACAGTTTGGGATTTGTACAGATGTGCAATCCAATATATGAAGAACTATCATTCAGAAACTGAGTAAGAGTCCCCTCTTAGTCTACATCTTCTGTTTCCCTCTAGAGAACTAAAATCAAATTTCAACTTAGTATATGACCATACCGAATGGAGACTCAAGTTCCCCTTACCAGTGATAGTAATAAGAGAACTGTTTTGAGTCAGAGTCTCTCAAAATTTTTGCAGACTTGACTGGCCTCAAAACTGCAATCATCCTGCCTCCGCCTCCTGAGTTCTGAGATTATAGGTATGTACTACATACCTAGCTTAGTCATAGAAGTAGAAGTAAGACATGCTCTGGAGAAAAGAATAATAGCTTGTATAATCTCTACAGTGTGTTTCTAAGTGGAAGCGTCCCTTTTTATCTCCTTACCTCCATCCATCCGATTGCCAAAAATATAACCAAGGTGGTAAGCCATGACAGATAGGGCAAAGGATGGTGGCGTCCAAGCAGAGCATTGGGATGGAGGGTGTGGCTCACCTCTGAAATACTGCAAGAAGCAGAGATGCTACACCAGCCACTTCACACCTACAAATTGTCACATGTCTAATAAAATGAATTTCTCTCAATTTAATCACTATTGAGTTTCTGCTACTATTAGCTGAACATACTTTAATCGTGCAAGAATTTTGATCCTTGATTTACTTTATCACCAAGGAAAAGTTTAAATTTCAGTGTTAAATAGCTATGAGCAGGTGTGTGTGTGTGTCTCTGTGTGTGTGTGAATTTCTCCAATCCGGAATGCTACTATGAAAATTGGAGTAGTATTTGAATACAATGTCTTAGCCTAGAACCATTGGAAGACTATATGTATTTTCTATCATTTTCTTCCAAAGGTTAATCAGAACACATTGAAAGATATTTTACACTCTTCTTAGGCATTCTACAGTTCTTTACAAGATTGTTGTAGGAGCTGCGGGCTGCTTTCCTGCCACCTGGCTTCTGGCTGCCTGGCTAGCTTATGCCCCGAAATAACAACACACAAATTGTATTCTTTTAAACACTGCCTGGCCCATTATATCTAGCCTCTTCTTGACTAACTCTCATATCTCGACTAACCCAATTCTAATAATCTGTGTAGCACCATGAGGCATTGGCTTATGGGGAAGGATTCTAGCCTACATCCATCTTGGGTCGGAGCTTCATCACGTCTGGCTCAGAGAGGAAAGGCATGGTGATTGTCTCACTTCCTCCCAGCATTCTGTTCTGTTTATTCTGCCTACCTAATTTTCTGTCCTATCAAGGGCCAAGGCAGTTTCTTTATTAACCAATGAAATCAACTCAAAACAGAAGACTCCCACATCACAAGATGAACACAAACTAACTTAAAAGTCCAGTTAGCTCCTCTTCTCTAAATGGTTAGTATTTTTCTTCTGTGTCACTACTCTTCTTCCTAAATTTAAAATATTTATAATGTTAAAATAATCTACTTTCAATTACATCATCATGATTATTTAGCAGATTTTTATATTGAGATTAAAGAGGCTAAATAATATGCAAGCTCACTCTCAAATGGTTTCAAAATACCATAGTCAGCTTTTTGTCACTGAAGGACACCTACAAGAGTCTACTCACAAAGGTAAATGACTGGGTGGCCCTGCTGTGTGGCAGACTGTGTTGAAGCAGCTTATCGTGTTGGGGAGCATGGGACATAGTAAAACCAATCATATAATTATAAGAAAATGGAAAAATAAGAGAGGAAGAGAGAAGAGAACTGGAGTCAGTAATCCCCTTCAAAGGCATTCCACCATGACCAAAAACTTCCTAATAGCCCTACCACATACCAAAAAAAGCCAAGTTAAACAAGCTTTTAACACATAAGCCTATGGAGCACATTCCAGATCCAAGACTTTTGTTATTACAAGTTCTTAGAAGTTATTATTTTCTTTAATACATTTGTTTATTTTACATCCTTGCACAGTTTCCCATCCATCCTTTCCTCCCAATCCCTCTCCCCACCCTACTCCTGTTCCCAACCCTGGAATCCACTCCTCTCTTTCTGTTTAGCAAAGGGCAGGTCTCCCATGAGTGTGGAAAAAACATTGCATATCAAGTTGCAGTAGGACTAAGCACCTCCCCATATACTAAGGCTGGGCAAGGCAATATAATTCCTACTATTAGGAGTTCACAAGAGGACCAAGCTACACAACCATGACATATATGCAGTATCTAAGTTAGACCCATACTGGCTCCCTGGTTGTCAGTTCAGTCTCTAGCAGCCCCCATGACCCTAGGTTAATTGCTTCTATGAGTTTTCTTGTGGTGTCCTTGACCCCTCTGACTCCTACAATCCTTTCTCCTCCTCATCACACAGATTTCCCAAACTCTCCCTAATGTTTGACTGAGGGTCTGTATCTGTTTCCATCAGTTACTGGATGAAGACCAGGAAATTTGTAGACAAATGGATGGAAAAGAATCATTCTGAGTGAGGTAGCCCAGACAGAAAGATAAACATGGTATGTACTCATTCCTAAGCGGATATTAGCTATAAAATAAAGGATAACCAGATCACAATCCACAGCTCCAGAATCTAGGTAACAAGGAGGGTTCATGGGAGACACAAAAATCTCCCTGGGAAGGGGAAATAGAAGAGGTTTTATGAGTGAACTGAGGGCAGGTTGGTCTGGGAACATGAGTAATCAGGTTGCAGTGAACAGAGGGAGTGAGTACTGTAAAGGGGGCACTTTGGAGTAAGGTAGGAAATCTACAAGAAGGACCCCAGATTAGACTCTTAGCTATAGCAGATACATAGCCTGATCTGGCCACCTCCTGTGACCACACTGATACCTAGCCCAGTGGGCAGCAGAGAACTTTTTTAATTTCGAAAATTTTATGAGTAAAAATTCCAAGTCAAGATTCATTGTCCTGTTAATGACTGTTGATGCATATGTGTTTTACAATATATATTTTGTAAAATATATATATTACAATATATATTTTACAAATATATTTACAATATATATTTTACAAAATATATATTGTAAAAAGCATATGCATCAACATATATATCATAGATTCAAGCAATTTAAGTGTCCTGAACCTCCTCTAAATTCTAGAACTGTTTAAGATCCAAAGCAACGCTGAATATAGGTAATCCTGAATATCATAAAGAAATGGTATAATGATTGATGGGTAAATGTTTCCTAATTCATTAGCAGTAAACAAGGGACAAACAAAAATGAGGTGATTTTAATATCCACATTACAAATATTTATCTTGAAATAGCATGAAATGTGACAGTATCCATAGCAGAGCTTGAATAAATCAAACCCTGGAGGATAAATATGCAAAAGAATGAACAGATGACTCTCAAAACAGGACATCAGCTTGTGAAAAATATTTACTCAACATGGAAGGAACTTCTGGTTCCTGTCCATATGGTGAGTTAACACAGAGTTTCTGTCTTCTTTTGTAGAGTTAGCTCTGGGATAACTGTAGAGGGGGATTACTACAGAGACAAGCTCAAGCTTATTTCAAGGCCAAACTGGGTGGAGGTGCTGCTGCCTAAAGCTTGGGACTTAGAGCAGCTGGAGAAACACTGAGAAAATGCCTTAGAGTGAAACTTTATACACATTGTGTTTGGTTGATCCTCTCCTCTGCTTTCACCTTTTAAACCACTGCCAACCCTTCCTATTACAGAGACAGGGAAAGAGAGAACATATCTCCTGCTAGGACAGTAGTCTATATCAATAGGTGCCCAATCAAAGTATATTTCCCTGCATTAGACTCAGAAGATAAACCAACAGGATCACATACTAAAGCTATTTTTGAGGTTGTAGTAAACTTATAGCAGAAACAGGTTTAGTAGATGTAGAAGCTAGGGCATGTAGAACTTGGTAAACTGGTTGATGCGTTTGAAAGCTAAGATTACAGATCATAAAAGGGTATATATAAATAATAGTTATAAATTTTAATGTGGTAGAATTGGGGAAAAATTGAGAGAAATAATAATGGTCTTTCAAAAATTATTTTTATAAAAAACAGCAGCTATGAACAAGCACTTAAACATACATACACACACATGTATGCTCATCAAAAACTAATATATACTGCAAATGCTGAAAAATAAATTGTTATTTAGAAAATGGAAATTACAGTATAGATAGATAAATAGATGGATAGGTATAGATTAGATAGATACATAGATACATAGAGATAGATAGATAGATAGATAGATAGATAGATAGATAGATAGATAGATAGATACATAGATAGATACATAGATACATAGATAGATAAGTATTACCCACACTTCTTAACAAAAGAAACCATGTGGTATCATTTAATCAACAAATGCCAACAATCAGAACTCCAGGGAAATTTTCACACAAAGACCTATATTTAATATGAACAAAGCTTCCTTTATGCCTTTTATGTGTGGTTAATGAGAAATTGAAGATATTTTGAAAATCAATCATAGGCAAGAGGAATAGGCAACTTGGCACACCATTGATGAGTTTACAGTGTCAAAAACAAAGGATTTACTATGGTAATAACATAGCTTAATCTTTTAATGTTTAATGATTAAAGTTAAAAATAGAACAAAAATACAGAACATAATGAATTTATATGAATATTTTTTTGGAATAGAAGATATATGATGAAACATAATGTGACATTGGGAGAATGGAAATTAAGTGTGGAGACACATAGCAATCAGCACAAAGACACGGATGATGAGCAGGTTCACAGATGGAGGTAAAGGGTAGACCTGTATAGTCAACACTGGATGTACAATAAGAATTACAATTGACTAAAAAGTTTGCCTCAGTTCCAACAACAACAACAACAACAAATCATTCATATTACTTATTAGTTAAAGGCAAACTAAAAATTATATTCCTTTATTTTGCTTTAATTCATGATAAAATAATATTAATATTAAGTTGACAGGATTATAGAATAATTTCATAAATTGGTATAATCTTTGAAAGAAAATGTATTACTTTGAAATCTTTGAAAGAATATGTATTACTATTAAAAAGCACCAACATAAGGAATTATTGTTTTGAATATAATGGTAATTCATAATGCCAATCATTACAAAACTATTAAAACTTTAAAAATATTTAGATCAATCCCCAAATGTGTATAAAACATAAAGTTTTAAAGACATTTAAGCTTGTAATAGAAGTTTTAAAGTTTGATAAAACTTTCTTCTGACTTGTACCATGACAATAAGGAAAAGGAGCTGTTCCTACATTTAGTACAGGAACCCACAAGAACAGAAACAGTGTTAATGTGTCCTCCAAACAACCATTATAAATGCAGTCAAGTCAAAAGGACACAGAAAGTAACCTAAATGGACTGGCACTGGCCAACGATGGGCAACTGGATCATCACAAACTTCATGGGAAAATCTTCACAATGAAACCAGACAAGCAAAGCACATACTGGGTCACTGTTGTCAACCCCAGAAGTGACAAGGCAGATCTACCTGGGCACTGCTATGTATGAGCATCTTGAGCGTGGTCAGAAGTGGGCAGCTCCGAATGTGAGATCATCCTAGCCAGAGAAATGGAATCAGGCTCCAGTCGAGTCTGCTGATACAACTATTAGTTTTCAGGATGCACAAGAATTAAAGCTGAGCACAAAGAATCAAGACATCAAATCAAAAAACACAGGAATCAGCTAGAGTAATGGCTCAGTGAGCAAGAACATTTGCTATGCAAGCACGAAATCCTGAGCTTGAGTCTCCAGTACACAGTTAAAAATGCTAGGAATGACTGAATGTGCCCAAGGCACTGGGGGTTGTGGCTGTGGGTGGTGACTGGGAGCTGCCAGGCTAGCCAGCATAACCAAAATAGAAAATTGGTGAGAGACTGTGATTCAAGTGAGCAAGTGGAGAGTGATAGAGTAAAATATCCTCCTCTGCCCTCCAAATGGACACACGGATGGGAGCACCAAAACACTCATGGAAACATATACCAAACATGTAACAAACAAACAGAAAGAAATCTTTTGAGGGATTGTAAGGAGCACCATGAGCAAAAATAACCAGATGTTGCATGAGTTTCTTAGGGTATGACAGCAAAGACTACTCGCACTACAGAAGACCCTGGTGGTGACAGAGTTTTCTGTCCCACCCAGTGCCACAGATGTTCAGTCCCAAAGAAACACACAGAGGTCTACATTAATCATAAACTGGTTGGCCTATTAGCTCAGGCTTCTTATTAGATCTTTTATTTTGCATTAACCCATGATTCTTGTCTGTGTTATCCACGTAGCTTGGTACTTTTTATCAGTGAGGCATTCTCATCTTGCTTCCTATTGGTCTGCAGAATGAGCCTCTCCTGTTCCCAGAATTCTACTATTTATTCTGGTCCCCTGCCTATACATCCTGCCTGGTCACCCTACCTATACTTCCTGCCTAGCTATTGGCCAATCAGTGTTTTACTAAACCAGTACAAGTAACAAATGTTTACAAGATACAAGACCAGACCATTGTCTCACAGCACTCCCCTGCCCTTTTTTTTGTTAAAACAAAACCTGAATCTAATCTTCTTTGTTTAGCTTTTTTCCTGACCATTATCTATAACAACTTGTAACTAACACCCTAAACAGAGACAAACATCCATAATCCATTTTTTGGGAATGTGGGTTTAGTTTTCTACACTACCTCTTGCTGATTGGGGTGCTGATAATCTTATGGAGACCTAAATAAAATTTAGAATTATGGTCAAGTCCTGTGCTGCTTGACCATCTCAGCCAGCAGTCTTGAGGGTGTTCTGGATGTAGAACTCAGAGGAAACTCCAACAGAGGTTCTCTGAAATGTTGGATCTTCTGGGCCATTGACTCCTATCAGAGATTTCTCAGGGGTTTTTCCTTGATCAAACCTGATTTTTCTTAACGCAGAATGAATCCACAGCCCCTCATTTTCTGTGAACAAAAGCAAAACCTCTTCTCCAAAGTAAACATATCTTTTGACTTAAATTTAGAAGTCAAGGCATTTTCAAAATATACATGTTGGATCTAGGAGCATTTATAATCAAATGTCTTTTAGCAGTGTTGCTCCTTCCTCAGCTATCAAACAATTCAAAGAGAACATAATAACATACAGTATCCAGATTCTCTGTGCATTTTCCGTCTTTATATGGCTTTATTATAAACTCTATTTCTTTCATTTTTATGTTTAATTTTTTATTTTTTTGAGACAGGGTTTCTTTTCTGTGTATCTTTGGCTATCCTAGAACTCACTCTGTAGACCAGGTTGTTCTTGAACTCACAAAGATCTGCCTGCCTCTGCCTTCCAAGTGCTGGGATTAAAGCTGTGTGCCACCACACCCAACTTCTCTCTTTTTTCCTTTTTTTAAAGGACTTTATCTCTTTCTTTTCTCTCCCAAGCCTACATATATTTTTAAACACACTGTAAACCATTTAGAGATTTCATTCATCTGAATCTATCTTTACTGTATATCTCTCTTTTTCTGACCATGTGAGTCTTTAATTTGCTAAGCGATATGGCCAGGATTAAAGCCTTGGCTTTGACAGCTGGATCCACCCCATTTCTTAGCTTTCTGAGAGTCTAGCTTCATGGCAGAGGTTCTGATGGGAGCCATGTTTATTGCCACCACTTTTGGAGTTTTAAGGTCCTTGCCATCACTAAGAAGCATGTTGTTGGCTATTCATAAACACCATTTAAGTGTTTTGTGGCAGGGCCTTTTAAGGGCCACAAGGTTTTGGAAGCTAAAGCTGAGTCAGAAAGCCTCTCTTAAATGACAGCACTTGCCTCTAGCAAACAGAGCCCACCTGAGAAAATGCTGCTATCAAGAAACCATGTTTAACTCTGTTCTTTTGTGTCTAGAATTACTTCCCAAGGTCTCTCAGGTTTTATGTGGATGTAGTTGTCTACCCTGGCACCATTTGTTATCTCTGGCCTGGGTAGCCAGGAAATGAATGACCAGTCTTCACCAACACCCAGGGATAGACCAATGATGATTCTATGCAAGTCTAGCTTGGGGACCCCACAGGGGCAGGTGTACCTCAGGAAGTTGTCTCACCAATAAGCCAACCTCTAGCATAGCTTACAAAACCATGGGGAGGGATGGTCCTCTGAGTCCTGGAAGTTAAATAAGCTTCCAGAGCCCTATGAACCTCCCTTAAAGAAATATTTTAATTCAGAAGAAATAGCTTTATAATGTTAGGTTTGTGGGTTTTTTCAATTAAACTATGCAAGAAATGGGAGACTGGGAGCTTATTGGAAAATAAATGAGATTTAAGAAATATGATAACCAAATGTAGTATTTGGCTTCTACTTAAACAAACCAACTGTAAAAAGAGTATTTATTTAGACAGTTTGGAATATTTGAATATAAGACTAATATTTAATGGATGAAGGAATTAATATTTTGGACACTAAAGTATTATTTACTTATACAAAAAAAATAACATTTTTTCAGAAGTATTTATCAGTGATGTTCATAATTCAACATCCTAGGCTTTTAGAAAACACTGTAAGCACGTATTATTTATCTTTATGTGGTATAAGTGAAAGAAGATTAGGAAAATGTAACTAACTGCTGAAATTTGGTAAAACTTTTCTTGGTTTTTATGTGTGTTGGAAAATAGTAAGAAGAAAGACATAAAAAGTAATTTATTAATAACCTCTTATGTTACTCAAAACAGTAGCTGTCAACATGCTAGTAAGACTAAGAAGTGTGCTGTCTATAGCAAACCCTCAAAAGGGCATTAAACAAAGTATTAGTATATTTTTACATACATACAAACAAACTAACAGCAATAAAAAGAACCTAGGAAGAAGCCTGAAAGCCCTTCTGTCAGATTGATAGAATAAGATACAATATTTTCACTTTACTATGTAAGTAGGATCTCTGAGCTTTGGATTTAACAGTCACTGGAAGGTAGTTCTCAAGAACAACCAGAAGGTTGCCATGAAATCCATGTCCTAAAATAGTAAGAGATACCTAAAATTGTCTAAGGGTTTCCTTGTGCTTCCTAGAGGATGCCATGTCTTAAGACGAAGAAGACCTGTTCAGAACAACTATTTTGTTCCTCTGCTCAATGGATGCCAGATACCTTTCAAAGTCATGTCCAGAACATCACGTGGTTTCTCGAGTATAGAACACAGGCTGGATGACTTTTCGAGACCCCCAAACTTGGGGTATCAGTGGATCGTGTAAACTCAGGACTCCCTCACCTCTACACAATATGCTTCAGTTTGAGGAACCATTATCATCAGATCAAGGATTCTTTACCTAAGGACTTTCTCTAGTTTTACATGGGTGTGCCATCTCACTCACCAGTCACACCACTAAGTGACCAGTGCCCAGTAAACCTTTTCCACAATGTTTCTAACACAGTTTTCTAATGTCAGAAAATATCTTTAAGAGCAGAGCCTCTGTGCTTTTTGCCCATTTGGATGCTAGGCTGCCCAACAGGGTTTTCTTTTAGAATTGTGTATTCCTTTAGAGCCATATGCTTTTATGAAGAAATCACTACTATGGCAAAATACCTGTTTCTCTTTCCTTTCTTAAACAAAAGTTTCTAATGTCTCAACTATAAGTCAAAATGTGTTTTTAAATCCTTTGCTCAGTAGATTAAGCTTCATACATGTCTTGCTTATTTTCACCCCAGAAATCTCAAACATCATATAGTATTTTCCATAATAGTTGATCCAAATATAGAATCACAATGGCCATAAACTGTAACAGATATATAAAATTGCAATCATTTTATGGAGAACACATTCATAGAACTTCAGCTACATAATTAGCATATGCTAATAATATAAATGTTGTGTGAGGATAAGTATAAATGACATTTGACAAATCTACTCTCATGCTTCTTCACCAAAAATTATGTAAATTAAAATTTAAAATGCATCTAAAGAAAACAATTGATGTGTGAGGGTCTTCTATGTGTTACTTTCATTGGTTAATAAAGAAACTGCCTTGGCCTTTTGATAGGACAGCAGCTTAGATAGGCAGAGTAGACCAAGCAGAATGCTGGGAGAAAGAAAGAAGAGTCAGGCAGACGCAATGAAGCTCTGGCCCAAGATTGACATAGGTTAGAATCTTCCCGGTAAGCCTCAACCTCTTGGTGATACACAGATTACTAGATATGGGTTAAAGCAATATGTGAGAGTTAGCCAAGAAGAGGCTAGATATAATGGGCCAAGCAGTGTTTAACTAAATACAATTTGGTGTGGTTATTTCGGGGGTACGCTAGCTGGGATCCAGGCAGGAACACAGCCCTCCCCTCCTTTCACTACAAACAATTGTCTGAAAATCATCCAGAAATATTAAGATAAATGTGTAAACTATACAAAAGGAAATCTTTCTCTTTACCTCAACTGGTTAAGACTAATAATGAAGTCTATCTTTCTCCCTGAACTAAATTTTATATATGGGATTTCAAGTATTGGGCACTCAGCTAACCTCCTGAACAGCAGAACCTAAGACATCTTGTGAGAAAGACTGCCCACTGAGCTTTACTGCCTCACTGGAAGACCATGATCCTCCCTCACCTGCAGAAATGGCCTCCTAACTCATCATCACAGGCACTGTTGCCCAGTCCTTTCTCCAGATTAACACTCTACAAAAGCAAATTTGAACACAAAGCTTTTCTTAAAACTCTATCACTTTGCCAGGCTCTACCTATATAATGAGAATTCTGTGGCCTGGCCAGGCTGGGCCCCTGATTGTCACTTTCTCAGATGGAGTTCTTATGCACATCATGAGCTACGTGGTAGCTTTGATTATTTACAAAGCCACCCCTAGGCTTGGAACCCTGCCTTCCTATTCCCATCTCTAGCACTCTTTGTCTGATTAATTTATAGTCTGGCCTTTAAATTAAATACTACTTCCTCAGAGACCTAGAGATAATGATTGTTTCTTGTTTTATGTTCTCATAGCTCCATGGGTCATTTTGTAAGTGGTTTTGAAAGCTGTTGAATGTACTTTGTACAGCCCTGCCCCTGCTCCAACTCTGAAACACATCCCAGCCTTGTTTAGTACTATCTCCTCCATGTCTAGCATGGTTCCCAGTGTTGGTTTACTAATGCTAAACATTTTCTTTCCCTTTTTTATTTTGAAACATCCAATGTTTATGCTAAGAACAAATATGGCAATATTGATAGAAAACCTTATTAGGAAGATATATGAGGCAAGGGTATTACAAAGGTAAATACCTCGTGGGGAAACACTGCCGTACTCCTTTCCCTCCCGCACTTATAAATGGTAGGGAGTGAAATTTTGAAGGTTTGATTTTGCAGTGTCTGCAAAGACAGATGCCTCGGTGGTGATTTAATGCCCTGTTTTCTCTTCAAAGGAAATTCTGGCCTAGCCTGGGAATTCCTCTTGTTTACAATCCTTTTAGTTATTTCACATCCAATTGAAGCATGTTTTAGAAGCATGATGAAGGACAGAATGTAACGTGTGGAAATTTGTAGTAGAAAATGCTATTTTACTATTCAGAATACATGTACCATATCTGTGCTATAAATTCATCTTTCTAAGTTGCCCAAGGCTAGAGAGAAAGGCATTAGCCAAAATACTATAAGTTTATGACTAGTGATAAAATAATTTTATTAAACAATAAGTTAAGAAAAGCAAAGTTTAAACAACAAAGAAAATTAACCAGAAATATCAGAGTAATAGAAGATGGGCTCTTAAGTCAGAGAAAAACGGGATTCATGATTTGGGTGCTTTGAACAAGATGGAAAGGGCTAGGCTCCTGATTTATTTCAAACAGCAGGTAATACCACTGAGAGAAATTAGAACCTCAAACAACCAACACATGGTGCAATCACTTTGTGAGACACATTTACCTTGAAAATTGCCTCTTTGCTTCTCAGAATTGTTCTATAATTTTTTTTTTGGTTTCTGTATCCTTTACATCAAAGATGAAGAAACATACAGCTTGCCCCTTCTCTCTTAATTTTTACTGCATTTCTCTGTAAACAGATAAATGAGAGTATTACAAAGTATAAGAATGTTTAAAGAGAGGCTCTCTATTAATTCCTAAGTTGTTGTATGCACTTGCTCATTGTTATGACAAAATTATACATAAAAAGTAACTTCACGAAGGGAGAATTTAGTTAGCTCATTATTTGAGGGGTCGGCCCATAACAGTAAGGATAGCTTGGCAGCAATATAGGGGGAAGGCTGGCCACATTGTTTCCAATCAGGAAGCAAAAGAAGTGAAGGGTGCTCCAACAGCCTTGATTAGCCCCAACCCTCCATTATGCCAACTGCAGCATGCCTAGCTTCTTTGGGAGGATGGTTTCACTCCATGCTCCTTTCCAGAAAGGGCATCCCACAGCCCTGGCATCTTCAACAACCTGGAGTTTCAATAAACTTAGACTTCACCTTCACAAGTTCATGCAGTGGCCTCTTTGGGTATCCTTGTAGAAAATATAATCATTATATACATTGCTTTGTCTCAGCAGATTTCTAGAATCTTGCTTGGTTCTAGTCGCCTAGTCCCATTAGGTCTTGCATTTTGTGTGTCAACAAAAGCAAAATCATAGGGATGACTGTACCAATACCAAGGTTTGCCAGTTTGAGATTCAGTCTATCAGAAGAGTAGTGGATTATGTATAAATACATGTAACTGGTAGATGCTGTTTATCCACATCCATCACACTCAGGAATTATCCATAAAAGAAGACAGAGTCCATTTGTAAAAATAACACCATTCCTATCTCCTGAAATTTGATACCAGGGAAATTTTTCAGGGTTGCTTGGGTAACTCGGATCATAACCTAGGAATAGAACATGCCTATGAGAGTTCAAAAAAATATAATCATCTAAATCTTGATTTTCCATGGGGTTCAGTGGGAAATTATGAACAATTCTGGAAGAATTTTCTTGATAGACTAGGGACAATAAGGAACAGTTACTAAGTGTGAACACAAACTCAGTAGCTAGAGTCCTAGAAGGGTGAAATTCTTTGTCTTCCCTTAACCCTTTCTGAGAGCAAGTTTGCACTAAGGGACTAACTTAAGTGGGTAGACTTCAGACTCCTTCACCAAAAGAAGTATGGTCCCCATAGAATTGGTCTGCACTGTATCCTTCAACAGTGACACCAGTATTATTGCTTGTATACTAGTGAGTCTATGCTTGACTACATTTATTAGTTTGAAAACTACTGGGGCATGATTTCTTCACATGATACCATAATTTATAGAATGACATACAGGTAGATTCACATGACAATATTGGTAAAGATTTGAAATGTACCAACCATAGTAAGTCTGATATAAATGTTAGCTCTTAGTTCATTTATTTTATTACATCATTAAGTATTTAAAATGTGCTTACAATATTCAGTTAAGTCTTTGTTGTTTTTTAAATAAAAATATATACAACAAAATAGAATATCATAAAAATCCATCAGTTAAGCTCTACCTTGTACACATTGATGAATGTGTTTACATTGACAAAAATGGAATTTAGTACAATATATGTTCTGTTACATCAGTGCCTCTTAATAAAGTTTCATCCTATTAATTACCATATAACACACACTGAATGGCTGAATGACATACAAAAGATTTACATTATTATCTTGCTACATATGTTCTTGAAATATACAAAAGGTGTATCTCAAGAGTGATGATCTAATTTCATCTAAGTTTTAATTAATTTATGCTAGAAAGGAAAAAAGTCATTTCTGACTTCTTGGACTGTATAAACTCTCTGTGTACATCCAGAATGGACATAATATTTTTGATACTATATGAAAGATCTTGTAATTGTCCTTAAAATTAGTCTTAAAATGCTATGCACAGATTTGTTTTTAAATACATTTCAATAAGAGATAAAAATTATCTCTAAAACAATTCTGAAGGCTTGCTAATTTATAATTCTCAGTAAAGCCTGGTGAAAATATGACTTCACCCTAAGAAAAATATTCTGGTGCTATTAAAGATTATTGTGTCCATACACACAAGAAAAACTGAAGTAAACAATTAAAAGCATGTCTATTATCTCATTGGTTGACTTTTTATCATCACAGCTTGCCTCTTCCATAAGCATAAATATTTGCTCTGATAACTACATGTCAGTGCATGGTCATACATTTGATGGGATACGTGTGAAAGTAGACAAAGTTTCCCTTTAATGTGATACTAAATTTCCCCTCTTCTCCAGAAAATATGCAGAATTTCTGCATATTACCAGAATGTTAGCAAAGCACATTCTTAGTTTCCTACTGGTGGAGGTGATTCTGTCCTTCCTGGACTTCTATGACATCTCCTAAAGCCTGACATTCTGGGTTTCTTCTAAAACCTGAGTGCTACACAGATGAAATTTCTAAAATGATAATGAAATCTTACTTCTGTCCTGTTTCTTAGTGCTTCACTGGATTCCAATCTGCTGGAGTTCACGGTCTAAATTCTTCACCATGGCATGCAAAGGCCAGTAGGAACTAGATGGATGGGCTGACTTCCCGTCTTGCCACTGCTATGCCCTTCTCACATCTTACACTGCAGCAGCCCTGAGCCGCTGCAGTGTCTCAAGCACACCCTACACATGGAAGATGTCGGGGTCTCTATTAATTCTACAAGAATCTCAGCTGAAAGATTTGCCTTCCCACCCCTGCCTCCAACTTCCTGCACTTCCTGCAAGCAGCTTTTGTGTCTAATTTATATTTGCACCAGCATCTAGAGAACTCCTACTTTCATTTCCCTTAGCACACATTCTAAATATAATGTCTATGTGTGTGTGTGTGTTTGCATGTGTCTCTCTGTGCCTCTCTCTGTGCATCTCTCTGTGTCTGTGTCTCTCTGTGTCTGTGTCTCTCTGTGTCTGTGTCTCTCTGTGTGTGCATGTGTTTGCATATGTGTATGTGTACCTATCTCTCTGTCTCTCTGTGTGTGTGTGCATGTGTGTGTGCATGGGGGGTGGTCTAGTGCATGCTGGGTAAGTCCTCTATCACTTAACTTTTCCATGCTGACAGGAATGCTCTACCATGGTTGGAAACTTTCTACTTCCCCAGCACATGCCAGTGGCTAGAGAGAACTTGGGAGGCCTCCCTTCCTCCTAGTTCATGTGTTTTCCATTTTATTGCCTCTTCTTTTGAAAGAACCATGCAGATATTTGCCTGAGAACCTAAAGCATAATGTAATCCCCATTTAGTTTCCTTATACTTGCTATTATTAGTCTTTGCCACTTGCTCTGCCTGAATGTCTGACTCCTCGCTTGTGCCTTGTATGGCCTGGTGACAAACACAGGCTTCGAGGATTGCCCTTTTCTAAAACAGTACATAAAACTCTGTGCTCTTGCTTCCAAATGTAACTGTGTTAGAACTTGGACCTTCTGTCATAACTTGGAGCATCTCCACACCAGGCTTCTGGAAGATGCTGGGAGGACACAAAGTCAAGCTTCCAGCACTCAGTGGTATTCAGGCAGACATAACCTACACACAAAGTCCCTGCCAGCAAGGAGTTTCCTGTGTGAGGAAGCTGCTGACTGCCAGGACAGACATGCATTGGGCATTAGACTACAATATACACTCCATGGGAGGCGTCCAGCAAGCACTCACATCCCATACCCCTTTTTCCTCTGAGAAGGTTGGCTAGCTACTCTGGTACTGAACCCCCACTTATCTAGGGGTTCTCTGAGCACACGGAAGATAATTCTTCACTATCTGCTTGATCAGCTAGATTCAAAGGAACTCTCAGAAAATGTTTTCTTGCTTTCATTCCTTTCCAAATCAAAATAGTAACTCTGATGTCTCAGCAGGCCTTCCCGTTCAGCATGAAAAGGCCTTTATCAATACTGAACCACTTAACAAAAGAGCTCTCTCTGAAAATATTAAACCATCT
Organism: Alexandromys fortis; assembly: GCF_014885135.2. Lineage (NCBI taxonomy): Eukaryota > Metazoa > Chordata > Mammalia > Rodentia > Cricetidae > Alexandromys > Alexandromys fortis. Next base: position 810,062 of record NW_026067916.1, on the reverse strand, counting down.
CTGTTCATTTAAATTTTGGGGACCCTGCAGCAGCAAACCTAACAGCAGCCTTTGAGAAAATTGCACAAACCATTTCCATTTCTGAATGTTCATAATTTCTAAGGGCTGATGCAAGGAGAGCAAAGAAAACAAATGCTTCTTCCGATAAATGGTGCAGCTCGCTTGGAATCAGTTACAAGCTCTATTCTGTGATAAAAAAGATCATGCAGAAAGAAAATACATTTTTACCCAAAATGTGGCAATTCTAAGATACTACGTCCTTCAAAGTAACAATATCGTGATACACTACAGAGCACCTATTCACAAGAATATTATATACAATGAAATAGAAATCAAATCATTGCTAACTAGTAAGCTTTTGTCATGGGAAATCTGTAAGGTAATTGCATAGACTCTTGACCAAATATCGTCCTACCTCATATAGACCAGCGTTAGGGAACAGCATTCAGTTGTCAAAGGGAGTCCAGGCATCCAGGAGTTGATATATTGCGATTTTCACAGTGAAAATGGTTCATCAGTATTCAACAAGAAGGTAATTATTAAGTATATATTTACATGGATAATTCTAGAAAGCCGTTTAAATACTATCAAAGTGTTATAAAACCTAAGGCCTGACCTCCATGGGTTTATAATCTAGAGAAGCAAATAAGGCTTAAATGGAGAATGTAAATGACCCAAAATGAAGCATTTTTGAACAAAATTTGAGGCAATAAGGTTTTGATTTATGACTCAGGTTTGAGTCTTACTAAATACCTGAAGCTGTATCTCATAGAGAAGTAGACAATAGGAATACACACACAAGGGAATGGGCTGTTACCGGTTAGGTTACTGTCAGGAAACTACAAGGAAGTTATTACTTATGTGCTGAAATTTGGTAATACTCAGGTGTGCAGAAGAGAGGGAAAACGGTCCAGAACTAGGAAAACCATGTGAATAAAAGTATATTCGAGGGGTATGTTCCTCATTTTTATCTAGTTCTCGGAACTGCCTGACATGTGACTTGGTTTGTTTGTGTGTGCCCACACTTGTGTGTGTGTGCATATGTGTATGCATGCGTGTGTGTGTGTGTGTGTGTGATAGAAGGCTTCCTTTATGTTTGCTTGACTCTGAGTTTTGAGATTACTCACACTATGTTCCTTTTCCTTCCTTTTGCAATGGTAATGTACATCCTGTGACATTGTATATTGGAAGTATGTGAGAAGCTTTTTCATTCTGACTTTTATAAGGGTTATAGTTAAGAGAGTGCTGTGAATCTCAGAAGAGACTTTGGAATTTTAAACAAATTTGAAACTGTTGTAGACTATGGGGATTTTTGAAGTTGGAGTAATTGCAATTTGTATTATAATACGGCTACAAGCTTATGGGATCCAGGGTATGGAATGTGGTGGTTTGAATAAAATGGCCTCTAATAGGGTGTGGCACTACTAGGAAGTGTGCACTTGTTGGAAGAAGTATGTCATTGGTTTCAGAAGCTCCAGCTAGGCCTAGTGTTGCATTGTCTCTTCCTGCTGTTGAGGATCCAGATGTAGAACTTTCAGCTATCTCTAGCATCATGTCTGCCTGCATGCTACTATGTTCCATGATAACAATGGACTAAACCTCTGAACTCTAAGCCAGCCTCTAATTAAATGTTTTCCTTTATAGGAGTTGCTCTGGTCATGGTGTCTCTTCACAGCAGTAAAGCTAAGACAACTCTATTCTCTAATATTGCAAACCCCTTCCTTCTCCTGTGGGGAGGAAGGAAAAGAGTAGAAAGAACACCTCCAGAGTTAAGAGGAAAGCATCTAAGATGACATGTACTCAGGATCAATGAAACAAGGAGACACCCAGTCAGACTCGGATGGGTACTTACTAAAAGTCTTTGAACTCCTCCACTACTTGTAGCTTCGTCTCATAAACCTTTGATTTCAGTAAACAGCATATAGTTCTACCCATTGCTAACTGATGGCTTTCATTCAACTTACTTGAACCTCTCCAAATGCATCAAGCCAAATTTTTCACAGCTCTGAACCACTTTCTGGAGGTAATTTGGGCAGTTAAAGAGACACATTAATTCTTTGATACCACAAGAGGATCATTTACTGAATATGCAGTAAAAAGCCAACAGAGAAATAAAATTCCCCTGAGCCCCAGCGATGAGCGAGAGCATTTTTTGGGGTTTGATGGGAGCATTTCTATACTATGCTAATTAGTACAGAGGAAGTGCAATTTAGCAATTTAACTTTAATGAGCCCAAGCAGAATGTTCACCAATGGTGCACTTATTCTGAAATGAGTTATTTCTTCATTATTTAACATTTCCGTGTAATAGTCATAGCTGTAACTATAGCAGTGAATCATAAACATCAAGCAAAAAGACAAATCAACACAACTCTATTAATAAATCATACCTAAGATTTAGAAATGTGATTGTTTTTCATTGCCTTTTTCTCATACTCACATATTACTTCTCCTTGATTAGATATGAGGCAGTTTCCAAAGAGGAAGCTTTGCTCCACAGTGGTCCTCCGCTAACATTCCTGGGGTTTGAGTGTCATTCAACACCTGCCTTGAAAGTTCCTAGGGTATCGTTTAACTTTGACAAAGAAAACAAAGATAAGAACCTACTGAAAAATAAAAAACTTAAGACCCTCTCTAGTTGGACCAGGGCATGACTCCTGCTAAAGCCAATACAGATATTCATTGTTGAAAAGGAAAGAATATATTTCTCAGCAGCTTCCAGGATCAGATTCATTAATATTTATGATACAGTTTAATCCCCTGCCTTTATCTTGTCATGTATATTTTATGATCTCCAACAATTACAAAATGATTATTAAGAATTTTTCATCTATTTGGGGAAAACGTGTATAAACATTGATGAAATTTTTTCCTAACTATGGAGATTACAGAAAAATGTGTGGGAAATTGTTATTTGCACGATTATGCTTTAGTTTGTGACCCCAGATAACTTGACTGCCAAATCCTTTGGGACATCTTAGAACTAAGCTTTTCTCCTTATAAAAATCAATTTATGAAAATAACTAATAAGACTTATAATTGTTTTATGTAGAGGTGTTTGTGATGGTTTGAAAAGTAATGGCTCCCATAGACTCATGGATTTGAGTGACCACCAGGGAGTCATGCTATTAAGAGGTGTGGCCTTGTTGGAATAGGTGTGGCCTTGTTGGAGGTGGTGTGTCACTGAGGGAGGGTTTTGAGGTTTCTCTTTCTTCTGCTTGCCTTTCCAGATGTAGAACTCTCAGCTCCTTTTCCAGTACCATGTCTGCCTGTATGCCACCATGCTTCCTGTTGTGCCGATAATAGACTAAACCTTTGAACCTGTAAACCAGTTCTAATTAAATGTTTTCTTTTTCAAGAGTTACCATTATGGTGTCTCTTCATAGCAATAGAAACCCTAGCTAATACAGTATTTAAAAGACATCTATCAATTAAGAAAATAGAAAATAACAGCAACTATTTTCAGGACAAGAAAGCCAATGGAGTAGGTGGTGCTATCTGAAGCAAGGAGTAAAGATGTTCAGACATACACTGGAACCAGTAAGAAGAGGCTATGTGGCCTTCAGGCTGAGTGTAGTACAGAATGGATTGTGGAGAGTTGAAATTACCCAAGAACCACGTGGTTGATCTGCCTCTGAAACAAATACCTAAAATAAATAGTTATAAGTATAGGAAATTTATTTGGGTTCATTGTCACTTGGCACTGTTTCTTTGGGCCTGTGGTGGGCAAAACTTCATGAAAGGAATACATGGGACACAGACCTTTTTACCTTATGACTTCCAGGAAGTACAAAGATAAAGCAGAAGGATCTGTGGTTCTGATAGCACCGTTAAGAGCATGATCCCAAAGACCTAACTTCCTTATATAATGCCCCACGTCCTGTCAGTTTAGGTAGCATGAAAAACCTAAATAGGCAGGAGATAACCTTGGCTCCAATTATATTTTCTATGCCATCTGTCACATACCTCTTCCCCTACAACACACAAGTCTCCTCAGGAAGCTTTCTTTCTTAGTCTCACAGACTCTGAACCATTGAAACCCAAGTAGTAGCTATGAAGGCAAAAGTCATCAGTAACCAAAGTTGCAGGCCAGGGAGGCAACATCAAATACAGGAGTAAGAATAATCACTCCTAACAAACCCCATAGATTTGAATACCAGAGGAAGGCTTTGAGCTGCCTAGTCAAAATACATACAGCTTCCCATAGAACACAGGAGCAATTCCTGGACACCATCTGGAGACACACTCAGTTAACTGGAGGCAGCTCATAATTCTATGAGGCCTACAACTTCTAAGCTATAAAATTGTAGTTGTTTGAAAGAAAATGTTTGCCCCCCAAAAGGATTGACACCAATTAGGAGATGTGGCCATGCTGGAGGAAGTAGGTCACTGTGAGGGTGGGCTTTGAGGCTTCCTAATCTCAGGAAACTGTCTAGTGTGTCAATCTAATTCCTGTTGCCTACAAGATGTAGCACTCTCTGCTCCAGCATGTCTGCCTGTGATGCCATGCTCGCCACCATGATGACAATGAACTTATTCTCTAAAACTGTAAGCGAGCCACCCCACTTAAATGTTTTCTTTGTAAGAGTTGTTGTGGTCATGGTTATCTCTTCACAGCAATAGAAACCCTAAGACAAAAATACGTAGAACTGTGCATTTAAAACAAAACCTGTAAGCTATGGCTGACATCTACTGTGAATTTATTTCACTTTTCAGGCTGGCTATTATATAACCACACTGCTCAATGAAGTTCTCCTGTGGGATCACTGACTGTACAATGTCAAAGGACTTTTCACAGAAAAACTGGATGAGAGACATACAGAACCCAATAGGACATTTACAAGATTTTATTTCTAAGCCTAAATGTATTTCCAAATTAAAAGTTTTTATTTCTAAGTCTAAAAGTATTTCCAAATTAAAAGTTTGAGGCAAGGAAAAGACTGGAGAGTAGAGTTGCTCACTGACAAGGAGGCTCAGTAGAAAGCTAGGGATTTGGTGTTTGACAGACATGTGGAGAGTCATGTTATATTAATCAAAATAATGTGCCTTCATGTTCACAAAAAGTAGTTGGTACATACACTCACTGGCCTAGCATTTTGACTTATCCAAACTGCCTTAAATTACAAAGGGTGTTTCCCCAACTCTAATCAGGCATGTTCAAAATACATTTAAATTATTTTCTTGTATTCCTATAGCAATAAAGTATTTTAATCTTTTATTTAGATTTTGCTCCATCTCTGGGTTTGCTTACATTTCTGAGCAGGCTTCCTTTAAAGAGACGTTTTCCAAAAAGAGTTTAAAGTTTAAATACCAAAGCAAACAGACTTATTCTTGATGAACAATAAATATGTGTTTTCCAGTCTGAGAATTGAAACTAACTGCTGGTCTAAATGTTGTGTGTGTCCCTGGTCTTTCCTGTTGTTCATCTCATGGTTTGAATCTAGATTGGAGAATTCACTAACAAAGTACATAATGGAGAAATTAGTATGAGACAACTAAGTTAATGTGTCTTTATTTCACACAAATGCAGTATCTATCTGAGTTAAGTGGTGCTTTGGACTTATTTTAGTGACATTTTTAGCATCTTCTACTGAACGGCGCTAAGAAAAGCTTCTTTTTACAGTGGAATTAACAGATGAGACTATAATTGAGAAACTGAATTAGTCTAGTCTATGATGGCATTTTTCTATTTAAAAAAAATGGTGTGACATAGCCAACTTCTGTTTAGTTGATGCTTCCTGGTGATTCAGCAATTAATAAGGGAACAATGATAAGAGGTAGAAAAGCAGAGGAGGATGCCAAAATCGTCAAACCGTGAAGGATATGACTTGTACTTGAACTTAAGATGGTGATGAGCCAAGAGAACATCAGCCAGGGAACTGTTTACAACAAACTGATATGTTCAAGATGCATTCAGGGTTCAAACTTCTTTTCTCAATATTTTCCATACACCTGCAAGTGTGAAGTCTTTGTCATTCACAACTTGCTATGAGTTGTTTTCATCAGTTCATCAGACTGTAATCTGAAGGAACAGTCAGTTCTGAGGAGATGCAGTGAACAATAGAAAGAAATTTTATACAAAGCCCTGCTCTCTTCAGCATATCACATCTGGAGACCAGAAAGTGCCAAAAAGTTGTGGATATCTAAGTATTAAAAGTCCAATTGGCACAATTTTACCTCAGGATATGACCTTAAAGCAATGATAGTCACTCATTTTTAAAAATAAATTAATTAACTACAGGATGTGAGTTAAGTAAACATCATCATGATTGACATACCATTTCTTCAGAATGATGACCCTTCCCATGATCAGATGCTACTAAGGCTAGCCCTTGTCAAGAGGGAAAGGCCAGAGTGTTTTCAGAGTAGCATTTGTCAGTGCGCAAAGCCAGCGCGGACTGCATCAGAACTAGATGCTTTCAATCAGCTATGCTGCTGTATTTTAAGAATGTGTAACTCACATTTAGAAAGCAGTTTTTCTTATTGACTTCCCGTACATCATTTCCTGACTCAAAAAAAAAAAAAAAAAGTAAAATGTCTCTGTGATATCTTTATAACCAGCCCTAGTTTGAATTGGTAATTTCCGCATCCAGATTATGCTCAGCAAAGCATGAATCATATAGATCCCGTTATGTGATTATGCAAATGCACACTAAATATACAATTACAGGCATATATGGGCAGTGAAATTTAATTAATTATTATGACTTAACTCTCTTGCTGAATGTAGTTTTATTAACTAACAGTCCACAGATGTGTTCTCTACTGATTCATTTACATTTTAATACCATGTAAAATGATAAATTATTGTAACAGCAGATGATAAAAACAGATGGAATAAACACAATTGAACCCAAGATGATTTACATAGGTTTGAACTGAACAGTTTGTGTTTTGGTCACTTTCAAGTCCTTTATTCTTGTACTGTGGATTTATTGACAAATCTTTAGAAACACAAACCACAGATACTCAAACTGCCCAAGAGGTATTTAACTACACATACATAAATGCTATTAAATTACTCTTTGAATTGGCGAAGAAAATTTGGATGTATAAATATAAAAAAAAACATAATAAAAGCTGGGCTGTAGTGGTGCATGCCTTTAATCCCAGCACTTGAGAAACAGAGACAGGCAGATCTCTGTGAGTTCGAGGCCAGCCTGGTCTACAAAGCTAGTTTCAGGACAGGCTCCAAAGATACAGAGAAACCCTGACTCCAAAAAAAAAGCAATAAAAATGATAATGTATAGTAACCTAAAGATGATAAGAATTATCAATAAACAAGAATCGTTTGACAGCATTTGAGAACAGTACAATTGTACAATTGAGACTCTTGTACACTTATAAATTCTAATTTTCTATGGAGAGATAGCTTGTTTTTAAACTTAAGGTCCCATGCCCAGGAGTAGTTGGCCAAAACAAAACAGACTCCAATAGTGTGTGTGTGTGTGTGTGTGTGTGTGTGTGTGTGTGTGAGAGAGAGAGAGAGAGAGAGAGAGAGAGAGAGAGAGATATTTGTTTTACTCTTGATATTATACATCTTACTGATTTTCCTTTAAAGAGAAAAAGGATGAAGTTGTGTGGGTATGGAGGCTAAGGGGATCTAGGAGGAGTTGATGGCTCTGGGGATGGAGCAAATGGAAAAGTTGCATCTATTAGAACAAGCTAGCCAAAGAGAGCATGGGTAGAAGGCTTGATAGTCCAGAGCTCCTTGTGCTTTACATGTGGAAGATACACACTGTTCAATATATTTCCTTTACCCAAGAAAAGACTTAATCCCTGAAAAAAAAGTCTTCCATGTATTATAAAACATTTATCTACATTATATGTATTTAAAGTATTGTTATTTGCAACAAGTCAAACTGTTCCTATTCCTAAATATTTTGTCATTACTCATTTATTTCTAAAACTGAGTGTATTAAGACAAAATTGCTGAAGAAATTTTCAATGATCTTTTAATTTTTATTATTTTTTTTTCATAGACTATATTTTGAACATTTTCTTTCCCCTCCCCTAACTCCTCCCAATCCTCCCTATCTCCTTAATAACCTAACTTCATATTCTTTGTAACTCACAAACACACACACACAAAATGAAAATCTAAAACAAAAACAAAAAAAATGTAAGACAAAAAAAATACCAAAATGAGCAACAAGAACAACAACAAAAAAAAAAACACAAAATAAAAACTGTGACCCTGATTGTGTTAGCCAATTACTCCTGGAGTGTGGTTGATCTACCCAGGAACATTCCATTGGAGAAAATGGATTTCCTTTTTGCCAGTAGGTAACTGTTGCAGGTGTGTGTATGTGTGTGTGTCTGTGTGTGTGTGTATATGTGTGTAAAATTATAGATAACTATAAAGTAATATGATTCCTTAAGGTGTTATTAAACAACATTGGTGTTATTTTCCCCTTGTTCCTTCTTTTTTTTCCTACACTGTCCTCTCTCCCTCTTCCCTGGCTGGAGTCCCCCTCACAGCTTGTCCACTCCCACAGCCTGTATCCTGTAAGTCTCCTCTCTAGCTATACCCGCCGTCAGTGCTCCCTTTCCACTCTCTTCGTTTCTGGGGCTACTTCATGTCGTACTCAGGTCTGAATATTTGGAGCTAGGAACCAGAGATGAGAGAGAACATGTGATGTTTGTCTTTCTGGGTTCAGGTAGCCTCATTCAGTGCAGTCCTTTCCAAATCCATTAATTATTTGTAAATTTCGTTTCTCTTCACAGCTAAATAGTACTCATTACGTATAGATATATTTTCATTATCCACATGTTAAAGGACATTTAGGTTGTTTCTAATCTCCTTGCTACTGTAAATAGAGCAGCTATGACCCCTGTGGAGCAAGCACCTACAGAGTATGATGTTGAGTCCTTTGTGTGCATGCCAAGCAGTGACATGGCTGGAACATATGCTAGATTTATTCTTTGTTTATTATTAATAATAATAATAATACTGGTTTCTAGAGTATCTAACTATTAGCTTTCCCACCAGCACTGAGTGAGGATTCCTGTTTCATTGTCAGTTATCCTTAGCAGTTTTGACCAAAGTCATAGGAAAGTCTAAAGTTACCTTTTATTATTTTTTAATATTTTCTAATTGATAAGGATTGAGAATATTTTTTGAAGCATTTCTTACTCATTTCTGTTTCTTTTATTAAGAATTTTCTGTTAAGCTTCCTAGCCCATTTTTTAATTGGGTCATTTGTTTCTTTGGCACTGTTTTTATATTCTTGATATTAATCTTTTGTCAGATGTCTAGATGGAAAAGATTTTTCTCCCATGCTGAAGATTTATTCCCCACTTGATTGATTATACACTTAACTGTACAGAAATGTTTAGTTTTATGAAGTCCTATCAGAAAGTCCTTATTTATTACATTCTGTAGTATAGCATTCATCTAGTAGATTTAGTGTTTCAGGTTTCAAATTAAGGCCTATGATCTACTTGGCTCTAATATGTTTACAGGGTGGCAGATCCTAGCCAAATTCCATTCTTATGCATGTAGACACCCAGATTTCCTAGCAGCCTAGGTTAAAGATGCTCTCTTTCCTCTTGTGCATGATTTCTGCCTCCTTCTAAAACATCAGCTGTAGCTATGACTGTCTGTGCCTGGGTCTTCTATCTTATTCCACTAACCTACATGTCTGTCCTCTGTCATTGCCTCATTGTTCTTATGGCTCTCTAATGTAACCTAAGTTTGGAATAGCCATCCCTCCACTCAGTTTACTTAGCATTGCTTAGGCTATCCAGGGTCTTTTCTGATTCTGTAAGAATTTCAGTATTTTTATTCCATTTCCATTAAGAGTGCTGTGGGTATTTTGTCTGGGACTGTATAGCCTCTATACATGACTTTTGGAAAGATGGTCATTTACACATTATCGGTTCTACTAATCAATGGACATAGGATGTCTTTCCACTTTCTAGCGTCTTTCTCAACCTCTTATTTCAGAGATTTGAAGTTTTCATTATAGATGTCATTCATTCCTTGGTTAGATCTATTACACAATACTTGTCTTATAAATTAAAAATAGAGTGTGTCTGCAATACGTATCTCTCTCCCTCCCCGCCTCTCTCTCTTCCTGTGTGTGTGTGTCTGTCTGCTTATTAATGTAGAGAAAGGCTACCGATTTTTGCAAGTTAATTTTGTTCGCTATCACTTTGCTGAAATTGCTATTATTTCTAGAAGTTATCCAATGGAATTTTGGGGATCTCTTGTGTGCAGTATTATATTATCCACCAAGAGGGATAATTTAGCTTATTTTCCTATTTATATCACTTAAATTTCTTTATATTGACTTATTACTCTGTCTACTGCTTCCAGAACTACACTGAAAAGGAAAAAAGCATGAGGATGGTGGTAAGATCTGTCTTTTTTATGATTTTATAGAATTGCATCAACTTTTTCTCCATTTTGGAGAAATGTTGGGTGTGAGTTTGTTATATATGTATACCCTTAATTATGTTGAGGAATTACTTCCTTTATTTAAGTTGATTGTATGTCCATTGTCTGATAATCCACTTTCAACTGAAGCATGGAAGAAAAGTGATTGATTCTTCCACCTTGGTGATGTAACCTGTGTTTATGAAGTGCTAACACTAGTGACCTTCTTGGGTCTGAGAGAGTTAATTTGTGAACTGGCCCATCCAGGCTTCACACGCTGGGCCTCCTGCTACATGCACCTCCAAACTCCTTTGGCCAAACTCCTTTCCTGCTTCTGAGAGCTCATCCACTTTTGCATTCACATGGTTGTTGTGGTTAAAAGCCTCTTTCCCAAGAGCGTTTCAAATAGCACTTTTCTACCATTTGCATCTTACATGAAACATCACTTCACCTCTTCAGCAGGGTTTTGCTTGATTTCTCATTCTTTTCCAACCCAGACAAAGAAGCTTCCAGAGAAGATACAATGCTCTGAATAAGTCCAAGAAAGACATGAAGCCTAAACCATCACACATACTGTTAATTTATTAGGCCAGTGTAATGACTATTAATAAACTTCAGATATCAATACAAACTAAGGTTTGAGGGGCTTTTATAATTTGGTCTCAAAGATTCTTCTGTAACAGAATCACACTTTATATTATTTTGGTGAGAAGAACATTTAGTTTCATTTGAATTCTTTGCAAAGCAATACCCAGAGTAATAAATTTCAATAGAAATATAAATATGAAACTACCTGTAAAGAAACTGAGCATCATGCCTAGGACACAGTAGATACTCAGCGGTGCTTGCTGATTGGCCCCGCTCACAGTGTATTTGAAAAGAACAAGTGAACAACTGTAGTCTCTGACAGATCCGAGGTGACACAAAGCAGTATTGTACTGAGAACTTAAAAACACAGAAAAGAGGTGCACTCCCAAAATTTCTCTCCCTCTCTAGTGACACTTGAAGTCCCTTCTCTCCTTTCCATTAAGGGTACCTTTATTAAATACAATGATTTATGAAACTGTAGTGAGCCCTGTCAGGTGGGATGGTGGTTCTCTCTCTTACAGTAAGTTCCCCAACTCATTTCCAATAAATTCAGTTCCTGGAAGTCCAGTTTCTACAACAGACTCTCTCCCTAATGGGTCCAGCCACACTGTCCCTCCCAAGAATTTATCATTCTCATCTATAAAAGACAAAACCTGAGAATTCTGAAGCAGTGGTGCTGTAAGTATCTGATTCGGCAACCGCCAGTTACAAGTGTCTATTTAAAATCAAATTTAAAGTTCAGTTAGTTAAAATGGAAAATGCAGTTCATCAGTTACAGCAGGGATTTTGCAAGAAATCAATGTTATACAACATTTCCATCACTGTAGAAGATTCAAATAGAAAGAGATGGTTTGAAGAAAGTGTCGAAATTGCAACCTCTGTGCCAAACAAACCCACTGTTTTGTATAACCCCTTAGAATGTTTCAATGATCATAAAAGAAGAATTTTGTGGCACATGAAATTCAAATTTGAGATGCCAAAGGGCATGTTTAAGGAACACAGCCCAATCCTTCATTTGCATGTGGCTGATGGATGTTCTCAATACTACAACATGAAGTTGAATATTTTTTGACTGGAAACATAGGGTCAGAAAAGCTTAAAATATCTACTATCTGGTCTCTTATAAAATAAAATTATCTTGACCTCTACTGTTAGGAGGCCTTAAGGTTTTCAGAGCTGTCTTGCCTGGAATCTGGGAGCTTGAAAACAGACCAGATAACACAGTGAGGTGCCGGGTCTCACTGGGTTTGCAGAATGATCTCCCCTTTCTGTGCCGCAGGTTTGGAAACTGAAGAATCTCTGCTTAAAGTATTAGTGTGAGGTGGAGTGGGCATTAAGAATGTAGATTCTTCCACAGCCCAAACCAGAATGTGCTGGAGCACCATGTGATACCGTCCCCGCCATGCTGGTGGAGCCTGGGTTACCACTGCCTACACAGTGTGGTAAGTAAACAGAATCCCTGGCTGTCTCCAGGCTAACGAAGTCACTCTGGTGAGAGTCCTTTGGCACTCCCTTAATGAGCATGGCAGCAGCTACAACAATAGTCATTGACACATGAGCAGATGACATAATTAAACCCCAAAACCAGGTGTAAGTGAAACTGGCGTAGAAGGCTTGCCATGGCATTGCCCAGGGAACTGTGAACATCTCATGCAGGAGAGAGACACAATGCTTGAACATGAGCAGTCCTGAAAAGAATGCATTTTGTAAGAGTAATTGTCACAAGTCAAGGTGGGTCCAAGGTCATCCATCCTGCCAGACGTACACTTCACTGGGAGTTATCATAAACTGGCAGAAAAACGGGATCCCAGGAGAAGGACACACAGATCAAGATGGCATTCCTCGAACGTATGCGGAGAGGAAATCATCTGTGAGCGCAGCAGAGAGAGGCCACGCATCACAGGAACTGTGGGTCACTTGCTATGACCAGCAATTCTCAGTTCAGAACGTTCATAAGAAGACTGCAGAGAGTGTTCTCTCCATTAACGAGTCCAACAAAATACATCTCGCTCTCTCAATAGGTGCTGGGCAGTCAGAATGCCTCCGGGGCTAATATAATGGTTACAGGTCTGGAGGTAGCATTAGCATGTCATCAGATAATCTCAGAGTGACATCTCTCCCACACACCAGATTTATTCCACTGCAAAAACTGCTTTTCAGGGTACTGCTCGCTGAGTAAAAACTCTCGGCACGCAAGCCTAATGATTTGAGTTAGGCCCCAAAACGCGAGGAAAAAGCCATACGCATTAGCACATGTGTATGCCGTGACTCCTGAGATGGAAGGTTATTGGAAATATTATTTCAAGGTGTGTTATTTTTGTTTGTGTTTCACTTGTTTAACTCTGTAGAGCTGTGAAGCCCGTCTTGAATGCCTGATGATCTAAAGATATGAATGGCTAAAGTGAGGTAGGAGAAAGAATAGGTGGGGCTGGCAGCCAGAGAGAATAGAGGGAGAATACTGGGAGAAGGGGTTTGGAATAGAAGCCTGAAAAGGAGGAGGGCATCAGAGGCCAGCCACCCAGCTACACAGCAATACACGGAATAAAAGTTAAAGAGGAGAATGGGAAAAACACAGAGGCCAAAGCATAAACGGGATAATATTACTTAAGAAAAGCAGACAAGAAACAAGCCATGCTAAGGATGAATATTTATAAATAAGAATAAGCCTCTGTGTGTGATTGATTTGGGAGCTGGGTGGCAGGCCCCCCAAAAGAGTACAAAGAGGACAACATCATATTACTGCTATTACAACAGGAGGTAGAAGTAGAAGAACCACCCAGAAGCTCAGGGGCCAGCTAGCCTGCAGTGCATAACATGGCAGCCACAGAAGAACCTATCTCAAACAAGATAGAAAGCAAGAATCCACTCCGAAAAGTATCCTTTGACTGCTACACGTGTGCCACAGTACATGCACACCCATGCACACACACAAAGTGGGGGTGCTAGTCGTTTGAATGAGATGCCCTGCATACAATCAGGAATTACATGTGCCACACTGCATGCACACACGGAGTGGGGGTGCTAGTCCTTTGAATGAGATGCTCTGCATACAATCAGGAATTTGAAGACTCGAGTTCAGTTGGTGGCAACTGTTTGGGAGGCTCAGCAGGTTGGTCTTGTTGAAGGAAGTGTGTAACAGGAGGTGGGCTTTGAGAATCTAAAAGATTTGTGACATGCACACTTCTCTCTCTCACTTGCTCGCTCTCTTCTTCATGAGTATAGTTTAAGGCGTGGACCCTCACTTGCTACTGTGGGTACTATGCCTGCTGCTGCCATGATTTCCGCCTCGATGATAATGGACTCTTACGTCTCTGGAGCCCTCAGCTGAAACACAACCTTCTCTCTGTAAGTTGCCTTGCTTGTGGCACTTCACATAAAAATATTGGCTCTAGGGACTAGGGATATAACTCAGTGGTAGAGCACTTGTCCAGCATTCTTAAAATCCTAGGTTTAATCCCATTACTGAAAAGAAAACAAATACAGTCTGCTGAAGCTGGCAGTAAAATAAAAACCTTTCAAAAAGTTATATGGAAACCTAATACTGTAGAAGATGTAGAAGATCTCTCTCTCTCTCTTTTTCACACATGCACACACATATAAACACACACGTACACACTCTATGTGTGCAAGTATGTATGTATTAGGTAGGTAGATAGATAGATAGATCGATCGATAGATGATAGATAGATAGATAGATAGATAGATAGATAGATAGATGATAGATAGATAGATAGATAGATAGATAGATGATAGATAGATAGATAATAATGATGATGATGATAAAGATAGATAGATAGATAGATAGATAGATAGATAGATAGATAGATATAGAGAAAGAGAATCTTTCGTTAGTCTATAACAGAGCAACAATACAGGCTAACAAATAAAAAGCTCAGTGTCAAGAACGGATCACCCCTTTTAGAGTCGATGGTCAGTGAGACCCCATAGACCAGAAACATTGCCTGCCATTCATTACAGGCTATGACCAATGCTATTGGCTACCCTCCAGAACATGGTGATAAGACCCTTTTGCTTAAGACATCATGTATTTGAGTCATACAGCATGAAAATATCACACTCTTAGTGACCTGCTAGCTTCATTCCATTGACTAGCTTCAATAATCCTGAAACTTCATATGCACACCACTATATAAATAGCCATTAATATTACATAGCTGTCAAGTATGTGGCCTACAATAAAAGCTAACTTGGAAAGATAGTGCCCACTGGTGCCGTAGGGACTAAACATCGTTGGAGTAACCAATGCACCCTTACTGGATTTACGTCCACTCCACAGACTGAAACCCATATACCTGGCTTTATTATCAGGCCATTGGAAGAAGGAAAGGGAGCTTTTCTTAAGAGTGTTGTCCCTGGTAAGTTGACCATGTTTCAGTGGAAAGCCACACATCAAGGAATATATGGTGAGGAAAAACTGAGTTGATGCTTGTAAGGAAAAAAAATAAGATTAAGAATGATGCAAAGTTTGGTGAGTAGGGGGGCAGATTTGAGACGAGCTAGGGAGGGGTGAATTTGATCAAAACACATTGTAAAAAATTCTCGAAAACTAATAAATAAAGCAGTAGTGAATAAAAATGGAGGTGTGTAGAAGTTACTGAACATTTTAAAAGAAATAAAGGGGAGTGGAGGATGGGGTTGGGGATTGGTCACAGTTAATAACACCCTGTCCCAAGCAAAAATTCATGATCAATTTTGAAAACCCTATTTCCCATTTTCCCAGACTTCCTTGTACCTGGAATCTGTAAAGTCTAGCAGACAAGACTTTAGAAGGGGAAGGAAAACTCAATGTAAGAGGATAGAAGAAAGAGAATTCTGAGATTTTGTTTTGTTTTTTTTCAAACCAGAGTAAGTGAACAAAGAAACAACAGAAAATGAGGAAACGTTCCTAGCAATCAAAATCACAGGCCTGGCAACAATAAGCTATTGAACTAATATTCTCTGGACGCAGAGAAAAGGAACCTTTCTTCTGCTATACTTTAAATTCCTTCCCACCTTCTCAAAAAGTGCACTAAGCAGAGTGAAGCACCCAGTGTGTACCGATGGGAAGTTCAAGAGCTTCTAGAGCTGGGCTCTGTACACGTTGGTTGACTAATCACCACTGAGGTTTCCTGGACTTGTGGTTCCTTTTGGCAACTGTGCCTGGACCCTGCTTCACTGGAAAGCTGTGGTACCACGGAGAGGGAGTCGCTGCTGTCACAGGGAGCTGTGTAGTCCTCTCTTGAAGAATTACTTAAGACTTAGGGGGACACACGGACAATAAAAAGCAACTAGCACTCTTGAGTGTTTACTGCCTGCCAGGACTCTCCCAAGCATGTTACACAGATTGACCCATGTAATATAATCGTCACCTGTATTTGTGCAAGGTCACACAGCCAACATGGTGGAGTAGAATTCAGACTTGAACACCAAATCTACAGACTTAGGCTCCACATTCCAGTGTCTCTCTTTCTAAGCATGAAGGCAATACACCCAAGTTCAGTGATGTAGGAAGGTGAAATTGATTTGAAGTATTGAGCTCATAGTCCTTTTGAAATGTATGGCCTCAAATTTTCTAAGTCACCTAATTTGTTGAGTTCTCCAAGGTGTCCAGTACATGGAGACAACAGTTAGATGGTTTTAAAAGGCAGCCAAACAATATTCCTACAGTTCCATGAGAGCAGAGGTGTTCAGCTTTGGAAATTAGGATGAAGAGATTCAAGTGAGGAGATTCAAGTCCAGCTAAATGTGGCAATGAGAGCATCTACCCTGGCTGGCAACAGTCTGAGGACGGAGCAATTGAAGTTGATCTGACTTTACATAGACCTGTGGCAAGGAAGCAGAGACATAACATTCTGAGATTTTTCTTGTTCTGTTTGAGGTGAATATCAGGGTCAAATCCAATTCTAAAATTTCCTTTTTGGATTGTATATGGGGTACCATATGAATAATTTTATTTTAGAGGAAGAAATGATTTTACTCTTGTTTCTATTCATTCCTGAAAACCACTGCAGTTTTTGCGTCCTTTGCTTACACACCTATCCATTCGCAATACAAAGTGCTAAGTTCACACAATGTGACAGACACAGTTTAAAATCATATTACCAAAGTGTCATATTTACCTTCTCTTTTTTACTTTTTCTTGAGATTTTGGAAGTAGAAGCTGGAGTTTACACCAGTACATTAATGTATCTTGTATTTGCACATAACCATGCAAAAAAAAAAAAAAAAAAAAACACCCCGCATTGTCTGATGAGTATAAAGGCGGTGGAGGAGAGATAGGTACCTCTCCCAGAGAAGCCTGTTTGGAAGGTAATTAGCATTTGAATTGAGAAATGATTAATGGCCAAGGACAATACAGTATTCAAGGCAGAGGCTCCAAAAAGGGAAGGCTGACGTTAGAGCGTTTGATAAATGTCTCAAGGACTCACCCCACTGATTCATTCTTGCTTGCTCTTAGACACATACTCCACGCCATCACCAGGATGTCGCTGCACTCATGGACAAGTGGTACATGTGTGTTCATAGAAACACCCGCAGTAAGGGCTATAACTATCCTTTCCGAAACCAAACAAACAACAAAACAAAAAAACAAAACAAAACCATGAAGGTTTAGAGAAACAAGTGTTTTCCCCTAATAAAGCCACACCCAAACCAAGTCACCTGCATAAATGTCACTTTGAACAATCCCTGTTTAAGGGACAATCACTGCTCTGAAGGGAAGTGTCTCCAATGTTTTCTTCGTTGCCCTTTGTGATTCCAGTAACATAAGGAAATTCAGCCACTCTCTAAGGATACAGTCAGATTCTGCTATCTAAGGTTAAGAGGCCACATTGTAGCTAGTCTAAAGAGGGAGGGTTTCCAGTTCCATTTTTGTTGCTGAAACAAAATACCCAAACCAAAAGCAACTTAGGTGAGGAAAGACTTACTTGGCTTCCAATTCCAGGTCATAGTCCATCTCTGTGGAGAAGTCAAGGCAGAAACTCAAAGACAGTCACACCGAGAGCTTGCTCAACTCACTTTTTTCCACTCATATAGTTCAGTGCCCAGCTCAGGTAACGCTGTCACCACACTGAAGGTGGAACTCCCACTTGGAGGAAAAGTCTCCCATAGCCATGTCTACAGACCGACCTGATCTAAGCAGCCCCTCATCCAAATTCCAGGTTAGTCCAGGTTGTACCAGGTTGATAGCTAAAACTAATTCTTACAAAAAAGTGACATCCTCTCGTAATAAAATGTGACAACACCCCCCCCAGTTTATGTCACTAAACTAGATTAAAGGCAAATAAAGTCCAGATTTCTGTTGTACCCTGATATCAAGAACAGCAGAAGAGCAGAACCATGACCAGTCTGATCATCTCTGACCATCTGACCTTGAGTGAAGAGACACGGGCAGGTTAGAATGTGACCTTATTTTCGTGTTCATCTGGGGGACTGTGTGTGGTTCCTTCATAGCACTGCTAAGGCCTTTGAAGCCGGAGTCATTTCCTGAGAAAACAGTAGAAGTTTGGCAGGGTGATGTATTCCTCTAATCCCAGAACTCAGGAGACTGAAGCAGAAGGGTTATTAGTTCAAGGGCAATCTGGGTTATTTTAGTGAGATTCTTCAAAGAAAAAGGGAGAGAGAACAGAAAAGAAAAACTAAAATAAAACAAAATGCAAAGCAGTCACGCACACAATGTGAAATATATTTTGTACTGACTTAATAGAAGTCTCTAGTTCTCATGAAAATAAAGAGGCAATTCAAGAAGAAAACTACAGGTGGTTACACGGTTCACCTCTTCTGAATTTGAAACAATCACTTTATGTTCGGGTTTTCAACCCCTTTGGCAGTAGCACGTGCCAGAAACCCTTAATAGAACTCGAGAGAAGAGAACCGTCAGCTGCAATGGCAGGCCACAACAGATGAATAATATGTTTCCGAATTAATTGAGTAAGAATATTTGGCCATGTCTGCCAGGTTTATTTTATTGTATGATTTGCAGGCTAACAATGAAGAGCAGGTTCTTAATTATAAGATTTGCATTTTTTCACTCTGTCGTAAAGACTCATGCAAAAGCTGGATTTTCAAACACTGGAAGGAGGGTTTGAATACATAAAGGGGAATGGATGGGTGGGAAAGCCACAAGACTTCTTTCTTTTTTGGCTATTTTCATTTTGTTTTGTTTTGTTTTTAAAGACAGGGGTTCTCTGGGTAACAGCCTTTGCTGTCCTGGAACTTGCTCTGTAGACCAGGCTGGTCTTGAACACATAGACATCCACCTGCCTCTGCCTCCCGAGTTCTGGGATTTAAGGCATGCACAGTCATCACCCAGCTCCACGAGACTTCCCAACTCATTTCTCTTGGGGACCGTTTTCTTCTCAAGTTTCAAAACACCCCCATGGAAACCCTGAGCTCATGGTCTCAGGACTTAGATGTTCCCTTTCTGTACTATGTAGAAGGAAAATGTAGTGTACTTTTCCTGACATGGTGAAACTCCTGCCCAATCACCATGAGTTGAGATATTCACTGAGTCATTTATACAATGTAGATTTCCATTTGAGCTAAGCCCTATGGGTAATCTATTCGGCAAGTATGAGGTAGTAGACTAAAGCCAACCATTACTCGGAGCTCCAAAGCAAATGATTACAACAGATTTATAGCCAAACAGACATGAGATACAGCCTCAAAAAGCCCGAGAGGAAAAGCTCTCCACTTAGCAGTGCTTTCACATTGGAAGAGATGGTACCACTTTCTGCCAATGCACAGAGTAGAATAACCGCAGTAGACTAAAGCCCAGTGTTGACCCACACCAACTCTTCAGAACATAAAAGATCAGAAGACACAGACCACTTCTCAAAGAGAACTTCTTGGGACCAGAGGATTGGAGAGGGGGTGCCGCACAAAGAGGTCTTGAGGCTAGCCAGACTCGGAGTATGAAAAAGAGCTTGACTTCACATTCTAGTCACTAACAAATGAAGAAAGCTGACACATCTACCAGTGTCTCTTAAACAAAGATGCTTCAGAATCACCAAGGTTCTTGTCAAGACAACACAGCCTCGGGCTCAACTCTCACAGACAGGGAGCTCCAGGGGGAGGCCTGAGCTGGTAGCTGACTCATTAGCTCCCGGATGGTACAGCAGCCAATGCTTTGGGGAGTGCGCTACACAGGGCTTCTGTCCCTGCAGAGCCACTCAGTAGTGTCGCCATGTTCTTCAGTAAATCTGACAGAGTGTAGATGTGTTTCAGCATCCATGACTTCCTCTTACTAGATGTCAGTTGCAGTTTCTCCCATATATGACAAGAATAGCTCCTCACGCTGTTAAATGTTCTCCTGAGAAATATTATCCATTAACAGTCATTGGCCTACACAGATCTTCCTTTCTATATTTGAATTTCATGTCTTAAGTTTCAAAATTTTAATTCAATTTTAAATGAATTAAATGTCTTATCCTGGTCCTGTTTTGTTTTTCTGAAAAATATATTTGATAACTATAACTGATTCTCTTTTATTTTCAGACTGGGAAAACAAGATTTATACACTAGTTAATTGATTAGGCCAAAGAATACATAATGCAATGTTTGGGCATTCATTCTATGCCTTGTGGCCCTTCATAATCCCAAATACCCAGCTGTGATTGGGATGTCTTCCCTAAACTGCTTTCAGAGGCAAATATATTACCCGTGTTCCTCATGATTATCTTAAAGTAGAAAAGCGAACACTGAACTCAGGCATGACCAGAAGAATCAGTTTACCAGTGGGAAGAAAACAGAACTCCAGAGGAAATGGATAATTAACAAAAACAAACAAAATCTGTTGGAGGAAGTGATCCCCTGACATTTGAAAGCAAATAATAAGCAATAGTTCATACATAAGCCTTCTCTTCAAAATATTGAATCACGTATGAAAGTAAGTCTTCAGGATAATAGATAATATTAGACACAGACACACACACACACACACACAGAGAGAGAGAGAGAGAGAGAGAGAGAGAGAGAGAGAACAATCTAAGCCAACTGCCCTTAGAAATGTAGTGTATACATACAAATGCTCTTAATTCAGGTTTAATTTTAAATTTAAAAGATTATTGTTTTATAAAAAAGATAAGACATTCTAGAAGTTTATAGTCCAATAGGAGCACAGAAAGACACAGTCATCTATCAGTGACTCTGCTTTCTGACCCGACACTCTGAACTGATTGTGAAAACTAATTATCCAATGAATAAAAGCCTTTACTACTTCAGGTGCACATCCAGACAGAACGGTAATGAGAGCATGAACGCAGACAGTTGATTTCTAGTTCACTATCTTCATGGGCCTCCCTCTCCCTCTTCTCCTCTCTTACATTTTCTGTTATACTGTATAATACAAACAAACATCTACAAACCACACAGAGAAAATTCCTACAAATATTTTGGTTATGAGCCTAGCCTCTAATGGCTGAGCCATCTCTCCACCCCAATTCCTACAAATATAAAGAACAAACCAAAACTCCAACAGATACCTTACAGTGATAAGATTTGCCCCTGAACCAGTTTGTAACCTTTTAAGAAAAACTGGGGGAAAGAATTAGTTAGTTTTGTTTTCTACTCATACAGATCTAAGAAAGAGTTGTACAATGGTATACAAGGGTATATAGGGCTAGCAGATGAGTAAGTTCTGTGCAGGAAATTGTCAGATCTCTGAGAAAGAATAAGATAGAAGATTAGTAGATCTTTGTGTACATGGACTTAGATTCCTCACTTTCACCCTTAACATCCCCATCACAATTCAGTAATGTGATATTGTAAATCAACATTTATTTATATTTGTATCTCAGAGTAATAATTGTTAAGAGCTATTGCTGTATGAGGTACAAATAAGAATGGAAACGTAAAAGAATCAAGTCTTGTTTTCAAGAAATGATAACTCCAGAGCCGGCAAGGTATGTTGACCAGTGAAATACCCTTGTCATGCAAACCCCACAGCCTAAGTTTGATCCCCAGATCCCACTGTGGAAGAAGAAATCTGCCCCTGGAAAGTGGTCCTTTGTCTACAGGTGTACCGTGGCATACACAACCCACACGTACACAATCACCAAACAGACACACACATATACACTCTGATAATAAAGACATTTTTAAAAGGAATAAATATGAGCCCTCATAGGCCCTCCTGGAACAATGTCCATTAGTTACTCTTTCTTTCTCGTGTAAACTTTTGGTGTTTTGTTATTCATTCCCAGGAACATAAGACTTTACCAGCATCTACTTGTAACACAATGATGAGTTTCTCCATCCCAGCCAAGAGTGCAATTCTGTGAACAGTAACTGGGTGTCCTACAGTTTAATTTAATCCTTTTGAAAAATACTGGCAATAGTATCAGACTGCCTTGGGACTTCAAATTCCCAGATGCCCCCACTTCAGATATTAGCTACTCAAGTGTTGAGTCCCTGGGTTTCTATACTTCTGTCTGTGTTAGCTATAAATTAAAGATCCCACAATATCACCTCACTCCTTTTCAACATTTTATTATAAAGGGCCACAGAATTCAGTAACTGGCTTACTATTATCAGTATATTATGACCAAAACAATAAACAGCCAAATAACTATATAAGAATACATAAGGTATGCAAGTGGAGATGGAGACACAATGTTCTGTGACACTCAGGAGTGCTACCCTCCCAGAAACTCTTTCACCCACCTGGAAGTCCTCTGAACCCATCCTAAGGCGTTTTCACAGAGGCTACATGATGTACATTCTGTTGAGTAAATCCCTCATTATTGATGAGTAATCATAATCTCCAGCTGTTCTGCCCTGCCCCACCTCCCTGCTCCTGCCTGCCTCTAAAGAGGGGGAGTCACTGAAGATGGCTGACTGTATTAGTCCCTCTTCTGTTGCTCTAATCAAACACCATGACTGATGCAACTTCTAGAAAAGTTTGTTTCACACTCCTGCATTGCTTGTGGGAGTGCAAGCTGGTACAGCCCCTTTGCATATCAGTATGGCTATTTCTCAGAAAATTAGGAAACAACCTTCCTCAAGACTCAGCAATACCACTTTTGGGTATATATCCAAAGGATGCTCAACCGTGCCACGAGCACATGTGCTCAACTATGTTCATAGCAGCATTGTTTGTCATAGCCAGAACCTGGAAACAACCTAAATGCCCCTCAACTGAAGAATGCATAAGGAAAATGTGGTACATTTACACAATGGATGATGTGGGAGTGTCATATCAATCTGTTGATTTCATTGGCTGAGCAATAAAGAAACTGCTGGTCCTGATAGGTTAAAAGATAGGTGGGCGGAATAAACAGAATAGGATGCTGGGCGGAAGAGGAAGTGAGGTCAGACTCTGCGCTGCTTCCAGAGGGACCGGACAGCCGCCATGCTCTGCTCTCCCAGGCAGCTGCAACCCACGATGGACTTAGGCTAGAATCTTCCCGGTAAGCGCACCTTGGGGTGCTTACACGCATTATTAGAAATGGGCTAGTCCAGGTGCGAGAATTAGCCTGTAAGGGCTAGAGTTCATGGGCCAAGCAGTTCTTAAATGAATACAGTTTGCCTGTTGTTATTTCGGGCATGAGCTAGCCAAGCGGCCGGGGTGTTGGGGACACAGCCCCGCCGCTCCTATTCCAACAAATGGAGTATTACACAGCAGAAAAAAATTAATGACATCTTGGAATTTGCAGGCGAATGGATGGAGCTAGAAAACATCATACTGAGTGAGGTAACCCAGACTCAGGAAGACAATTATCATATGCACTCACTCATAAGTGGTTTTTAAACATAAAGCAAAGAAAACCAGGCTATATATCACAATCCCAGAGAACCTAAACAACAATGAGGACCTTAAGAGAGACATGCATAGATTTAATATACATGGGAAGTAGAAAAAGATGAGATCTCCTGAGTAAATTGGGAGCATGGGGACCATGGGAGAAGGTTGAAGGGGAGGGGAGAGGCAGGGAGGGGAGCAGAGAAAAATGTAGAGCTCAATAAAATCAATAAAAAATAAAAAAAGAGTTTGTTTCAGTTTATGGTTTCCAAAGATTAGAGTTCATGATGATCAGGCCAGCACGGCAGCACGTGGCAGGCATGGTGACTGGAACAAGAAGCAGAGAAATGAACTGCAAGTGGTGTGAGGTGTCTAATGTCGAAATCTATGCTGCACCAAGGCCACACAAACCTCACCAAACAGCACCACCAAAAGGAGACCAATCCAAACCACAACAGTGACTAAACACAATCTGTGATTGTTCCTTTCCCCTAAAAAAGGTGGAGGTACCAAAGTTCTATCCATCTGAACACATGATGCTGTCTTCCTGTTGGGCAGCTTCTCTTTTGAAAATTCCTAGACAAAGCATCTATCCACCGGGGGTGTCCTCACCTGACAGAAGACATCTAGCCCCAAAGATAAAGGGGAAAAAAAAGTAAATACTTTCAATTGTTCTGTAATTGTCTATTAAACAGAATTGAGATGGGATAGAAGAGCCAAATTCACCACCTAATTTCCCATGTAGAATAGCTAATTTGTCCATTTAAAAAGTTTTCTTTTAATACATTTTGTTTTGGATTCATCATCAATTCTTTCAGCTATTGACCCTTTTTACCCAAGAAAATTTTATGGAACCCTGCATAGATATGTATATAATCAAA
Organism: Alexandromys fortis; assembly: GCF_014885135.2. Lineage (NCBI taxonomy): Eukaryota > Metazoa > Chordata > Mammalia > Rodentia > Cricetidae > Alexandromys > Alexandromys fortis. Next base: position 785,474 of record NW_026067916.1, on the reverse strand, counting down.
CATTTACTGGTAGTAAGTCACAAAGAATTTATTGTAAATTAAATTTTGGTGTATATATATGTATATGTGTGTGTAATTTTACATACATTAAAGATTTAAAAAAATTGCAGACTAATGAGATTGAGATATGTATTTATAATCATATAAATATTAAATCATGGCCAAATATTAATGCTACAAGATATAAAACATCTTTGATATTTCATACACTTGATCACTATTTTTAATTTATAGCCATCAATGATGAGAATGCCACTTTACATAAATAAATAGTACATATGGCAAAAATTTGCTTGGTACCATTTCAGAAACTGTTGGAAATTCTGTCATTGTCCCAAGCCAAAATTGATTTACTGACATTTTTTAAAATTCAAACAGGAATTTTAAAAATTAGATGATCAAAAACCCATTGCCGTGGGTTTTTTGATCCTACTGCATGTACTGGCTTTGTGGGAGCCTAGGCAGTTTGGATGCTCACCTTACTAGACCTGGATGGAGGTGGGTGGTCCTTGGACTTCCCACAGGGCAGAGAACCCTGATTGCTCTTTGGGCTGACGAGGGAGGGGACTTGATTGGGGGAGGGGGAGGGAAATGGGAGGCGGTGGCGGGAAAGAGACAGAAATCTTTAATAAATAAATAAAAGAAAAACTAAAAAAATAAATAAAACTAGATGATCTAACAATGCAATTTAAAGGCATTCTAACTTGATACACAATAAAGAATAACGGTAGAAGAATGCTGCCTTAGTTTTCTCTAATTGCACAATTGTGTGTCCATAAGAGCTGTAATCTCTACTGGAGTTCATAAGACACTATGACCTCAGTATGAGCGTGGGTGTTGAAACAGCATCTAGCATTAGTGGGCATTTCATGGTGTGATGCCATGCACAACATAAAGTGAATGGTATAGTTCAGAACCAAGGCTGCAATGGCATCACTTGATGCACCGTGGGCAGGCATTGCCACAAACACATTGAATTCATTACATATTTGATCTCATATACGTGACTTGTGTGCTTACGTGTGAGTGTATGTACCTGTGTCCCCAGTGCATGTGTGGAAGTCAGAAGACAACCTCAGATATTACCCCCTATCTTCTACCTTGTTTGAGATGGGACATCTTGTTTCTGTGCTGGGCTAGCTGGCCCCTGCAGCTCTGGAGATTTCTCCTGTCTCTACTACCCATCCAACCAAAGGAGTTCTGGGATTACAGAGGCATGCTAGCAAGTCTTCCTTCTGTGTGGCTTCTGAAGATCTGAACCTGGTTCTTCACATTTGCTCAAATTTACCCACTGAGCTATAACCCATCCCACTACACAATTAATTTTGTTTTTGTATGCAAAAGTTTACTGTTTGCATAAAAAAAAAACAAAAAACTTTTACAGTTGCCAAAATTTTGTGGCCACTGTCACCAGCCTACAAATAGAGTTATGATATACAGTTTAAGAAACTATGGTTTACAGAATGCTAGTATATCTCATGTTAAAAAATTAATAAATACCACAGTCAAGTGAAATTAATATCTGAATTAAAATATTAAGAGATGGTTTTAACTGCATGTGTTGATCCATTCATGTTCATGACTGTTCAGAGGTATGTGAAATTTCTTAAAATCATTTTATCACATACTCACTTGAAAATAACAGCGTATCTTGAGTTAGCATACATCAGCAGAGTGCAGCTAGGAAATTACTGAAGGGCATGCCTTTGATTGCATTTCATATTTCAATTCTATCTTTACTGTGGGAATTAAGAATTATGATAGCATGAGCAGCATCAGTAAACATTGGTCCGTGTTCCTCGTCTTTTTCCCACATAGTATTTCATCTCTGGGTGTAAGCTAATACTCTTGGGTGTATAAGATTACTGCTGAAGGAAGTAGGAATTTTGTCTGTGCAAGGTTTTCTAGATTAGACCCAAAGGTTTTTAAAAGCTTCAGTCAATTACTTGTTCCTTAAAGCCTGGGGTAATACACCAACATTGCTTAATTGAGTTGAAAAAGGTTATTTACAGTATTTTCCACATAGCTGATTTTTTTCAGCCAGCTGATTAGCATATGGCACAGCACTGGTAATTTGTACTAATGACTAAGAACACCAGAGATTACAAATTCAAGAATTAGCAAGCACTGTAAGTGAAAGCATGAAATTAAAAGCAATTAGAGTTGTCTTGTCACAAAAAGGATTGCCTTGGTCCAGGCTTATTATTTATGGTAGTGATTTATCATAACTAGCTTTTACTTTGTATGAAACCTTCATGATGTGGCACTTAATGTCTTCTCTAAGAAAGATGAGCAAAGTTGACAGACAGTGGAGGTATTCACATGTTCAACTTTTACTGTCCTATGTTCCTATCTCATATAAAATACCTTCTTTAAACACAAGTTCAATTTATTCTGCTAGTAAAGCTAATAGTTTCTCTGGAATCTGTAAAGTACTGAAAATATAACAGAGACAAACAACAACAACACACAAAAAAATGTCAGCAGTAATCCCAGCACCTGGAGATGTCCACTGCTAACATCTGCCGTGCTCACTGCTAATATTTTCCTGCACAGATTTATGAAGAAAATGTCAATTATGTAAGAATGTTTGCTTACTGAAATTATGTTTTATTTTCATGTTTGTATTGTGTATTTCCACTTGGCAGCTAACAAAGACACCAAATTATACTTATAATTTAATTATTGCTTATATTTACAGTACAAGATTGGAATTTTTTAAGTACAGTTAGTCCTGAAAAGAAATAATTATTCAGTTTCAGTTACTTGAAAAAATTAAAATAATTCAAATATTCAAATAGTCTACCTTGGATTGTACTGTTAAGAGTAGCTATTGGATATTTTTCTGAATAACAAAAAAATAAATCATTTGTGGATGACATAAATATAATTGAAATCCAACATTAGTCACACTTGTTACCAATGTGTTCCTGGTATGGATAGCAAGAATATCAACAAACACCTAAATTTTGACAAAGAAGCTAAAATTATACAATAAAAAAGAGAAAGCATCTTCAACAAATGGTGCTAGCATAACTGGATGTCAACATGTAGAAGAATGCAAACAGATCCACATCTATCCCCATGTACAAAACTCAAGTCCAAATGGATTAAAGACCTCAATAAAAATCCAACTGCACTGAACCTGATAGAACAAAAGTAGGAAGTATCCTTCAGTGCTTGGGCACACTTTCTAAAAATAGCACCATTAGCACAGACACTGAGAGCAAAAATAAGTAAATGCGACCTCCTGAAACTGAGAAGCTTCTGTAAAGCAAAGGACACGGTCAATAAAACAAAAAAGCAGCCTACTGAATGGTAAAACACCTTCATCAACCCCACATCAGACAAAGGACTAATCTCCAAAATATATAAAGAAATTAGACATCAAAATTCCAAACAATCCCATTAAAAAGTGGGGTACAGAACTAAATAGATAGCTTATGCTGGAGAGGATGTGGAGTAAGGGAAACACTACTCCACTGCTGGTGGGAATGCAAACTTATATAATTACCCTGGAAATCAGTATGGTGGTTTCTTGGAAAACTGGGAATCAATTTACCTCAGAACCTAGCAATACCATTCTTGGGCATATACCCAAAGAATGCTCAATCATACTACAAGGACATTTGTTCAACTATGTTTATAGCAGCATTATTTGTAATAGTCAGAATCTGGAAACAACCTAGATACCCCTCAACCAAAGAATGGATAAAGAAAATGTGGTACATTTACACAATGAATTACAACTCAGCCGTAAAAAGCAACGACATCTTAAAATTTGCATGCAAATGGATGAAACTAGAAAAAAAAAATCCTGAGTGAGGTAACCCAGACCCAGAAAGGTAAACTTGGTATACATTCACTCATAAGTGAATACTAGCTGTCAAGCAAAGAATAACAAGCCTATAGCCCATGACCCTAGAGAAGCTAAGTAACAAGGTGAATCCTAAGAAAAACATATATAGATCTACCTGGTAAAGGGAAATAGACAAAATCGCCTGACAAAATTGGGAGCATGGGGGTGGGGGTAGAAGGGAGGGTGGAAGGTGAAGAGGAGGGTAGAAGGGGAGCTTACCAACTTCAGCTGGACTGGGAAGGAACCAGCATAGGACCAAATTAGACCCTCTGAACGTGGGTGGCAGTTGTATGGCTGGGGCAGACTGTGGGGTTTCTGACGGTGGCGCCAGGATTAATCCCTACTGCTTGTTCTGGCTCTTTGGGAACCTATTCTCTTTGGATGGATAACTTGCTCAGCCTAGATACAGTAGGGAGGGCCTTGCACCTTCCCCATAGCAATGTGCCTTACCATTTCTGAGGAGTGGAGGGAAGGTGGTGGGGGCGTGGGGAGGTGAAGGGAATGGAAGGAAGGGAAGGAGTGGGAATTGGGATTGGTATGTAAAACAAAGATAGTTTGTTTTCTTTTTTAAAGAATGTCAACCAAACATGAACAAACAATAGCCCAACCTATAGTTAGTGTTATATTAAATTATTTGCCATATCACTGTAACGGCCCAAAGGGTAAAGGACTTGTTGACAACTCTAATAAGTTACATTTGATCCCTAAGACCTACATGGATGGAAGCAGAGAAGTGGTTTCTACAAGTTATCCTCTCTGTGTGTGTGTCTCTCTCTCTCTTGATGTGAGATTCCACTCTGCATGCTATGAATATTTTATTGCCATTGGTAAATAAAGAAGCTCCTTTTGGCCAATGGCCTAATAGAATATAACCAGGCTGGAAGAGATATATAAAGAGAGAGTAGGCAGAGTCAGGGAGAATCCATGTAGCCACTACAGGATACAGACGCCTCCACCGGAGCCCGTGAACACTTTGCTGGTAGGCTTTGACCTCGTGATGATGCACAGATTAGTGAATATGGGTTAGTTTAGGATATAAGAGCTATCTAGAAATATGCATAAGCTATTGGTCAAGCAGTGTTTTAAATAAGATAGTTCCTGTGTGATTATTTCAGGTCTGAGCAGCCAGGAATGAACAAGCAACCTCCGGCAGCACAACACTTCCCCCCCTCCACACGCGCGCACACACACACACACAGACACACAGACATACACACATACACACACACACAAATAGCTTTATAAATTTTAAGAATCAAGTCTCATTTGTTGAGTTTATGCTATAGTGAATTACAGCCCAATTCAATCAATTGGAAGAAAGCACTAATTATAAATTCCTAGAAAAATGTAATTTTAATTTTAATTGAGCTACTTTTATTTCACAGGCCAGGTACATTATAGTGCTACACAGCAACCAAATCCCTGAGCTTTCCTAAGGGCTTTTCTTGCTGTCTAACCATCCTCAAATGAATATAAAATAATTGTGCCTCGAGGAGACAGAGGTAGTACAATCCTTCTCAGTTGAAGCCGTGACTACCACATGAGAATAATTTTCATTAATTAATAAGTCTAACAGATTTAAACCGACTATGCATTTTCACGATGTCCCTAAAAATTCCCCAACAGCATCCTCTGAAGGGTACCTAACAATCTCTTAGAAATCACACAGAAGACCTCTAACAATCATGATTAAAATATCTGACCCTCTCCTACAAAAGCGCGTTAACATTCACACCCTTGTCTTAATGATTCTGAGATTTGCAAGTGTTGTCTCTTCTAAGATCAGTCAACTCTAGAAACACCTACTATCTCCACACAGTTGGTTCTTAATAAACATCTGTAATTACATATTCTTGGTGGAAACTTAAGTGACTGCTGAGCTCTTTTCCTTACTTGAATTGAGGATTGATGCTCCTTTCATCAGAATTCCCTGGAAAGCCACTATCATCTTTAACAGCCATTGTAAAGCTGAAATATTCAGAGTTAGTAAAAGAGAAGAGAAGAAGCCCTTTGTTCATTTTCTTCTAGTTCATAAATTAGTCTTCTTGGGGTACAATCATGTGTTGAGACAAGCTAACTTGCATTTCAGTACCCGGGGAATAAGGCAAAGAAAGGAGCATGTGCAGAGTTCTTTCCTAGGACAAGAAAGCCTAGTCTTTGGCACTCTACCTTACCATCTGCCTGGCCTGGGCTGGCACCGGAACACACACAATCTCATCTGAACCTCACACAAGCATGCAGGTGACAAAGAAAAGCATGAGAAAGTTAAGTCCGGGCTCTGGCGTGACTCTACAGCTGACTGACTCCAAACTTCTTCCATTTCTATTTCACCCTGCACTGCCTACCATCCTTTGCACTCTCTGCTGGACTGTCAATAATTCAGTGTATACACTTGGCCATGAGATTTACCCTTGTCACATCCCAGTAAATAGATTCCAGAGCTCAAGTCATTTTACAAAAATGCAAGGTCTTGGAAGCACCTGGAGCTCTTCTTCATCATTTATTAACATACCAGAGAAGGCTCTAGGCATACAGGAAACATTTGTAAACCAAAAATCCCCTGAAGAATATTCTGATCCTTTCCATCAAAGCATTGCTATGACAGAGGAACTAATATCCACAAATCTCGAAGTGCAATAAGGTTGCTCAACTCAAACTGTATCCCTGGGCCAGCACCTTCCCCAGAATCTTTGTTTATTGAAACAAATATGCTTTTAAACTGACGGATTTACATATGCATTTTTGTATTGTTTCTTTTGTGGTGGGTCAGGGGTGAGTGTGCAAGGTGGAGACAGAGAAAAACTTGCTGGGGAGTCATTTCTGAGGCTCCAACCTGGATTACCAGGCGTGGCAACCATCCCTCTTACCCACGGAGTCATCCCACCCACTGGCCCACGTAACAGTTGTGTTTTGTCTGGAGTTATTGGAAAGACAGGATATAAGAGTAAACAGAAGAAATGAGGGTTCCAGCCCTTGGGAAGATTATGTTCTTTCAGAATGAAGACAAGAAATAATTGACAGAATGAATGAGCAAACTGCACCATCATCACAAGACATAGGAACTCCATAAAACCATTCGGTATTGCAAGGGGACCTGAGAATTTTGAGATCACAAAGCCTATGATTATAAACATTGGAGTAGACCCCATTGAAAATCTGATTTCTGGAAACTGACTTAAATGAAATAAAGTGGAGGTCTGAAAAAGTGTTTCTGAGAAATGCTCAACAGCTCTAGAACAGAAGCAAACTTGAAATAAGTGCTGGTGTGACCCTGGGCCATCAAGCAAGCTCTATTGCTGCATTTGAACCAGCAAATGACACAACTCAGCCCGCATATCAAAAAGTCGCCCTCTGAGGGCAGTGTCAGATGTAGACCAGAAAGCAGCGAGAGGAGGCTGAAGGATGAGAAAGGCCACAGGAAATCAATATTATAACAATTAAATTGAAAAATGCTGATACCGCGGGCCAAACATGGCAGGGAAAATTGATCTAATTCTGGAAATAGAATGCAAAATGAACAAAATTTTCTGATAAACAGAACTTGGCGTCTGGAAGAAAGAGTTGGCCAATAACTCTTCTGCTCTGGCCTGAGAATTAGGAAGATGTCTCTGTTGTCATACCAAAAAGGGAAAGGATGTTTTTAAGAGATGGATTAAGAATTCCATTTATATGTATCAAATTTCAAATGCCTCTTAGGTGACCAAATGGAAGAGATTAAATGATCAAACCATCACTGTACAGAGAATGAGAATGGTCTGATGAATGGTGTAAAATTGGGAGTCACTTTTTATTTCTTTGTGTGCCCACTGACGCCACCAGATTGCACAACATCACAGATGCAGGAGATTCAGTTAGAGAAGCATCCAAGGACTATGCCCTAGGCAAATTGATATTAATAAGTCGGGCCATGAAGAGGAGCCACCAAAAACATCTGAAGAAAAACAGAAGAGCACATTGTCTTCTAAGTCAAGGTGGGGAGTTTATTGGGAAAGGGTGCTCAGAGGGTCAAGTGTGGCGGAATAAGTCACATGAGAACTGAGAATTCAGTCTCTGCTGACCCAGACAAGGGGAGTTTGGGAACAAGTGTGGGTAAAAGCTAGAATGGAATGAGACAAGAGAAATTGGAAACCAGGTTTAGACAATTCTGTTTTAGAAAGTTTTTCTGGAAATAGGTCCTAAACGGGGAAAGCAGAGCCAAAGAAAAGCTGGAGTTTTGTTGCTTGTTTTATTTTTGCTTTGAACATGAGAAGAGTTATATGTTTTAATGTTCATGGAAATAAACATACATATATATGTTATTGTCACAGATTACGTCACAGGTAAAGAACTGGAGGGATGTTCCTAATGAGGTAAGGGAGGCTAAAAACTGGTGGCTCTGGGCACAAATGCTCAACTGTTGTCACATCTAGGAAGGCACAGTGTAAGAGGGCACTGGAGGCATGGAAAGGATTGCCATTTGATCTTACAATGTGCCGGTTTTCTCTACAAAAGGGCTTGCCAAGGAAGGTGTTGACTGGGGAGGACACAGGAGGAAAGTCTCTATCAAACAGAATAGAAAACTGAGTTAGTCACTGATGTTCATTAGGACAGTGAAACACTCTCAACTGAGGTTTCCAGGTCGTGAATTTAGAAAGGGATGTCTTTTCTACAGATACATACTGCCTGGAGCGGTTGGCGTTGGAGTTAAGCAAAGTTCTAGTGAAGGCGACAGGGTAAGATGGAGAATGAAGGCGTCTGCAGTCACTGAACACAGGGGAGCGCTGCCATGAGGATGGTCAATGTGGACTATCACTTGACCGCTTCTTTACTGTGGAGATACCCAAGGTAACATGAGCGACACTTCTGAATAGCTACCATAGATTCTGTGTGTTCAGAGCTTAGACCAAAACAGAGAACACCTTGACAAACCGAGTATGAGCATTCAGGAGGACTTTTGTAAGTCTCTGCTTCTCTCTCATTGTGTAACTTTGAATCCCGTTATCTCTTTGCCCCTTTTCTCTCAGCTACAGTTTAGAAGTCACACTTTCCAAGTGTGGTTCTGAAAAGCTATTGAGAGCGCATGCAAAGTCTTTAAAATCTTCAAAAAACAAAAGCAGAGGCATTATAGCTAATTTAGGTATAAAATTTAGTTGTAGTTGTGTTTTGTTGGCTTGTTGAGATGGCGTATTATATGGTACCCACCTGATTTCTAGTTCCCAGTCATTCCTCGCATTGCTGGGGTTAAAGGCGAGCTGTGCTCTGCCCTGCCCTACTCTAAAATGCTTTTATAATCACATTCTTTGTGGAGATGTGTTCACCACACAATCTATATCAAACTATGTTTTCTTGTTATTTGTATAAATGTTTCTATTGACACAAATTGCTTTCTTGGCATTTCTTTCATTTTTTTTTTAATTTAACATATTTCTGAAGGTGAGATGCCAAAAATTGAATACAGAATTTGGAACAAATATTCTAGTCTCCTGGCAGAATAACTATAGTTTTTTTTTAAAAGCCGAGGAAAGAAAACTAGGATCTTTTGAGTCTCTACTCACCCAATATTCAATTTAATTCTCAAAACAATGCTATAAGAGAGTTATATTGCTGACCAAATTTTATCATGATAAAGTTGAGGGCAAGGGACATTATATAATTTTCTCAGACACAAAGATTGTAGCTTGGGTCTAGTTGTGCAGAATTCCAGAAAGCACTTACGTGTCATTCTATTTCAATATACCTCTAGCTACATTAAATGAATTAAAGACAGTATGGTACTATTGTATAAGGAATGTTCCCAAAATGTAAACATAAAGAATTCTGAAGGAGTTTCAATATACCACCAGGGAAGCTTAATCTGTTTCTCTCCCCAAGCAGATTTGATTTTATTCTTCCCTTACCCACCTCACCTATACCACACTGAGGAAGAGCTACCTCTTGGTGTGGGGGAGGTATTATAGTCAAAAAATAAAAACTTTTGATAGGTCTCTACCTCCTACCTCAGCCTATTGAGTGGTAGGATTACCAAGTGTGCAGCATCGTGCCTGGCCACAGAGACGTATCCACAAAAGGAAATCTCAAAAGCAGCTCTTGTTGCTAGTGGAGAAAACCGCCATGTTATTTGTTGGTGGAGCTGGTGGGAAAGCAAACCCAAAAACTTGGGATAAGGATTCCACACCATGCTTAGCATCAAGTCTCAGAGAGCTCAGTGGCAGAAGGTCCCAACACCACTGGAGAGAAAGAGAACGGGGACATGAGCTCAGCTTTCTAGAAGGACTTGTACCATTTCCTTAACTGAATGCCATTCGGATTTTGTTTTCATTGTTTCTAAAAAATGCTTGTGTTATTTCATATATGGGCTCATAATCAGGGGGCAACTAGTAAAGGAAGAGGAAAAAGATGCCCCATTGAGGGCCGTAGACTCTTTGACATAGTTGCAGCAAATTATAATTCCCACAAAGCTAGCTGAATGAACTGGGTTGGTGATAGAGTCGCTAGTTATGTACACACTTCATGGCAATTCACAAACCTTTCAGGAGCACATGTAATTCTTGAAATCCAGAATTGCTTCATACAGCAATGTGCTTCCCTAGCAACAACATTCATTTGTCTGTCTGTTTCTAAACATTCTCCCTGAAAATAACACCACTGCATTCACTATGAAGTGCATGAAGATGGGCTCTATTTGAGGGTAGAAAAAATGCTGGTGAAGAAGGTAACTGTGGCTGTTTCACTGCCTTTATTTGGAGTGCTAGGGTAACAGAAAAGTAGAAAGATTTGAATAACATCAAGTGACTCAGCTTCATTCATTCTGTGAAGCTAAAATATTCTAAAGAAGAAAGGTAATTCATAAAGCCATAATTTTCCTACAGCTCCATCTCCACCAAGACATACATTTCATTCATGACAGAAGCCGTTTTATGGCAGATCCCCTCACAGTTCTTTATAAGGGGGAGGGTGGCATATTTAAAGCCCTCTGTGGCTTAATTGACTCACATGGAGCTTGGGTTCTGCATCCCACCACCCAGATACACTGTCCCCTCTCTGAAATCAACCTGAAGACCAGCTATGTAGACAAACTCGCACAGTGCAGGGTCACCTCCACTGGCTACACCAGCCTGGAAGGAGAGAACCAGCTCTAGGTCTGATGCTGTGTTGTAATTAGCAGACTTGGGGGAAACTTCTGGGGCAAAATAAATACTCTCAGCTCAAAACCCTGCTTTCTCCTTTGTATCAGTCGCAGGGTGTTTCAGGGCATTGTATTGTAATCAGAGAAGTATCTGCAGGAATGAAATAAGTGTAGGAGAGCAGGGAGCCTGCAAATTCTTCCTTGCCTATGGCGCTGTCCTCAAAATGCATCCTTTCAATGCTGGGTCCCCAGCTGGTGGGATTGTTTGGAAAGGATTAGGAGGTGTGGCCTTGTTGGAGGAGGTGTGTCACTGGATGTGAGCTTTAAGGTTTCAAAATCTTGTGCCATTACCAGTGTCTCTTCCTCTCTCTCTGCCTGGTGTTAGTGGATCAAGATGTAAACTCTCAGCGACTGGTCCAGCACCATGTCTGCCTACATGTTGCCATATGTCATCCCCTCCATGACAGCCGTACACTCATCCTCTGAAACTATAATCCCCAGTGAACTCTTTCTTCTATTAAAAAAAAAAGTGTATCCCTACTGAGGTTGGAAATTGCACAAAACTGCTTTTGCAGTGAGTGCACAGTGTAAATGTATTTCTTACCATTAAAGAGGAAGGCACTCATATTTTCTCCATTCTCAGAAGGCGATACGTCTCTTGTTGGGGACAACAAGGTTAACTTAAGAACACAGAGTCCGTTTTCTAGGCTGAAACTCTAAGTTCACAACAAGTCTGACCTCAGAATTGGCTCATGTGTTCTAGCAAGGCCACCACGAGGCAGGAGTCAACTAGGTATTTTTTTCCCTGTATGAACCTAGAGTGGACGGTTCAGTCTGGAGGCAGGAATGCAGCTGGGCACCTGAGGACTAATGAGGTCTGGAACTGAGGTGGCCATGCCTCCTCTCAGCAATCGAGACAGCCATCCACTGGAGGTTCCCTGTGGTGCTTATTTCATTTGGTGTGAGTTACAGAGTGCAATTGTTTTCTGCTTTGGTGAAAACCTTCTGGAAAGTTGTCTTGAATCACTGTAGGAAGACTTAAATAATTCAAAAGTTTTTTTTTTTCATAGCTAGACATTAACTTACATCAAGGGTAGAAACCTTGTACTGAAGGCTGTGAAAAGCCGAAGACAGTGTCTCCAAGAGTTTGGACAACTGAGCCTGAAAAAGCTATTGAAGAGAAAAGTAGGACACAGGTGAAATAAGAGTAAGTAGAGAAAGAAGGGAAAGAACACTCAGCAGAGTGAGTTGTTAGATTAGAGACAAATCCTTAGAGTTTGGACTCAAAGGAAAGAAAGAACCTTCCTATTGTTCAGTGGAGAGTATGCCTTGAGAATGTGGCATGCGAAACTTGAATAGCATCAACCCATTTGAGATCAGATTACGGCAGGCAAAGAAACTCCCCAAAACAAACAAGCCCCTGGCACAGGCTAGCACATCTCTAAAGCATCTCTTGCCTCGCGTCTCAACAGAAAATACCAATAGGTTGACAAGGGGTGCGCAGCCAGAGAACCAGGCTGTGCAAAATGACCAGCACTGCACGTCCATTTGTTTCACAGTACTTTGTGCCTTTCTTGTAATCCCCGGGTCTGAGGGCAGCAAACTCAAGGCAAGGCATTTTATGGATAGATGATAATGGCTTTCAGTGCTTCTCAAATTGGCTTAAAGCCCGTACTGTGTAAATTGCTTAAAAGCCCATATGTAATTCTGAACCTCTTGCAGGCTTCGAGGCTGTGTGCCCGTAATAATTACAGCAACTGGGTAATTAACTTCTGACATAGAAAGGGATGGAGGTGAGAGAAGAAAATGCAGACCTTATCAACTTTTACTTAAAGTTGGGGCACAGATTAGCTAAAACCCGAGGGCATTAGTTTGAGGGGAAGCAAGTCACTGCAAACCTCTCTCTATTTTCCTGTAGGTATGGGAAGAAATCACACCATATCCATGTGGCTATTCTCTTCTGGCATTTCTGGGCTTACATCCCTATTCATTTTAAATTTGTGTAAGGACAATCTTGCTTTATCCATTTTAAGATCCCTAAGAGGAAAGAGAAGTCCAAGGCATGCGAGAAAATAATATTAACAATGTGACAGGAAGATCATTGGCTTCAGCCTATAGAAGGCGGAGTATCTGAAATTGCGTCCCCTGCATGAAGCGCAGTGTTGAAGGGTGGGGCTCCCACGAGAAATGAGTTGGAAAAGTCAGGGAAAGCAGCAACAGCATGCCCACCTGCCCAAGCCTCAGGGTCCAGGAGCTGGGGAGGTGATAAAGAGAAACTCGTGACTGAGCCAACCTCGGACGCTCGGGAGCTCAGTCCACACTGTCTGTGGAAGGCACTAGCAGACACTCAGATACAGTTCTTTCTAGGGCTATCGGACACGGTGAGGCTCTGGCAAGAAACTCCCTAAAACTGTTGTTTCTTATTTGTATAACCAGACTCAGAAAGGTTTGGGCCAGGTAAAGGCAGCTCCTAAAATGTGTTTCCAGTCACCTGAGGAAAGGGAGACATAACAGATTCTAAAACAGGTGAGGAAAATCCCTGCGAGCTGAAAGCGGCATAAGGAATCTGTCGGCATTGTGATGGAGCTGCAAGGATAAATAGAAATGGTTAGGGGAGGACGCTGGGAAGAAACCTCTGCTTGGGGTTCTCTAGGCTTTGTTTATGTGGCTTTGCTTATGAGTCTGTGAGTATGGTGGGAGTGTATGTGCATGTCTGTGTTCCCATGTATGTGGGTTCACACGTATGTACAGATGCATGTGCGTGTGCGTGTGTGTGTGTGTGTGTGTGTGTGTGTAGAGATTTATGCTTAGAGTCTTCCTTTTGTTCTAGTTAGTAAGGTAGGATTTCCTGGTTAAAACGGGGCACTCAAATGGAGCTAGGCTGTCTAACCACCTTACTCTAAGGTCCCCTCCCTGACTCCACCTCCTCAGCTCTGCACTCGAGAACACACACAGACCACCATGGCTACCACCATTTACATAGGTTCTGGGGACCAAAACTGAAGTCTAGCCATTACATGTCAAGTGCTTCAGCCACTGAGTCACCTGCCCAGACCACAGTTAAGTCTTAAAAACTAAATGAGCTTCTGAAAACTTACACTGTTATTATTAAAAATTCATGTTGATCCATTTTAGTGAGGACAAGGAAATATATTAACTATATTTTGTAATAAGTAGAATTAGCAATGTAGAAAACATAATGGAATCCAAAATTTAGTAGTACTGAAAGAGACAAAATTCCTCCAGCCGAATGTAAGAAAGGCACAAGAGCAAACATGAAAACATTCACAAGACAGAAAAAAAAATGAGGAAACATTAAAACACAAAAAGCTATGGACAGTTGGGCAGATTCACCGTGCTTTGAGGGGTAAGAACTCAATGCCATCATCTTAATTCTCTTTGAAGTGACTTACAGAAAACACAGTTCCAATTAATCAACCTTTTTTATTAATTGGGTGATTGTAAAGTTTGTATAAATCATAATCAAATAGAATAACCAGGGAAACACTGAAGGAAAAGGATGAAAGGGGGTTATGAATTCAAGCTACAAAAGTTTGTAAACATCAATGATGTAAACATCAGCTTGGTAAAGGCACCTTAACAGATCTGGAACACAGTAAGGAAAACCCAGAACTAAACCCAAATGCCATGATAGCTCACTTAATGAAGACAGTCTCAACCAAAGACTAAAGGAACCTAATCAATTCAGTTGTTACCTGGATAAAGAAAGTTAAAGCTGCAACAACTAGGAACAAATGTTTTAATATTTTAAAGAGCAATAATAAAAGTCACAGAAAACACTGGGGAATTCCATTATAAGATCTTTTAATCTGACTTGAAATGCAGTCTCTCTTTGAGGTGACATAAATTTAATTGCAAAAACTTAAAGAATATATTTTGGCAATAAAAAGTATAAGCAAGTCCAAAAACAACTGAACAAGCCAGAAAATGATTTTCCTCTCATATCAGAAGTCAGTAATTCACCCAAGAACTGTAAGAAATGGATGAGGACATGAACGTCTCCACATAGTGGGAAAAGACAAGGAGCAGAGTTCACATACCACACATGCAAAGCTATCCTGCTGGCTTCAAATGAAGAGTTGATGGAGAATCACACAGAGGCCTTTCAACTCATCAGATCAACAAAACATTGAAGCAACTTGGGTGGCTTAGGGTGAGGCAAACAGAGAAGCCCCGAGCTCTGGAGTAAAGTGGAGTAACTCCTCAAGGAGACAGTCTGAGAAACCACGCCCTCTTCCATGTGCCTCAGGAAAGGTGCTGCTGCACACATGAAATCTCATGTGTAAGTCGTGTGGAGTAGTGAGAGCTGGGAAGCAATCTATGTCCACCAATAAGGACTAGCCAAGTAATTCACTACAGATGTTGGCATAGGAGGGTATGCAGGTGAAGAAAGAAATAAGAGAACTTTCGTCTTCAAGTCAAATTATTAAGTAAAATTTAAAAATCAAGGTAAAAAGGAATGAATCTTATCATTTTTAGCTACAGAGGACATAGAAAGATGAAAATTCTCATGAAATGTTCTTATTTGCCTCTACAAATACAAAGAAACTGCAGAAGTGGGCAGTTTTTAAAAACAGGTTAACTTTGGGTGTTGAATATCAAGGGTGTAAAAGATGCTTCATCCCACAGCACTAATACATTCAGATTTTTGAACTATATAAATGTATTGTAATATTCTAAACAAAAATATTCAAAAATATTCAACTAAATAACAAAAAAATTAAGTTCAAGCAATACTTCTTGCACTTGTCAACGTAAAGATTACTGCTAATAGCCAAGCCTTCAGCTTGCCAGTGGTCCGGCAGGAAAGATCTTACAGATATGGACTGTAACAGAATCTAATAAGCTCCTTCTTGGAAAGCATTCTGCAAGGTTTTAAATGATTACACCTTCTGACTCATTAATTAGAGCTTGGGAAATATCCTGAGGCAAAAAATATGTATACTAGTTAAGAATTACCTACAAGGTAACAGAGGCTAGAATAAGAATTCCGTAAGATACTTCTCACTGATTACTTCAAATGCAAGATGCTGAAAATGAAAACATTTAAATTAGAATTATAAAGGAAATATAATGATATGGCAGTCCTTACTAAGTCTGGGTGGGAGTAGATATGTTATTCCACTATTCTACTGTATGTTTCATTCATTGTTTAATTTATTGCATACAGCTATCGGTGTAAAGGAGCAACATATATGTATGCATATAATTTAAAAATTGGTCTGGAATGACAAAAACTGCACGTGTGTTTGAAACATTGTCTAGCACCATGTGAATTTCTTTTAAATAGGAAATAAAATACCTAAGTATTTAGTTTATTCCCATACAAATGAGTAGAAGAGGGAAAATTTTCTGCTAAATAAGGTGACTTGGACCCAGAAAGACAAAGGTCATATGCTTACTCACCAAAATGTATATTAACTTCAAATGTTTGTTGATGCTGAATGCATCAAATGGGGGGAAATATGAGTCAAATAATCCCAAGATAACTTCGAATAGAATCTCTAAGGTTTCTCTTTATTAAAAGGGAAAACTCGTGGAACAGGAATGGGGGTCTTACATCAAGGTGGGGAACGCGGGAAGAAGAGGCTGATCTGGGTGGAACCATGGATTTTTGATATCCTAAGTCATGCTCCAACCTGGTTCAGTCCTCTGGCTTTGGCTGAAGGAGGTTCCTCATGACTTCCCTTTTTGTCTAAATAAGAGAATTCCAAACCCAATACAAAACTATATACACTAAGAACAGATGTCAAGTATAAAAATTAGAATTCAGTCAGCATAAACAATATCAAGCAAGGAGAGTATGTTAAATGTTTTAATAATCATTCTATCCTAAGGAGTCTAAATCGTATATTAGAAATGGTTTAATTAGACAAGAGGACCAATGGAAACAAATAGAAGTCTCAGATACTAATCCACACACCTTCAAACATGTGACTTTTGACAGATAAGCAAAAAATACCAAATGGAAAAAAGAAAGCATTTTAACATATGATGTCATAACTGAATATCAACATGTAGAAAAATGAAAATAGATCCATATCTATCAACATTTATAAAACTCAAGTCCAGATGGATCAAAGACCTCAACATAAAGCCAGACATACTGAATTTCATAGAAGAGAAAGTGGGAAGTACATTTGAATGCACTGGCACAGGAGAGCACTTCCTAAATATAATCCCAGCAGCACAGAAACTGAGAGAAACAATTAATAAATGGGACCTCCTGAAACTGAAAAGCTTTTGTAAAGCAAAGGACACAGTCAATAAAACAAAATGGCAGCCTACAGAATGGGAAAAGTTCTTCACCACATCAGACAGGGGTCTAATCTCCAAAATATATAAAGAACTCAAGAAATTGGTCATCCAAAGAACAAACAATCCAATAAAAACAATAGAGTACAGACCTAAAGAGAAAACTCTCAACAAAGGAATCTAAAATGACTGAAAAACATTTAAGGAAATACTCAATATCCTTAGTCATCAGAGAAATGAAAATCAGAACAACTCTGAGATTCCATCTTATACCTGTAACAATGGCCAAGATTAAAAACATTGATGACAATTTATGCTGGAGAGGTTGTGGGGTAAAAGGAACACTCCTGCATTGCTGCTAGGAGTATAAGCTGGTACAGCCCCTTTGCATATCAGTATGGCGATTTCTCAGAAAATTAGGAAACAACCTTCCTGAAAACCCAGCAATACTACTTTTGGGTATATATCCAAAGGATGCTCAATCATACCACAAGGACATGTTCTCAACTATGTTCATAGCAGCATTGTTTGTCATAGCCAGAGCCTTAAAACAACCTTGATGAGACCTCAACTGAAGAATGGATAAGGAAAATGTGGCACATTTACACAATGGAGTATTACACAGCAGAAATCAATAATGACATCTTGAAATTTGCAGGCAAATGGATGGAGCTAGAAAACATCATATTGAGTGAAGTAACCCAGACCCAGAAAGATAATTATCATATGTACTCACTCATAAATGGTTTTTAAACATAAAATAAAGAAAACCAGCCTACAAATCACAATCTCAGAGAACCTAGACAACAATGAGGACCCTAAAAGAGACATATATGGATCTGTTCTACATGGGAAGTAGAAAACGACAAGACCTCCTGAGTGAAATGGGAGCATGGAGACCATGGGAGAGGGTTTAAGGGGAGGGGAGAGGAAACAAGGTTAGCAGAGAAAAAGATAGAGCTCAGTAAGGTCAATTTTAAGAAGGAAAAAAATGGCTTGGCTAGATCATAATAGGAAGGTAACTACAACTATTTATTCTTCAACCCCATCAAAGGGTAGAATACTGGGTATCAAAAGGCAAGAGCAGAGAGAGGAATGGGAGTGTGGAGGAAAACAGGGCTGGAGGAGAGGGCTACGCCAAATGAAGGGTGTGTGCAAACCCACAAGAAAGTCTACTTTCTCACAGCCCAATTAAACAATACAATTGGAGAGATATAATAGAATAAATATAATATGAAAAAGACAGGACTATATTGAGGATTAAAAGATTAATAGGGAAGACCCAGGAGTGGGAGCAAGAGTTGATGAGACATTGGCAGAAGGGTTAGCCAAAACTGAGGATGTATGAAAAAGCCTTGTGGAAAACAAGCTAATTTCAAAATATAACATTTAAATATGAGGTAAAAACAGAACTACCCTGCATGGGTGGACAATGCACTCCTCAGAAGCCATGGGTTACTAAAGGATAATCACAGTACAAGGCAGGAGATGCCTTCCTTACAGTTACTGGCCCGGACCACCCCAGGGGTCTCTACAACAGAGGTCATACTTGTCCTTGCTTACTCTCCATCATTACAAAGCAAAACCCTATTGCCAGAGACACCACATAGACAATTCAATCTCAAAATAACTGGGAAACTTTGTCCCTACTGTCTAGTTTGCATGGTACCTGAAGGATATGTGAAGGTTGCCGAGGAAGAAAGACACCAGTGGTCTTACACAGCGCTGGACCCTGGATGCTACCATACTCACCTGAGAGGAAAGATGTGCCCACTGGCTCAGTAGTGGCATGTCTGTTGTATGGAAGCTACATGCTTTCTGATTTTCTGTCAGACCTGCTCTCGCAATAGGGGATCTCATGCCTAGATTTATAATCCTGGTCAATAGCCCCTGGCTGAGGAAGTCATGGGCCCTAGAGTAGAATTTGCTATTGTTATTTGGTTAAATGGTAAAGTCATCAAGCTGTCTTCTAAATATTTATGTTCATATCCATAGACATAGGCTGCTCTCAACCTTGACCCAAGAATCTTTTCACAGTGGGCAGTAGTCAATGCTAAAATATCTAATTGTTCAATGCATTGAGGATGAAAGACTGAATGTTCATCCCTAAATGATTATCCCTAAATAATCTGTATTAACCGCCAACATTCAGGAATCATTGAAGAGGAGGAAATGGAAAGAATGTAAAAGCAAGAGAATGAGGAAGAGTGCTGTGATGCTGTCTTCTGAGTACGGCATGGCTGTCTCACTCATGAGCTCAAAACAGCCATGAGTACCTGCACAAGACCTAAACAATATGAAGCCAGCCTGAGCTCTGAAATAAATAGGGGATGTATTCTCTGACACTCACTTTTTACTAAGGTGCCATTTGCAGTTGGTAGTGGATGCAAGGTGGAGAACCATTCTATATAAAGGTGTTCCCATTGGTAGGTTTCCCATGCTCCAACATATGACCCCATACCTATGCACATATTGGAAGCACTGGTTAGACTTACTCAGTTATAACAGAAAGAAGGCAACCAACAACACAGAAGACATGAAGTCTTCATGGCGGACATGTTCAAGAGGATTTAAGGAGAGTTAGAGGGGATAGTGGGATTCATGTGAACAAATTTTATTTTATACATGTATAAGATTCTCAAAAATAGAGAAAAATATAATTTTAAAACATTTGAACTTACATAGGACAATTATAGATCACCTGAAACCATAGAGCCTAAACACGGTATTTCTATGAATCCCAAGATCCAATTTCAGGTCTGTAAGTCTGCTTACACAAGAGGAAGATTAGACAAATACGTGTAAATTTAGAAGAGCCTATAAAAAGCCCAAAGCTAATGGTCTAAGATAAGTAGCAAAGTTACCTTCTATCTGGAAAAGCCACCCACCTCTGGTCCTTGAGGACCTTGCAGGCTTCATGGTCCAGATAATGATTTTAATTGTACTGCAGGTGCTGGTTTCCTGGGGCTCCGAATCTACAAAATCCTAGTTAGGCTCATACAAGATCTTTTTTTAGATTTACTTCATCTCATGTATATGAATGTTTTGCCTGTGTATATTGATGTGCACCATCTGTGGTTCTGGTATCTATAAAGGCCAGAAGAGGGCACCAGGTCCTCTGGAACTAGACATTTGGGTGGTTGTGAGCCACCATGTGGATGCTGGAAATAGAACCTAGGCCCTCTCTTTGAGAGCAACCAGTGCTCTTAACAACTGATCTATCCCTCTCACCCCTCAAATAGGTTTCAAAAATGCTGGTATAGATGAGTGATTTATTTTCCTTTCTCAAGACACAGCTGAAGGGATCAAGGAAACTGTAAGGAAAGATGAGATGCCAAAGGCTTTCCAAACGCTATAAAATCTGGAATATAATAAGATCTGAGCATTTATATATAGAATCTCTTGCCTGACAGCTGACAGCTATACTATGAGTTTAGGAAAGCATTCAGCCTTCATAGCCCCAAGGTTTTAAATATAATAAAATGCCCACAGGTAAAAGAGGATAATGGTAAGTTAATAATACAATAATGGAATAGGCAGAGAAAGAGAATTCTCTTGCAACTTTGAAGCTGGGCAATGAGTTGCAAAGAAAGTTTGGGACTAAGAAAGAACACAAGAGCCATTGAGGCACCTTAGCTTTCTTCCAACAACCACTGCCCAGTAGGCAGGCAAAGCACGTGCTTTCACCTGCACAGCCTACGCTGGCCTGATGTGGTGTCCCCATTGTTCCCCAGATCTGGCTCTGGGCAGATAAAAAAATACACAAGTGAATCTAGCCCATACATGTGCACACACACCCAGTGCTTTACGCTGAACAAAAATTTTATTCAAATAAATTTCAGTGGCCTGAAGTCAAGTTAATTTTTCATGAATCTCAAAGCCAATATTTTTTGCAGCACAGATGGTGACTATGTTACCACGTTATCAATTTAAGAAATCCTTTTGCCCATTTATAAACTTCCCTACAGTTTTGTGCTTCCATGAGCACAATTATATACAACACACACACACACACACACACACACACACACACACACACACATACCTGGAGCTTATTTTTTTCGTCAGAGAAAATCAATAGCAGTGTGCTGAAATAAGCAACTCCATATAGCTGTCAATCCAACTGCTCATCATTTCAGAGACTGTAGACACAAGTAAATTGTATCATAAAGGAGAGACTATTGGACTTAGAAGGCCTGAGCTTCAATTTAATTCCTAATTCACTATATCATTTGTATCCTGAGGTGTGTGTGTGTGCGTGCGTTTGTGTGTGCATGTGTGCATGTGCGTGTGTGTGCATGTGTGCATGTGTGTGTGCGTGTGTGTGCATGCTTTCAAATGTATTCACTGTAATGGAGGCCTGGCTTGTGAACTTCCAGAGGGAACGATAGGGAAGGTTGGGAGTGTTAAGTGCATTTGTAAGCATGCCTCCAGTATCTGCATTTCTCCCAGCATTATCTTCCAAATTCCTGATTAAGTTCTGAGCCTTAAATGGTTTTTCTAGTCAAATCTCCAAAATCCTCTACCTCACTCCCAGAAAAAAAGTCCACGGCAAAAGACGCACCTGGTCAAGGCCATCACGGCCATGGCCACTCTCTGGTGCCAGTCACTTACCTAGTTTGCTTTTGTTGTTGTGATAAAACACTCTCCTTCTGTCCAAGGATGGGCCATTCTGAAATATTTTATAGAGCACGTCAAAAACCCCACCCATGCCAGCAGTCACTCCAACTCCATATCATCCTTTTGGCTTCCTTCTTCGCTGACTCAGTCCCCAGCTCTCACTACTAAATAAACCACCTGAGATCACTTCTAAGTAAACCAACTTTTTAGAAGCTTTGTCTACATTTTTATTGGGGGGGGCGTTCATTGTGCACAGTGTTGGGTTTCATAAAGACAGTTTCTTTCAACACATTGCATGTTCTGACTATATTCACTGCAGTGCTATCCGTCTTTGCTTTCTGAGAGACCCAAGTCCAGATAAACTCCAAGTAATGTGCTTACATGGGAATCACCCTTCAAAGGACTTGTGAAGAAAGTGAAACAATAGTCCATGGACTGATGAAAATATTTCAAGACTTGTATGTGTTT
Organism: Alexandromys fortis; assembly: GCF_014885135.2. Taxonomy (NCBI): domain Eukaryota; kingdom Metazoa; phylum Chordata; class Mammalia; order Rodentia; family Cricetidae; genus Alexandromys; species Alexandromys fortis. The sequence goes on along the minus strand of NW_026067916.1, from coordinate 763,146 downwards.
AGAGATTTATATTTGGGATTTTATAAAACACTCACATTTGATCAAGATACACTGTGTGCCTGTATACCATTTTCAAAGAATGAATAAAAATTAAAATTTTCACATTACATTACATTACAAAATGCAAAGACTATGGTCATTTCTCCTAAAACAATACACATAAATTAGTAGTCGGCATGTGAGCAGCATCAGTCACCAGAGAAGTCTTCTGAAAATTGCTGCCAAGGCTGTAAAATGATGCAACCAGTTTATAAAACAGCCTGGTAGTTCCTTAAAGTTCAAAAACAGCCTCCACAGGAATGAAAGCACAACTGAATGGCAGGGACAAGTTCTGCATTCTGCAGTGCAAACGGATGACTACAGTTCACAATAATGCATTGCACACTCTATGACAATCTAGAAGAAGCTCAAAAGCTCCAACAGTAAAGAAATGAGGAGAGAAAGATATTAAGCACTCTAATTTGATCAGTGTGTGCTATAGACAATGTGCCAAAATCATGCTCTAACCTTCATGAACAATTATATTTCCTGTGTTAATTTTAAATATTGAAAAATGGAAGGAAAATTAAGGTACTATATTGTTTAATAGATACACTTCCAGACACATATACCCAAGAGATGGAAGAACGTGTCCCCGTAAAATCCTGCCCATGGTAGTTATAGAGCATTAGCCACAACACCCAAAACCCAAATATGAGCCCAGATGCCATCAACCAAGGCATGTACTGAGGCGCATCCCTACATGGGACATTTGTTCATTACTAGAAATAAGTGTAGCAGTGTTCCCACAATGAGCAAACCATGAAAGTGAAATCCTATGCCAAGTGAAAGTAGCCAAGAACAGGGACCGCAGTGTTTCAGGGCGTGAAAGATTCATAATCTCTGGACTGGCAAGGCAGCAAGTGTGTTAGCATACTTGCCCTGGAGGTGGCCTGAGTTCATTCCCTAGAACTCACAGTTTTAAAAAGTCCATAGGTGTAAAAGTCAATATGCATACACACACACACACACACACACACACACACACACAAAGGGGATTTACGAGAATGATTTACAGGCTCTGGCCCAGTTAACCCAACTACGGCGGGCAGTGAACAGAAAATCTACGAACCCAATAGTTAGTTACTCAGCTCCACAAAGCTGCGTGTCTCAGCAGATCTTCCATATAAACTGGAATCAAGCTTCCTTCTGCATCCAGCAGAAGGTGTGACCCAGATTAAAAGAGTCTTCCTGCCTCAAATCCAGGCATGTGTCTTCCTACCACAAGGAATTGGACTAGAAGTGGACCTACCTACGTCAAATTAAGCAAAACTCCCTCACAGGTGTGCCCTCCATTTTTGGATTTTATTTCATTCCAGATGCAGTCAAGCTGACAGCCAAGAATATCCGTCCCAATGTCGTATGAATATGTAACCCCAATGCTGGGATCCGGAGACTGGCAGATTCCTGAGGCTCACTGGCCAGCCAGCCATTCCGACCTGATGAGACCCAGGCCAGTGGAATACCCTGCCTCAAAGAAATAAAAGAGACCGGCAGCTCCTGGGGAATGACATCCGCCACTGTCCTCTGATTTCCACACACGCACATACACTCATGGGGGAGGAGTGTTTATAATAAACAAGTCTATACAGAGAAAAGGCATAGGAATGTCTAGCGCTCGTGGGTATGGATGATGTAATTCTCACAGGTAAGGGACACAAACCTTTTTCTTCGAGGCATAATCAAAGTAGTCTTAGTTTGGTCTGTGACAGCAACAAGCAAAGCCCTGGAAGTGTGGACTTAAAAGTCAAAAATTATATCTATTGTATGTGACTTTCATCCCAAAAAAGCTATCAAAAATAAAATTATAACATTTAATCTAAAATAACCTATAAATCACGGATGCTACTCATTATTAGAAGGTATCCATGGAATATCCATTTACGTATTTCTTCACTCAGAGAGAGGTTTTTCAGCAACTATTGAAAAGTCAGCTAAGAGCAGAGAAAGTTTCGGCCACATTGCTCCTCTCTATGTCCCGGCTTTCTCCTAATCTCCTGTTATTTCTGTGATCTTTTATATAGGGCAGCTGACCTTTGGTCGCGAAGTTATTACACTCCTAGGTTCCTTTCTAATAACTAAGTTAAAGGCCCCCGCATCATTCCGCTCAGACCCACTATGCCTACCCTCACCATGACCATTTTTCCTGCCAGCTCCCATAATTAAATTCATCCTCACATTCTCACTACCACACACCAGCCCCGTGTGCCACGCAGGCTGACATCATCATAGGGCTGTTGCTGCTGAAAACTGAGGAGAGTGATGGGGTAGCCACACACATAAATTCCAAACCGAGAAATAAGAATCTGGTGAATATCTCCATTCCGTCAACAGCGGAAACACAGGAGAGAGAGAAGAGTCGATGGGAAACTCGCCCACATTTAGCTTCACCATGCATCACTGTAATATCCAATGCCTTAGATTCTACTTCATGTCCCATTCCTCAGGGAAAATTAATGCTAACGTCTTTCTGAAGAGCTGTTTATTATGTTCTCCTATAAGAACAGAAGTTTCTGACATTTATTCTAGCCAAGCTCTATTGATGACTATTCTTATTCTTGGACTGGAAGGAATCTATACCAACTAAGAACTGGGATGGTTAAAAACACAAAAATGTACATGTATTCTTTGTCATCTAAGCTCTTCAATAAGTGAGTGGCTCTATCTTTGAGCATTTTAAGATTTATCAGATACCAATTATTCAGTTTCAATAAAGAAGATGCTGTCTAGACAGACAATTCCACATAACCAATGAACTGAAATAAACTCACGTCTGCCTTGTGTCAGCACTGTGAGCAACAGAAACCTGATCTAAGGGATGATTCAAGAATAAGGACATATTGTTGGGTGAGACTGGCTACTACGCTTTTGTCCCTAATTTCTCTATTTTCTTCCTTCCTGGGCCTTAGGCCAGACATGCCAGCAATCTGGAAGAGCAGAGAAACAAAACCTGTTTGTTATAATCTCCCTCCAAGCTGTGCAAAAGCCACTGCCATTCCAGCTCAGAAATAGACTGGCTCCGACGGCAGGAAGAAGCCTCATTTCTCACTCCATCCTTCAAATCTCAAGCAAGGAAGATTGGAAAATACAGGTTTTTAGTTTTTCAATTTCTCCAAATATTGTACAGACTAGATTCGATTCATTCCATTAGAATATAAAAACAAATCTCACTTTATACATAAACATGCATTAACATAAATTATATATTTTACTGTGCTTATATTGTGCACATTATAAACAAATACAAATCTAGAAATTGCCAAAGGAAAGGTTGAGATGGACTAACCAGCAATCAGCAGTATCAGAACTGTGTTCCCCACACTTACTGTGACAATGTGCAGCTACCCATGCTGCTTTGTCTTCTTTCCTGCCTTTCTTTTTTGTTTTTTGTTTGTTTGTTTGGTTGGTTGGTTGGTTGGTGGGTTGGTTAGTTGGTTGCTTGGTTGGTTGCTTGATTCCATTTTGCTTTTCAGAGTATGGTTTCTCTAGTCCATCAGAGTAGCCCTCAAACTTGGACTCTCCTTTGGCCTTCGAAGTGTGAGGTTGTGAGCATCATTAGCATTCCCAGCTCTTGTTCTTCCCTCTTATTAGGATACCCTTTAATTGTTCACCTCTACTATGCAAATACTCAAAAACTCACATCCACGGACGCTCCTAAACTACTGTCAGTTTTCCCTTAAAACTAAAGAACAAAATCTATACTTGAGAGTGCAACCACCGATTCCCCAAGTTGTAAACACGAGATCCATGATTGCCCAGCACCAAGTCAAGGTCTGGCCAATATGATACTCGGCTGCAAATACACCTTAATTTCTTTGTAGCTGGTTGACTGTTAGATGTACCTTTGAAAGAGAAGTTCCAGCGTTTTCTTCAGTAAACCATCTTGAGCACCTTACAATATACTTTTCTCATTCTGAAAAACCTCACTTTAGAGATCAACTTAACTGTAAACTAATACCTAGGTATATTAAATCCTTGAGACGAAAGCATGCGCGTGCCATTAGAAATTGGTCTTCTTGCGTGCTGCCCAAACTAAAATGGTTTAAACAAGCAGAAGTGCATTTCCTTCTCCAATAAATTTGGATATAAAATGCTGTGTCTTTCTACTTCTATCTTGATACCCATATGCGCAACCCCATATGAGCTTTCTCTTGATGACTCAAGATAAATGCTTGAGTTCCAGACATTTCATCTGAATTTAATCCAATATTAAAGCAAAATCAACAAAAGTGGCAAGGAAGGACAACCGTTCATAAATGTTATATTATACTTTGATACCATTTCCATCCCACTGATGATGAAAGTCCATATATAAGCTATGAAAAAAGTCAGGATTCCTTTATGAAACAATGCTAAAATCCTCAGCCACAATGCATAAAGAAGTATAAGCATATATAGATATATTCACAGGGAAATGAAAGGCTTGCAACCTCTCCACACCATGTTATTCTAGCACTAGAGAGCAACCACCTGATGACAAAATCCTAGCCTGCCAAGACAATTGAGTTCACATGATGAACCAGCCTGTCACCTCCAAAGTATAACTATAATCCAATGTGTAAAATGCCGATCCCAGAGGAAGCAACAGAAGTTAGCCTGGCTTCGCTGTAGTTTGAGGCTCACAGGAGAGCATTAGAGTAGCAAACTGTTTTCTGAAACCAACCGCATTTGCTTTCTTGGATACCCAGCTCTGCTTTGATGAGAATCTTTCTAATTTTCTTTTATGATTTTCAGGTGGGAGTCAGGTCCGAAATGAATTGTTCCCTATGAGAGTGCAAAGAAAACAGTGGGCAGAGTCAAATAGAAAAGGAAGAACAACATTAAAGCAAGCCGGGCTTCCAGGCGGCACTACTGAGAAGAGACCTTATCTGAAATAATCTCCAATTATTTGCCATCAGCGTGTGAAATACGATGCCATCCCTCCTCGTGTCTCCCTCTGTAAAACCTAGCTTGCGCATGTGCTTTTCTTATGACCTACTCTTGATGGGAAACTTAAAGTTCTGAACTTTTTGTACACTTGACTGTTTTTAGTCACTTGTAAAACAGATTCATAGACCCAGAAATTAAAGGCTGAGGGAGAATCAACATCAAGATGACAAGAATAATGTGAAAATAAATAGACACCATCGCATTCTCATTAAAGTCATATTTAAATATGATCACATAGAGCTGATGAAGGGTTTTTCTTATCCTCCATATTCTTTCTAATAGAATTTTGAGTTAAATATAGATCTACTTCCATGGCTTGATACATTTTTAAATGCACTTCAAATTTACACTGAATATTTTGCTTAACATTGGATAGATTCACCGCTCTGTAAAATCTTTAGCGTTCATGTAAATTAATGGAATGTAGCTTAAAACATGGAGAAAGAAACTGCCTATAAATAAGATATGACTAGCAAGGCAGAGTCACATCTATAATCCCAGCATACAGGCTTAGGCAGGAGAATCATTGTGAGTTCAAGGTCAGCCTGGGTAGGCCTGTCTCACAATAACAAATCAAATCAGAAATTATGACTGAACAAAGCAACAGCAGAAGAAATGGGAGGTAAAAAATGATACTGGTTCAGTCAGAGCAGAGGAGCTTTCTTGCTTCAGTAGAAGCAGACAGCACTATACCACTGAACTAAGATGCAAAGATCAACTAATATATACGAAATTAAAAGGATCTTTCCAGGAGAAGTGACTTCTAAGACAGGTAAAATTAAACTGCATCAACACGGGCTGAGGACAGTAACAAATGACTCAAGGGCAGTGGCTCTGCAGACACAAGGCCGACTGGCACAGCCTCAGTGTGGTAGCAGCCCCACCAGGGCTTGGTCATATGACCCAGGGCAAGCCAGTTAAATATAAGTAGAAATGGTTGGTGAAACTTTGAGCAAAGAGTTATCAAAGGACACCTCGTGGATGCAATGTCCTCTGACTTTTTCTTCCTTCCTAGAAGTCAAAAGTCATAACCACTGTCTTGGGAGCACAGCAGCAAAAACTACTGAAGGATGGAAATGGTGAAGACAGAAGACACCTCAGCCACAAGGGATATGCTTAAGCTTCAACATATTACGGACTGACAAGTATGTAAAAGGAAAAAGAAATTTTTCCCCTCACCTGTGGGGTTGATTTTATTTTCTGCTACTAAGAGCTAATAGGGTCAACGGTGATTTAGATGGGAAATGATGCTGGGAACCTTGGGTATTGCAAATGACCTAAAATATGGGGTTGCTGAGGAGAGGATGCAGTGCAACAGGACTTAACAAGACTGACACCATCATAGAAGCACCATATTGACCCAGAACACAGGACCCAACACTTGCCAAAATGGAAACAAAGACCTAGTCCATACTTCCAGAAAAGCACCAAGTAAAAAGACCCTAAATGTCCTTACCTTGCTTTTTGACTTCTATCGTTACATATCTTGCTAACTGAAGTGTGCCAACCAGGATATGATTTTGTGCATAAGAGACAAATCGCTGTAAGGCTCAGGACTGCATGATTCAGCCAAGTTTCCCGTGCTGCTGTCCAGCAATAAAGACTTTCTTTGCGACTTTAAGATTGTCAGTGTGGTCTCATGTGGGCTTACCTCACAACAGTAAAACGACAAGCAAAGCCAGGGTATTCTAGACTGCCATGCATAGGTCTTTGCTAAGTATAAGCAGAACAGTTAACCAAAAAACAAATGTGTCTTAGGTTACTCTAGAAGCCTATGTGAGGCCCCTACACAGGACACAGCATTAAAGCAGACAGAACATTTCAAGAATGAGAATATGATAGTTCTTGTTGTTTTCTCCTAGTTTTTTTAAGTATAAACTCGGACTGAACTAAGCTAGATTCTTCAAAGAAACATTAAAAGAGCAGCATCAAACACAGCCTTCAGCAAGACACATTACTGACTGCCTGAGAGTCTCCATTAGAGTATTTGATGGGTGGAAACTCCAGTTGGTTCTCTACTCTGGTCCGAAGCCTCCACAAGTTGGGAAATGGCAATCTTATCAGAAAATGAGTCTGGTGACCCAGGGTTTGCTTACACTCATCCCACTGAAACATGGTTTGTGTTCAAAATGTTGTTGTTAAGTTTGGAGGCGTGTGTCCAAATTAAAGGCAAGTTCTCAGTACCATGTGACATAAACAGACCTCTGGCAAATATGTTATTACATATCCCGATGCTTGAAACCAACAGAAAGATCTCACAGCTGCCCACATCTAAAAAGCAGATGACAGTCAAGTACGAGGAGAGGAAACGGCTTCAAATTGCAAGTCTGAAGCAATGATTAAAAGGAGAGGAATGATTATTTCCAACCTGCATTTTTCTACGTGACTAAAGAACCAAGCAGGTGTGCTTGGGAAAATTAAGGTAGTGTATCAGATTGCAAAGTCTGAAAGTTCGGCCTACTGCACCTTTCCTCTGGAGAGCTCAGGTTACATACGTCAAAGAAATTCTGCTGCCAGTTTCCTCTCATTTGAAGTAAAGACTATTGATATTTCCGTCTCTACTTCTGGTATAAGACACAGTTTATTCTCGCCTTCTCCAGTTCCTTCTCCGCTCACTGTCAAACCCCCACCTATTCCTGGGTGATCTTGCTCTAGGCTTAGTTGAAACCTTTTGCAGGTAAGTGCTATACTGGACTCCTCCTGTGTCATGCCTAGGATAAGAACATGAGCTACGTCACTCATAAAGTGTGTCAGCAAACATCAGGTTCCCAGTGGCCGTGGTCACTGTTTCAGGTAAGCTAGGAACCCAGTTTACAAAACATTAGCTCAGCGTGTGTGTTTTAATGATATTCAAGACAGGGGGTAAGAAAAAGAACATGGTATATTATGCCATGGCTCTTAAAGCTTCTTCTTGGAAATCACTAATACCAATCACTTCAGGTCCCCTTTTTATGGCCCCAAAAATGTTCCATAGCCAAGACTGAGATCAGATGGGCAGAGGAAAACAATCCTAGCAATAAACCCAGGCTGAAGGAAATTTCATTTTCGAGCCAGGGCTACTAAGTAGCACATGTTTCAGGATATTTCTTCCACATTCTTCTTGGGGACCATAAAACTGAAAACTAATATATAAAACTGTACCATGAGGTCAAAATAAATGTCTGTAAAGTAGCAAAGGTTATAATCATTTATTATAGGTGTCAGCTGATATTTGAAACAACTCTAGCAACTGAGAGCCTTTCTTTAGAGGCCAGCAGCGTGGAGAGACCTTCACAGAGTGTTCCTCCCTTCAGAATTCTCTTGAATGGAGTAAATATTAGGGCTGTCAGTCACCCTAGGAAACAGCGAACCGTGGGCGGACTATGTGTCCTTAGAGGTTAAGAAACGCGAGGCATGTGGCTCGAGAGAGGTTAGGACACAGACTAGGAAAAGCACGGGTCATATTACTCTTTCTGACTTAATGGGGTTTGGGAAATGTGGCCTCTCATGTGACAATGGAACTTTCATACTCACGCTGTGGGTCTCAGCCGAAATGTCATGTGGTCAGACATCTAACCTGCAAACTTTACCCAGCATGGCGTCGCCACTGCTCTCTTCTGCTTAGTGCGCTTTGTCTTCCCAACACTTGCCGCTGTGTTTTGTCTCATCTCTTTCTTTGTTCCTATTTACTAGAAAGCAAACTATGTAGGAAGGAGTTTTTGACATATTCTCGGGTGCCAGAAGAGTGTTTAGCATGCAGTAGGCTCTCAGATATGAATAACTGGATTCATGGCTGCTGAGCTCTCCAGCCAGTGGATAGTGCAAAGGCTAGCTTTAGCCCCAAGAAGAACTCAGCATGAAGGCCTCTATCCTTAGGAAGAGCATATGTGACGGCTTTTGGTGTGTGGACCCTTACTTCATCCATAATGCACAGCCCGATGTAAGAATTTCTGCAGTAAGATCTTTCTGGGAACCCCCTGCCTTCACTAGGGCCTCGGGGAATTGTCTTCTGGTCCAAAGCAGTCTTCTTTGTTCAGTCAATAAGAGATAAGGAGATCATTCCACTCGATGGTGGCGCATGCCTTTAATCCCAGCACTTGGGAGGCAGAGGCAGGCGGATCTCTGTGAGTTCGAGATCAGCCTGGTCTACAGAGCTAGTGCCAGGACAGGCTCCAAAGCCACAGAGAAACCCTGTCTCGAAAAACAAAAACAAAAACAAAAACAAAAAAAAACATTTCCATAGATATAACAGAGATACAGTCATAAATTATGGTAGTCAGACGCTATAGATATAAGATATATAGATAGAAGTGGCTCTGGGTTGAAACGGGGTCAGTGACCATGGCCTCCTTAGTCTTTTGTCTACTTTCTACAGCTTTCCTAAAACACAACCATCCTTCAACTCCCTGGTATGCTAACGGCGATAGAAGCATTCCATGACCTCTCAACTAAGCTAAATGCCGTTGCTGATTTCTTCCTGGTACTGCTTATACTTCCTGTTTCCTGAGTTTAATCTATGCTCCAAGAGGCCAGGCAACATCCTGTCCACCCACTCCACCAAAATCCAGCAAATAAAAACGAGAGTGCTGAATGAGCGAATTAGTTACTCGGTTAGGCGGGACTGGTATAACCTAAGGAAACTCGGGTACCAATCAGATACCGTCTGCTGTGTGAGTGGCTAGCTTCTCTGTGCACATGCAGAGACATTATAAGTGTGGAAGGATGCTCCTGACATGTCCTGCGCATTGACACAAAGGCACCATTGAATTGAAAGACGTTGTGTTGGAATCGTGTATTTCCTCAGTTGGTGAGCACTGAAAATACTCTCACTATCATCTGGAAACGGCAGCAGTGTTCTGATTGGTTTTAGAGGAGATCCTTACATTTTAGAAGCTGAAAATGACTGCGCTAGAAAAAGATGTGATGAAATTCACATACTGGAAAGATGTGATAACGGGCTGACAATATTCTAGCTCAATTAAGTAAGTATATAAAATTTACATAAAATTAATTCGGCCACAATTCTGATTCCGTCAATATAAATGGAAGCGCAGATTGTGTTGATTCCTCCTATTGACTGTAAATCCCATTTCCTTTTGAAGGGAGTCTCTCCAATGCAGTGCAATTAAATACACCCCAGCATGGAGGCCACCTCCTTCGCCCCTGCCACACTGACGTTCAAAACACAGGGGCAGACTTGTGTATGGTCCCTCATGTACTATAACTGAACACAAACTCCTAAGCTTCTGCTCTGTCGTGAAAACATTCAGTAGTGATTCTTAAAATTTTTCTTTTAGGGAGTAATTTTGATGACTTCCTAAAAAGCCTAGTCTAATTACACTGCTGCTCAAATGAGTATATTAATTAAATCAACCTTACGTGGTCAATCGAAATTATTAGAAAATCTACTGAAAATAACCATACATTATTTATGCCCAAGTATTATTGCCTTGCAGGACCAAGAGACGTAGATATACGTATGCTTCGACCAGCTGCTAACAATTGTTGTAAGTGAAATGGGCTGTCAGAGGAAAGCAATTGTGAGCGCACGTGTGGAGTCATGTGACCTAAGACTGAATGAAGCCTGCTCTTCTGTCACTTATGACAAATAACCAGCCATCCAGGAGCAATGGCAAGAAAGAGCAGTTACTAGCACCCTGAGAGAACGGCTGTGGAGAGAGGGCCAATGTCATACCAGTTATTGGACAAATCACCTACATTCTCTGGGACCATTTCCCGCTATAAAATGGAAGCCCCAATACCTACTTCATAGAATATAGCCATGTACGTGGCACTTGGAAAAAATAAGTAAATGGTACTTTCCTACCTACCCATCAAATATGGTTTGACCCTGTCTAGATGGGGCATGATGGGGACATCTTCCCAAGTAAAGTATCCCACTGCTGGTCTATAGACTGTGTTTGATACTTTGGGACCTTAAAATGAGAAATAAGCTTTTTTTTTAAAAAAAAAAAAAAAAAGTTCCCTGCCAGTTATGCCAGTAAATGCTTAGGGCTTGGTTCAAATCTGATCAAGCCCCCATACCAGTAATTCCTGGACGCCTGCCACATAGTCTCTAAGAGGAAAAGTCTGTCCCTTGTTTTATACTACATAATTAAGAAAGGGAGAAAGAAAGCCAGTGAGATGTCTCAGTGGATGAAGGTACCTGCTACCAAGTCTGAGAACCTGAGTTCAATACCCACAACCTAGAGGGTAGGATGAGAGAAGTAACTCTCACAAGCTCTCATCTGACGTTCATACATGTGCTGTGGCATATAGGCACACATGCATGTGTGCGCACATCCACACACACACACACACACACACACACACACACACACACACACTAAATGTATGTAAAAAAACTAGGTGAGAAAGAAATTGTTGATCTTTTATGTAGATATCCAATGTTGTAATGTAGGACCTTCTCCAAGATTTGATATACTAGCTTTACATTTTTCTAATTATAGAATATATTTACAGTCTCACATAAAGAGATATGATGCAATGAAAATGTACTTTGTACTGAGGAAGCATACAGAATATTAGTTCAGCTTTTATTTTGGTAATTAGCTCAGTATAAATGGAGATACAAAAATATAAGGAATTAACATAAATCCTAAATATGTATGAATATTTGAATATTCCACTAACCACTCTACCTCTCCTTGTCTCTGTTTCTATTTCTATGTGTGTGTGTCTCTCTTCTTTTTCTCTCTCCCTCTCACAAACACACATGTTTTATTTCAAGAACTCTCCATAAATCTACATGTATAGAAAGTTGAATGCTAAAATACTCTGAGACAATTGTGCATCCCAAGGTACTTCTACAATTGCTCTACTGAGATCCTAAAATCTGAAGCCAGCACTAGAGACTCAAAAAAATCACATAAAAGAATAAAGTAAAAATCCTTTTGTAGAAGGCTCTGGGCAGACTCTGCTCATGGGAGACTCCATCTGAATTCTAACCACAAGGATAGAAATGGAAAATAATAGAGAAAATTTTCCCTGAAGGGGAAAGCTTTTGATCCTACCTCCTGTAAAATGCTATTGCCTCTGTTCATTACAGATTCTAATTTATTCTGATCTGAAAGTCCTGACTCCGAACCACAGATAAGAATCCAGGTTTATCACAGATCCAAAGTTCCCCTTTCCTGGGCTGTTTGCAGTTCAATGGCCCTCCTCTAACAGGAGGCTGCACTCTGGCGAGTTAAGGATAGATCCGGCCTTTTTTCGAGCTCAGAGCTTCTTGCCTGCTCTTTTTCTAATCCTTCCATCTTTCCACTGCTGCATTATGTCGAAGTCCTCTGGAATTTATACTCAGGTAATCAATACCTAGCAGTTCCTCCACCAGAGAAAACAGATGGCTAAAGACAGTTAATAAATAATACAGAAAATGAAAAATATTAGAGAAGTTAAAGACAAGGAAGCAAGCGAGCACAGTCTCCTAGGTTTGCCTTTAAAAGCCAGTCCTCTTACCTGAGCTAGAATATGTCGTTGTCACCAGAGTAAATTCATAATAAAATCAGTTCAGAGGAGAAAACACAAGTGAGCAAAACAGAACATTTCAAAAGAAAATAAAACATTCTGGACTAAAGAGATGGCTCAGCAGGTAAGAGTATTTTCTGTGCAAACAGGAAGGCCCGAGTCCTCCTAGTACCCATGAAAAGGCCAGAGAGGTTTGTATGCGAGTCCTACAATCCCAGGGCTTTGGTGAGCAGAGATGCTGGACTCAGTGGGGCTTGCTGGCTGCCAGCCTATTTGCAGGTTCAGTGAGACACCCTGTCTCAAGAGAAAATGGCAGAGAGTGATAGAAAGAACAGGACATGCAATGTCCTTTTGGTAGTCTACATGTTCCCATACACACACACACACACACACACACACACACACACGTGCATACCACCACATACACACACTATACACACACATGAAAAAAATACAAATAAAATATTTCCCAAGATCTCTAGATTTGTTTAATGTTTTGTGCCTCTTATCAAATTTATCAAATTAATAATTCTATAGTTTGACTTTTAATATGAGTTAGCAATGCAAACACAAAATGCTTATGAACGTACTAGATAAAAATACTAAAGTCCTTCATTTTAGTAATATGTTCCATGAGTGATGATGTACAAGACAAGTTGTCTCACCTGAAACATTAATCAAAGCTTGCCATATTTACAGGGTTCCGTCCATTAATGCTTGTTCTCAATACAGTATTTGTGTCTCATATGATGTGCTGGTTGCTTGTATTATATATTGATAGGTGCATAATGTACTAGATAATTATGGATATGACAAATTCAATTGCAGTGAGTTAGTTTTCATCTACTGTCTGCAATATGGGTTTCCTAATTACCCCATCTAAAAACATAGCCGTGTTTCCAGAAGTGTGTTATTCTCATCACATAACTTTAAAATTAGGCAACTGGAAACTCCTGAGCACAGGACGAGTAGAAATATACCTAATATCTGCTTCTCAAGTAAAAGTATGCATATGAAAATGAGTCTATGAAATTTACAGTTAGTCATCTTAAATTGAACGAGTAAATTAATTATGCAAGAAATAGGCAGGTCATATCTGTATAACCCACGTCTGTAAATGTTGGATTAAGAGTCTTCACCAAGGTCACTGATCAGAACTAGCGAGGTGGATGTTCCTTCAAAACAAAGATTTACCGAGAGCACAAACTACAAGGCTTTAATTATCAACTCTAATCTTTGTAATCTTGTAGTGATTCTATCATGAAACGCCAGGCCATAGTTGAAGGTTGTCTAAGGAATTATAGTTACTACTGCTTTTCTCATGTCAGATCTTCATCACCCCAAGCACCATTTAAATATGGCTTCTACTTGCTGATGCATTTTAATGATAAACTCTGACCTATTGCACTTATATGTTTCATAAAAGTTGACCATAAGCTCTGATAGACCACCCTTTCACATTCTAGTTAACTTCTCTGAAAATCAAAATAAAACCTTTCTTTCAGTGGGATATATGGATACAGTGAGTGTGAAGACTTGTCTACATGACGTGTGTATTCTCAGTCATATTGTCTATTCAGAAATAAAAAGTTCATGTTGTGAAATCATATTATTATGACAGAAACTTGAAGAGCTGGGGTACAGTTCCAACCTCTCTTTTGCTCTCTACTCTCATCAGGTCTGGTTCTACATACTAATTTAGTCTCCCCTGACTCCTACTTTACCCCACGCCCTGCCACTGCCCATCCGTCTTTGCCATTTTCTATGAGGTAATCATATAAAAGCCACTATTATTTCATTGATCTTGATCAGAAGAATTGGTTCACTGATCATTCATTCCCTTCACGTATACACAATTTGTGATTGTTTAATGTGACTTTTCCCTTCCATTGAGGACACAGTAAATAAGAACTAAAAAATCAAGGCATAACAATTGTTAGCTGGGTGTGGAGGACTTACACCGCTGGAAGGAATATAAATTGATAGACCCATTATGGAAAATAATTGTGAACTACTAAATTTTTTAATGGCACTATATTATTGAGAAATGCCAGTTGGATGGTCTTCTAATGGAAAACTTTATCTCAAAGAAACAACTGATCAAGGACTTCAACATAAAACCAATCACACTGAACCTGATAGAAAAAGAAAGTGGGAAGTACACCTGAATGCATTGGCATCAGAGACCACTTCCTAAATAGAACCCCCATAGCACAGGCAATGACAGCAACAATTAATAAATGGGACCTCCTGAAACTGAAAAGCTTCTATAAAACAAAGGGCACGGTCAACAAGACAAAATGGCAGCCTACAGAACAGAAAAAGATCTTCACCAATCCCAAATCAGACAGAGGGCTGATCTCCAAATTATACAGAGAACTCAAGAAGGTTGACATCAAAAGAACAAACAATCCAATTAAAAATGAGCTACAGACCTAAACAGAAAACTCTCAACAGATGAATCTAAAATGGCTGAAAGACACGGAAGGAAATGTTCAACATCCTTAGTCATCAGGGAAATGCATCTCACACCTGTCAGAATGGCCAAGATCAAAAACACTGATGACAGCTTATGCTGGAGAGGTTGTGGTGTAAAGGGAACACTCCTGCACAGCCATTTTAGAAATCAGTATGGCGATTTCTCAAAAAACTAGAAAACAATCTATCTCAAGAACCAGCAAATATCACTTTTGGGTATATACCCAAAGGATACTCAATCATACCACAAGGACATATGCTCAACTATGTTCATAGCAGCATTATTCATAATAGCCAGAACCTGAAAACAACCTAGATGCCCATCAACCAAAGAATGGGTAAAGAAAATGTGGTACATCAACACATTAAAGTACTACTCAGAAGTAAAAAACAAGGACTTCTTGAAGTTTGCAGGCAAATGGATGGATCTAGAAAAAACATTGAATGAGATAACTCAGATCCAGAAAGAGAAATATAATATGTACTCACTCATCAGTGGCTTTTAGACATAAAGCAAAGAAAAACAAGTCTACACTCCACAACCCCAGAGAGCTTAGACAGCAAAGAGGACCCCCAAGAGAGACATACATGTATCTAACAAGGAAGGAGAAAAAGACAAGATCTCATGAGCAAATTGGGAGGTGGGGGGGGGTCACAGGATGGTAGAAGTGGAGACAGAAGGGAGGGGAGCAGAGAAAAATGTATAGTGCAATGAAAACAATAAAAAGAAAAAAAGAAGCACTGTATCCTCATGTGTATGATTGCATCGTCCCAATAGCTAAGACAAAGAATAAATCAATGTGTATTAGTTACTTTTTAAATCATTGAGATAAGGTAACTGAAAGAAAATAAGGGGAATGGGTTTATGTTGGCCCGTGAATGGAGGGCATACAGACAATCCTGATTAAAAGTCCTGGTGGATTTTAGGGATGTTCATCCTCTGACAGCAGGAGCATGAGGCTGCTCGGTTATAGTCGGTGGATTAGAATGATGGACACTGGATAGGAATCAGGGTGTCCTATACTTCTCAGTGTCCGTGTCTCAGCATTCAGGTCCTCCTTCTAAAGGTTCTATAACCTCCCAATGCTACACCACCATCTGGGGACTAAGGGTTCAAACACATGAGCTTTTGGGGGATATTTTATAGGCAAATAATCACAGTAGGTGCACACCAAATGATTAAGTCAATAAAGAAAACATGGTACATACCCAAAGTTGAGTATTATTCAGCCATAAATCCTAATAAAATCTACCATTGTGATATGAATAGATTAAATGGACAGTCATCATGCCAAGTAAAATAAACCAAACAAAAAAAAGAGAAATACTGTAAATTCCTAATTATATGTACAGAAGAGTCAAAATCACTGAAGCAGAGAATGTAAGTTTTTACCAAGGCCAATGGTATGGTGTAAATGAGATGCTTTAAGGGAAAGATACAAACTTTCACTTTCATCAGTAACAGTTGGGGCCCTAGTCTACAGCCTGGTGTCTCCCATAGTTCCATTTCTGTTGCTGAAAAACACTGACACAAAGCCATTTAAGGGAGCAGGGGAATATTTGAGCTCATAGTCCCAGGTTAGAGCGCACCGAGTGGGATCTTGAGGGCTGTGACTGGAGCTTGAGGTAGCTAGCTAGTCATACCACAGCTACAGTCAAGACCAGATAGAGATGGAATAGTAGTCCGCTAGCTTCATGGCTCTTGTCCAGCACAGCCCCCTAAACCAGGCACTGGGGCCACTCACTGAAGACAAGTCCTCCCACGTCAGCTAAGGGAATCAAGCCAACCTTCTCACGGGCAGATCAAACTCACCGAGACTCTTCCCAGGTGATTCTAGGTTATGTACAATTGACAATTAAGACTCACTATCTCAATGATTATTGCTTATGTGAAACTTGCTAAGAATGTATCTTAACTGTCCTTACCCCACATACACACCCATGTGCATGCGCACACATGCACACGCACACACATAAAGGAGTGCTTGTGATGTATAATTTCAATATAGCAAATAATTATAATATATAGAGAGGCAAATACATGTGTGTGTATAAAACTATGTGCATCTATAGAAAATGTATAGCTTACATATATACAAGTTTATTTCTCATTTATATATTAATTAACTGGGGAAGGAAGCGAAACTTATGTTTTATTCTACCTCAGACAGCAAGGTTCCATAGGCAAAGGGAGGAAGGCAGAAGATAAGACCTAACAAACGGAGCTAGATTTTTAAGCTCTTAATCCATGGTCCTAAGAAAAGAGGGAGACTGGCTGCATGAAGCAGTCATCAGTGTTCATCTGTGAAATTTCCAGATCCACAGCACCCACTGTTAATAGCCCTTAGGATCACCTGTGCCCATTCCCTGGCTTTCCAATGCAAGGCATAGTGCCAACGAGCAGGTAGGAAGCCATTTCTATTTTCCACTGTTTTTTAAAGAAGGCCCCGAAAGGAGCTGAGCTTTCTACTTGTTTTCTAACTTTCCCAGCAGCTCTATTCAGGTCCCCAGGCACAAAGGTATGGAACTCATTTAACTAATTACCTCTCTCATTGGGCTTGGTTGAACTCATTATACTTCTTTCAGGATCCTAGCTTTGTGCCAGGAACAAAGACGTCTGCTGAGTGTCTAGATTTTGATAGTTTTTGCAGTGGGCCACATTTCCTGGCTCATCATTACTCGAATTAGATGATAGTATTGATATAATTGAAGATGCAGCCTGTACCTAATTTGTGGACCTCCTTTACTTTGGAATGGTGTGCACTAATTTCATTTGTTTGAAGCACCAAGAATTCATGTGAAAGTATAAAAGTAATTGTTAGGAAGACGAGGGAATCAGTGCAATCTGGAAGAGGATAAAAGGAGAATGGTCGAAATGTATTGCAGACGTGTATGAGACTATCCTAAACCACCTTGATAATTATTATATGCTATTAAAAGTGCTAAATGGGTTTAACAAAAAAAAAAACCATTGGGACTCAGAATAATAGACAGTTTGAGGAGTGTGATTTCTTTCCTTACAACAAGCATTAGAAGATGAGGCAGACAAAAAATGGGGAATATGCTGTATAAACTCAACTCTTACAGCTAAAACGGCTATAAATAGACTTAAAATTCAATTAGCAGGCAGCCTGGTGTGGTTGTTTCAATGTAATTGGGCCCCATAATCTCAGAGGGAAAGGTACTATTAGGAGGTGTGTCTTCACTGGACTGGATATGGCCTTGTTGGAAAAGGGGAGTCACTGTGAGGGTAGGCTTTCAGGTTTCCTGTTTAGGATGCCGCCCATTGTCTCAGCTGACTTCCTGTTACCTGCAAGATGTAGCACTCCCTGCTCCAGCCTGCATCTGCCTGCATGCCACCATGCTCCCCATCATGAAAACAATAGACCGAACCTCTGAAACTGTAAGCAAGCCGCACCAATTAAGTATTTTCTTTATAGGAGTGGCCATGGTCATGGTACCTCTTTCACAGCAATAAAATATTAAGACCCCTTGAAACAATAGCTGCTAATGCAAAGTTCTGGGTCACCCATTCCTGTCCTTTAAGAACTGGAGAAAATTGTAGTCATTTCTGGAAGCTTCAGGGTCATGAACATTGGATGTCTAAACCCCCAACTAGTTCTACTCACCCTGTGGAAAAGAGATCTGCCCATCCCACGTTCTTGAAAAGGGATTGTTGATACAAATAGGCTTGGCATCACTACTGCTTGCCTCATTGGCCCAAAGAAGGTTCCATTCAATCCCTTTAGCTCCAGAATGGTAACCATAAGTGCCCTACACCCAGATACTACTGATGTTTTTCAAAGCCAAAGACCACACAAGGCCTACACTTTGAGTTCAGAAGTAACAAACGTCAAAGTATCTAATCAACTCTACACCCTACATTTTAATTTTTTTTCCTTAAAAAAAATATGCCCAGGTGAACTAAGAAAGTGTTCCTCTCCAATACTGGGTCTGGGGTTAAAGCTGCTGATACAAAAAGCCCAACCTTTTCTGTCAAGACTAGACTGAAGACAATATCCCTGTTGCAACTCCAGAATTGTAATAACCACTTGGTCCCACAAGCAATTACTTTGTATGACCAAGAGACATTCCTAGCCAATGTTCTGAAGCTCTAGGACCATAAGTACCAAATTCCAAAGCCCTGGAATCACCCAGTCCTTTATTCAAAAGACCTAAGAAAAGTCACCTCTAAATGCTTAAATGCTGCCTCCCTAAGAGTAGGCATAACAGCATCACCAGCCCAGACATTCATCATCACACCGTAAGTCTTCTAGAGAAGGCCTCCCACACAGCCTTTGAACTTCAGGCTCGTGTCAATAACCCTAGCATCATTTATACTTATCCCCTGGGGGTAGGCAAAGGGTTTCATTTGAGTATTAACTTTCATAAAGTTAGAAGCACACCACCTGCAATCACTCCACAGTACATAGGAATGTTATGCACAACAGAGAACCATGAGTTCATGGGTACCAGTGGCACCTGTATTCATATCATATCTTATGGCCACGATTGTGGTTTGGGGTCCCACAGAGCCACACATCTCCCACATTCATTTTAAGAATCCTGGGGAAATCCCCCATAGCCTGTGGTTTGAGGACAACAGTTTCTGGCATTATAACCTGTCACCTGATCATGCCCCAAAAAGCCATAATGAGAATCGCCTTCATACCAGAGGACTCCTACCATCAGCATTGTGTGTCTGGGATGTGCACTCTTGGAAGCGTACATCCATTGTGAAGTCATACAGCTGTTCTCTTGGGTCATTCCAGTCTGGACTGCTGCCACTACTGGAATTTTCACAGCCAGAATCTTGTAGGGGTACAATGGTGGTACAGACTCAGGGATAGGAAAGAAGAAGGGAGAAGGAGAAAGGTTAACTTAGGGATATCAGATCACACCAAGAGAGGGAATTCCGATTCTCTACAGCATAGCAGGATAGTGCACACAGCTAAAGAGGTGGAAAAACTTATGATCCAGGTTTGAGTTTTACACATCGTGTATATTACTATAATGTAATCCTTACATTCAAATGAATAAATACAGCCAATCTTCCTGCGTTCTACATGGTAGTGTAATTACAGATAATAATAATAATGTACTGTATATTTCACAAAGAAGAACGAGGCATGAGGAGGTCAGTATTTCTGTTTCCACAACCATGGTGTCTCCAGCCTGTGGTGAACTTTATTTAGAAGTTTAACAGCAGGGCTACATCAAAATTTTATCAGTAATCCAACAAGCATATTAACCTATTGTTGTGCTGTATTGATTTTTAATGTCTCTTCAGTAATAACCTGTAATGGACAAAGAAATAAGCCCATCCTAACATGAAATATTTGGTCTGTTTAATAATGCAATGTAGCTAAAACACTATGAGAAAATGGCGTGAAAGATCACTTGGTTTCCTTACTTCCGTCAACTTTATCACGTTGTAGCTTTCATATAGCATAAGATGCATCTTATTTTATGTATAAGTTTTAGAAATTTTGACAAATGTCAAGAACAAAGTAATCAACTTCACAAACTTGATACAACATGTCCTTTTTTGTTTTGTTTTTCAAGACAGGGTTTCTCTGTAGCTTTGGTGCCTGTCCTGGAACTAGCTCTTGTAGACCAGGCTGGCCTCGAACTCACAGAGTTCTGCCTCTGCTTCCAAAGTGCTGGGATGAAAGGTGTGCGCCACCATCGCCTGACTAACGTTTCTGTCCCATCTGAAGCTCCATTCACATTCTTTTGAGCTTTCCTGATTTCCAGCCAGATTTCTGTCAATCCAAATGCTATATATAATATACAATTTTTATTTTTGAAATTATATAATTTCATCATTACCTGCATTCCCTTTTCTCCTTCCAGCCCTTCCTGTCCACCCTACTTTCTCTCTCTCTAATTCATGTCGTCTTTTTCTTTAATTGTTAGACAAACACACACACTCAAAACCTGTCCAGGCTGTATAATCTTATCCACATGCTATGAAAGTCTGCCTCCCGGAAGTAGCACAAGAACTTCACCCATGAACTTTCGTCAGTATGACTGACCAAACAAGACCTGAACAGTGATGGTCCCAGTGGACATGGTGACAGAGAAGGGAAAAAGCTTATGGGCTCTCAACCCTAAAGAACTAGGCAACTAGGGACTGCCGAGAGAGAGAGATGCTCTTCCCAAGAGAAGAGTCCCCCAGTTAGTTATCCACCACCAAGTAGTGATCTCTGATATCCTATACATAGTTTAATATATTTTAACTAAAATATACTTAAATGAAAAATCAAAGTACTCATTTTATACAAATTTACAGAGTACTATTTGCTATTTTAATGCGTATATTTATATATATATGTTGCAGTGTTTAATTTTCCTACCCATATCTATCTCCTTAAACAGTCATCATTTCTTTATATTTTACAACATTCAAACTTCATTCTTCCTTTATGATTCAATATATTATCATTATTGTTAGTCACAATACCATGAAATAGCTTGTCAGAACCATAGATTACTTTTATCTGTTCTAGAATTTCATGAATGGAATCAGCATAATACTGAGATTTATACTTGTACGTGGTAGTAACTTATTTCTTTTCAATGCTAAATAGTAGCTGTCACAGGGTTTACCAAAATTGGTCTATTAATTCTTTAGCTGATAGACACACTGCTATATTAAAAGCTATAGTTTCAAGGAAAATGAAAATTTTAGGCAAATTGGTAGGACTAGAATATATCATACTAAATGATGTAAGCCATACCCAGAAAGCTAAATACACCATCAGGTGCTCATTTAGCCCCTTCGCTTAGGAATCTTTCCAGAATTGTCCATAAAAGGCTGAATGGTTTGTCCATGGGCTGCTGCCCACCGTGGATTGAGTTTGTCTCCAGACAGTAGCATCCTCACTCAGACATGGGTATCTGAGGGGATGCTGGGCCTGCAGCTAAAACCCACTAAAGCACCCGTTTAAATTAAATCAGTCCGAAGAGATGTACTAGAACCCCCTATTATCACTATTGATCACATTCCCCCTTTGTTTGCACCTAATGCAGTTAGTGACATTTGTAAAATACAGAAAACCATGTGAACGTGACTGACAACCCACTCTGAGCAAACCACTGAGGCTCGGAGACGCTACACACCGCGTCGCCACTATAGCCGTCAGCCGGAATAAATAGAATTGACATGCTTTCACCCTGGGCTGGGAACAATCTTTAAATGTTTGGAAGCTAGGGCACATCTCTTATTCTTATCTCGCAGAGTTGTCCATGAACAGTGCTGAGTAATTCATGAAAACACGCTTTACCTTCTATAAAACATTTTATGAATGTATGTTTTGTACATTGGTGGGGCGCACTAACTTCATATCTCTTCCCCGTCCAGATTATATCCAGGCAGGACATCCTCAGCAGGAAACCTGAGGTTAATAGAATGCTGACCTTTGTCTACTTGAAAAATCCTTCCCTGTGGTTTGCAACAGCTTAAAAAAAGAAAGCTTTCTATCCACAAATTTCCTTCCACCATTGCCCCTACGGCCTTCGCCATATTGTGAGCAAGTGTCCGTCCTCATTCGGCGACCAACTGACTGAAAACTAGAGCTGTATCCCCACCCTCTGCACGTTTATAATGTAGCCTTATTTTTGGCAGATAGTAGAGATCCAACAAATGTCTGTTGAAATTGCTGAATTAATTTGCCATCAAATAACAACAACCCTCCTTCCTACATAGCTGCATCTCGCAGGAAGCAGCCAGGCCCAGCAGGGTCAAATAGATGAAGGGAATTCATCTAAAATCAATTTATTTGGGGGAGAAAATGTACTGTATCCACGGAGTGATGCAGTTTCTTCTTTTGTACAGTGCTTCAGACCTGTACATGACCATAATTTTATGTCAAATATCAAGTCCCGGAAGTCGTGTGGAGATAGATTACATTTCTGTACACAGTGTAATACAGCACTAACAGCCCCCCAGGAGCTGGAGTTATAGAGAGTGAAAATGCTAACAGTTTACCCGACATTGGCCGGATCTCATACTGCTGGGAAAGAAAATGTTTGCTTATATAATGCCTATGCTCACAATGTATCAATTTTCAGAGAGATACAATGTATCAATTTTCAGAGCTAGCCCTTCTAAAGGAGCGGGGGGAATGTGTGTCTCGCTCTCAACCAGGGCTCTCTTTTCCAATTAAGCAGACCGAAGCTCCAAAGACAGCTCAAGGTTGTTGTAAGAACTCCATAGGGCCCTTGCCTATCTTTTCTGAAACTGATGAAAACTACTTAGGATAGCGCAGGCTATGGATCAGTAAAATACATGTCTGGCTGGCTGATAACTTCTGTGAACTCGACAGAGGCCTTGTTGAAATGAAACCGTAATTGACCGGAGTGATGCCCAAGTGGACTGAGCGTAATGTAGCCACTCGATAGACCCTGCGTTTTCACCAAGGCGTAAAAGCAACTGCAAAGTGAGATTCTTTTTAATTTAAAAAAAAAAAAAAAAAAAAACTCCTCTCTGTCTCTCTCTCTCTCTCTCCTCTCTCTCTCTCTCTCTCTCTCTCTCTCTCTCTCTCTCTCTCTTTCTCTCTCTCTCCCTGTTTGCCAAAGCACTTTAACACAGGCAAATCAGTTTTAATGAGCAGAGAGGCTTTCCCACCTACCAAAGGAAGGAGGTAGATGAGCTCCCATGCTGGCGTCTTTATCTGCCATTGAGTCTAAAGTCCCTCTGTACTCTGTTCGGCCTATTGGAAACCCTGTGCACAAAGGCCTGGCCACACCCTTAGCCTCCTGCAGCTCACAGCTCCAGACCCCTGTGCCAGCCTCAAGCTGGGCTAACGTGCTACTGCCTCAAAGACAATATTAATTACGTTTTTTAGTTTCTGACATTATAATTTATTACATCACTCTTCCTTTCCTTTCCTCCCTCCCAACCCTTTCATATACTCCTTTCTCTCTTTCAAATCGATGATCCCTGGTTTTTCATTAATTGTTACACATATCTACCTGTATTACTACATATAACCTGCTCCGTCTGTATGTTACTTGTCTGTGTGGTTTTGGAGTTGACTATTTGGTATTGGACTGCCAAGAGGTGTGCTTTTCTCTGGGTAAGACTATTTCTCCTGTTCTCAGCGTTCTTTGGCTGCCTGTAGTTCTTTGTGTAGAGTTGAAGCCTCGTGGGCTTTCCCCATCTCCCCCTCTCCACTTTAACCTACACACATTTATTTTGGATAGGGTTTTTCTGATGGCCATCCCTAGGGCAACGTTAATAGTGACAACTGAATCATTGACACCACAGAAAGTCTGAGGAGACACTTCTGACAGCCCTTTTAGCACCTCCCAGGTCACAACACAAGCAGGTTTTCAACCCATCCACTCAGGTCTTATTTGGACAACAGAAGGAGAAAGATTTCCTGGTCCTTAAGATTTTTCTAAGAGTACCGAAGCATGGGCACATGGCCCACGATAACTGGTCCCAAAATTCTCTGCATAATTTTAAACCTATGGCACATGTAAATCACACATACATTGACAATGACATTGATCCTAAAAGATGTAAAAATCATGGTTTGTCATGACTTCAATCTGAATCGCATCCCAAAGACTGTGTTAGAGGCCTGGTGGCTAGCTGAGAGACTCTAGAGAAACAGTTGGACCTTCTCTTGATAGATTATAGGGGGTCATTTGATGTGTTTTATTATCTAATTATCTAATTAGTCCTTATCAATAAAAACTCATGAGTCAGATACTGAAGTAAGAACCTGAATGATCAGAGAAATGGCAGAGAAGTGACCACAGTAACCTCTCCCTCTCCCCACCCTTCTCCCTCAAAAAGGCTGGGACTCTTTCCAAGCCTTGTCCTACTACTTCCTCTGTCTCTCTATCTGTCCTCAGTCCTCCAAAACCTCTATGGCTAATTTTGGTCAGGTAGCAGCTAACTCCACTCCTGATTCAAAGCAAACTTTATTGTTAGTCAGAATGCAATCAAAGTATCCCACAACGGTCAATATTGGCAGATGGTGGAAAAGAAAGAGGCATGGCCTAATTAAAGGACCTATGTCATGAGGGCAGGCCATGGGAAGACAGTATCTCAGATGCTTCCATTCCTTGGCTTTTTGTCTGCAATGTGGTAAGTGTCTCCATCCTCCACAGTATTCCCCTCCCAAGCTCAGAAACAGCCGAGTCAAATGACAAGGGCTGGGATCTTGGGAGCCATGAGACAAACAGACTTTTCTCCTTTAAATGTTTCTCCAAGGCATTTGCCACAGTCACAAATAAACTAGCACAGCCTTTTGTTCAAAGCACACTATGTGCAGAAAAGAGGTCACCCGTTGTTCTGAAACAATTGTTTTGTACAATTAATATACACTAATTAAAATAAACAGGAATATATTGAGCAAAGCTGCATGGGAAGCTGTTTCGCTGTGGTGTCTGGTAATGTCCCAGACTGAGTTAGAAAGCACAGTGCATCCTCGTTATGTGGCTTCCCTGCCAAGGGCTCAGGTTCTTCGGGGAAATGAGGAGTGAATGGATAAATGGTGGGTGGATGAGACACGCTGCAGTTGAAAAAATGGAGGACTGTGTTCTTAGATCATTCGATTAAAGAGATGCATTGTCTAGTCTCAAAAAGAGTTAAACCAGCAAAATGGAAGTAATTTTGTTTGACTTATTGATTGTAGTTCTTTTTTATAAAGAAATATCGAAAATTATTTGGGGACAAGAGATATATATTTATTTTCCCACAGTAATAAAAAAATTTACTTTCCTATAAATGCAGCAATTCATGAAGCTAGAAAGGGGTCAGTGAGAGAGGGGCAAAGAGGCTTAAGAAGGTGGAAGTCATGGAACCCTTGTGACATGAAGGTTGGAAGGGGACCACGAGGAGGCAGAATGGTAGGGACAAAAAGGGACCAGGAAAATTGGGGGGGGGCATCATGCCATAAGAAAACCTATTTTTATACTAATTTACAAAGAAAGAATAAATATAACATTCAGCAAGTTGAACATTGGTTCCCTCCCCAAAGTTACTGAAATGATGGCATCCCCTTCTTTCCTCTGCAGTCCCTCAGAAGCCAGAGCACCGTCAGAGCCCGGCTTCAGTCTCTGAAGCCAAGTGTTCATCGCCCACCCTTTCTCCGCAGCTGCCACTCTCTTCATTATCTTTTAGGACTGCTAGCGTTCAGTTGGATGGGGAATAACCGTGGTATGAGGAGTAGCCAGCCTGCCTCCCAGAGAATGCCTGTCTGCTCAGATAGAAGACTCCACTCTGCACTGTGAACAGAAAGTGCCTTAGGCCTCCTTACCTATGAATAGAATAATTCTAAGAACACTCATCAGTGAGAAACAGTCTCGAAACACCCCAAACTCAAATTCTCCTCTAAAAAAAGACAGTAATTGTAGTTTGCCACATTGAAACTTGATGGAGGAGGGTCATCTGTCTATGTGTTACTTTCATTGGTTAATAAAGAAACTGCCTTGGCCTTTCGATAGGCCAGTCCTTAGGTGGGTGGAGTACACAGAACAGAATGCTGGGAAGAAGGGAACTGAGGCAGCCTCCATGGAGCCAGCCATCACGTCAGACATGCTGAATCTTTCCAGGTAAGCCACCACCTCGTGGTACTATACACATTAATAGAAATGGGTTAATCAAGATGTGAGAGTTAGCCAGTAAGAGGCTAGAGATAATGGGCCAGGCAATGTTTAAAAGAATACAGTTTGTGTGTTGTTATTTCGGGTGTAATGCTAGCCATGTGGAATGCAGCCCACCGCTCCTTCTACAGAAACTAACCACTGGCATTCTGATTTCCTAAGAGAATCTGTAACTAACAGAGATAACATGGATGAAAACAGAAAACTGAAGAAGCCCTAAGGTACCATGTGTCCAGCAACCCTGGGTAAGGACCACTCTGTACCCAAAAGGCCACATGGGCTTCTCTCGATGGTAGATAAAAACAGACTGGCTCCTCAAGCCTTCCCTTCAGAAAATCTGCAATAAACACCCCCTCTGAATCCAGGAAATCATTGCACTGTGGTGTCTATTAATATCTTAAGCTAGAGTTTAGAAAGCACGGGGCTTCCTCATTGTGTGAATTTCTTATGAACTGTTCTGTATCCTTGTGGAAATGAAGCAAGGTATGAATGGATGGATTGACAGCTGATGAATGATTAAATAAATTACAACTGAAAGAAGTTTGGAGGTCACTGTAAATCTCAAGCATTTTTTTCAATATTGAAATTGAAATTTCTAGGTCTCTCAAGACCAGGTAAATGGGCACCTTGCTGAGGGTTACAGGTTCCTGTCTCTAGAAAAAGATGTTACTCTTTAAGTCCTAATAAGTTAGCCATGCAGTCACGGTGACACACACCTATAGTTCCAGCACTTAGGAAAGCAGAGGCAGGTAGACCTCTGGGTTTGAGGCCAGCCTGGTCTACATGGTGAGTTCCAGGCCAGTCAGAGCTACATAGTAAGACCCTGTTCAAAAGAAATTGTTTTTAAAAACGTAAGTTAGCCATAATTTTATGCATTTCCTCATGCAAGTTTGGTTAGTTCCCAGCCTTAACTCTGATACCCCAATTATATCTCCTGATTCTAAGCTAAGGGAGAACCCTTAAAGTTCCTGCAACAAATAAGAGGGAACATTTACTTGTCCTTAGCACTCACAGTGCATTTTCTAAGAAATTTAGTTACAGTAATACAATCTAACGTCATAACTAAAGTAAGAGTCATTTCATCCATGTCCCAGACAGGAAAAGAGGACATTTCTACAGACGATATAGCTAGCACATGACAGTCTGTGTCCCTCATCCCCATAGGGACCTTTTAACGTGACCTTCTCCCTGGCAGTCAAAGAACTTCGGGCCAGTCTATTCTTACTTCTGTAAGTCAAGCAGTAAAATTTTTAGATAAAATGTAACCCATCATGTTTTGAATGAATATTATAAGCTGATAAACAGCAAAAAATGTTTTTATTCATGATTCATTTCATACGTTTGCCACAGTTAAATAATATATCAGGGGCTGGAGAGATGGCTCCGCGGTTAAGAGTACAGGCTGCTCTTCCAGAGGTCTTGAGTTCAATTCCCAGCAACCACATGGTGGCTCACAACCATCTATAATGAGATCTGGCTCCCTCTTCTGGCCTGTGGGCAAAACATCCAGACAGAATGCTGTATATATAATAAATAAATAAAACTTTTTAAAAAAAATAAAAAAATATATCAGGCATTCAGAAGGAATAAGACATCACAGAATGAGTCCCTAAGAATTCTCACCTGGCTTAATTACAATGTCACTTCTGCATTTTTACCCTCTAGAAGAAACATAATGCTGAACTTCGTGCTTATAATTTCTTTTCTAGTTGAACCTTGATCATATGCATATATGTGTGCATATATGTATGTATGTGTGCACATCTATGAGCTCTCTGTAAATGTGCCATATTTATTGTGCCCACATCCTTGTTTGTGCATTGGAATTTTATCTACAGCGAGGCTTGTATTTGTAATCTACTCGGTTGACTGATTTCCCAACAGGTTTCCCATACCTAGTCCCTAGCCTGAAAAGTTAAATCTAAACATGTTGGACACGATTGAGGTCATTTACAGAGATTCTGAAATAGAGGCATAACTGAATCTGCTTCGTAAGAGCAGTTGGCTTCGTGAGTAGAAAAGAAGAAAATAAATGTTTTAGGGAAGCAGCATGAATGAGAAAAGTACAAAGACAGAAAAACTCGGGTGTGTTCAGATGAAATTACATGCTGAGCCAACTAAGAAACCCAGAAAAGAGCACTTTAAAGACAGGGAGAGACGCTGGGAGAAGGTCACATTGAGAAAGAGAAGTCAGACTGACCAACTGAATTGAACACTACAAATGAGAGACAAATATCCCTCGGATTTCTCAACACACTCATCCAATCACTTGTTTAATATTTAATTCCTCTGATATGTGTTGTTCAAAGTCAAAGGTCATACAGTCGCTTTCTGATTATGAACTGATATCACATATGATTTTACTGATAGAGCAAGAATTCGCCCCCAACAAGGATTTCAAGGATATCTAACCCATTTTGCTGATATGGCTTACAATAACCCAATAAAGCAGTTAAGGCGTTTATAGGATTGTGTTACTCTGGTAGACGGCAACAAAGCACAATAGACTGGGAGTGTTTAAACCACAAGCTCTTGTTTCCCATGGTCCTGGAGACTGGAAAGTCCAAATTTCAAATACTGCCCAGTAAATTCCTGGTGGGCCTCTCTCCTCAGCTTACAGATGGCCCCCTTTTCAGAGTCACAGTTTCTCTTCCTGTTCTTGGAAAGCTTCTGAGCCTCAACCTGAATCCTGCTCTCACACCCAGTAATTGCCTTCTCAAGGCTCTGTCTCCAGTGATTATCACAATGAAGACTAGGGTTTCAACGTATAAACATAGCAATACCAATACGCTCATGGAAGCGAACAATGGGAGACTTCTTTGTCATCCACAAGGCATCCAGCACATACTATTCAACAGGTGTGTGCTCTGATCTGCATTACACACAGAACATGAAGCCATATCAAGGCCAGATGATCCTTGTCATGACAAAAAGCATGCCTCTGGGCTTGCATGTCCTAGAACTGCTGTAATGGCATCTGAATAAAGTTACTGTTCAGCAGGAGTTCACCTGCCCCAGGAAACGTCCCATGGGTGAGTTGTAGTTTACAGGAAAACCCCATAAAATAACCCTGCATATGGCTCCAATCAACCTCTATATGAAGACTTAAAACGTCGGCCCCTGTCTATAACTGCAAACAGAAAAGAGGAAGTGCTTAGAGCCATTTCCAACTTGTAGTCACTGAGGAGCAGATGGGTCCCCTCAGGCAACATCACAGGAGTGTTATGTGCTCTCTTCATAGTTCTCTGGTCTCACAATCATTTTTGTGCAGCCATACAGGTCCTATTCTGAGTTTCTAGCAAATTGCATGAAATATTTCACTGTCAATTTTCCACTTACAGTAAAATCAATAGGTAGGAAGTATTGTCTGTTGATTTCTGCTTTGCCTTCCTCACCATGTTCTGCAAAACCCCAGCTTTCTCCTCTTTGCTTGCTGAGAGGAAACAGCTGAGTGAAACTGTGAGTTTCTTTTTTTTTTTCCAGCTAACCACAATATGTAGGGTCTTTGTTCTCTCTCCCTAAATCAGCATGGGTCCTCTTCAGATTCTGAGAGTATCAAAGTATTTTCACCCTTTTTTCTTCCTGTTCAGCATCAGAATTCAAAATACCTTCTCAAAATGCAGTCTGGGCCTTTCCAAGTGACATCATTATCCAACCTTCTGCCCACAATACCCACCTCCATCCTACACTCCATAATCACAGGCAATATGCTTTAGTAACTTTTATTAATATGATTATTGCAGTATTAATATCATAATCTTTATTGAAGTAGTAAGTTTCAAAATTAAGTTTTCTCTTCCTTAAAGAAAAGATAATTGTCAAAGACCAATGGCTAAATTCATTCCTAGTAGCTTACAGGAAACTTACATACTTGTTCTTACAATTCATTGTTTGGATGTTTAATTGAGTAACTTGTTATTTATGGAGTTTTGTACATTTTAACTGACTCTCTCTGCTGAGAATTGAATACAGAGCTGCATACTAGGCAAGCAGTCTACCACTGGTCTGTATCTCCAGTACTTAACTATTTCTTAGTGTTTCTAGACAGAGTTTTTCATTTGCATATTGTATTCTTCAGTGGCTGAAGAACACCCCCTGATTTCTTCCCACTTTCATGGTGCAATGCTGTTCTACTCCTTGGGACTCAGCAACTGTCACAGGTCTGACCTTTGTGCTACCAGTGTCTCCAAGCTGAACAACTACCATTTATTAAATTTTTCAATTGCATCAATATTACATTTTTAACTATCTGCAATATATGTCGTCTACTTTGTTACTGTCACTATTTGGTCACTTGGTGACATTGTAAGGCATAAACGATCTCATTCATTTGTAGAAGGGGCAGCACCAGGATGTTTCTTGCAACAAAAGTAGCACCACTCACTGGAAAGAAAATCACAGACTAACAGCTTCCTTTTCTTGACTTCAATAAGTCTTTTCTAAACTAAAACTCAACTATAAAATTTTGTTAATTTTCTTTATTAAATGCACCCCCCATTCCCTCAGTTTCAACAACTGGTGGGCAAACTTCATTTTAGTATAGAGTATAGTATCTGGCTCAGAATGGGTGCACCCATTATTGTTTACTGCTTGCTCATTGCAACCACTGACTTTGTTTTAAAAAGACATTACACCACACAGACCTTTGTTTTAAATACAGTTGCCACTAACAGAATTAGGACTCTCTGGAAACATTGCTGCATCCCAAGTTTGCAACATGGGAAACACCAAATTAATCTGACACAGCTTCTTGTATCAGAAAAAAAGAAAGAGAAGTATCCCAAAAGTTACAGAGGACTAACCAGTCCAGCAGCTGTCTTGAAGGGACTATTACTCATTAAATCTAGACTGCTTTTATCATCACAATAAATAAAGAAGCTCATATATGTCCTTTTTTACTTTCATATTTACTTAAATATGAATTCTTGTGTCCTTTTAACAAATTAAATGGAAAAGAGTGATTTCTTACGGCAAAAGTACCACCTAATAACCACAGAAAACAATTTTTAAAATATATTTTTTACAGTCATCCTTGTCAAATTTATTCAAGCAAGAATCATCAATGGATGCCAGATCTAGTGACAAAAAGTTTAAAAGGGAAAATGACTTATATAGCATCATCATGTCTTTCATCTTCCCATAAAGCACTATTACTTCTCAAAGCTAAAGAGTAGGCTAACAGAACAGGGCTGCTCCCAGCATAAACAAGCCATCAAAAACACATCATCAGTACTGCTGTGCCCACACTTCCCTGCACCACTCCACCTTCATCAGAGAAACTTCTTCCTGCAGTAGATGGAAATTAATACAGAGACCCACAAGAGGACATGGAGAATCAATCCTCAGTTGGAGGTGATGTGGGATTCCCCTCTGTATGCTGTGAATGCCACTGGCTAGTAAAGGAACTGCTTTGGGCCTAGAGCAGAGCTATCCGGGAACAGATCTAGGCAGGGAAAACTAAACTGAATGCTGGGAGAAGGAAGGCAGAGTTAGAAGAAGCCATGGAACTGCTATTCGAGACAGACATGCTGAAACTTTGCTAATAGGCCATGACTTCATGGTAATGCACAGATTAATGGAGATGGGTTAATTTAAGATGTAAGAGTTAGCCAATAAGAAGCCAGAGCTACTGGGCCAAGCAGTGATTTAAGTAATACAGTTTCTGTATGATTATTTTGGTTCTGGGAGGCCGGGGACGAACAAGGAGTTCCTTTCAACATGATGTCTATATCAAAGTGCTGCCCTCAAAGTGAGGGATCTCTGTGGAAGAGTAGGCTCAAAGATCTACTGTAGATTGTCCAGAGCAGGCCTCGTGGTCAGGAGCAGCTGATAAATACAAGATGGACTCCATATTTTTATGTGCTTTATTGAGGCAATGATGCTTGTGGTTTAGTGTTTTGCCTTTTTATGTTTTGTTTTGTTGGGCTTTTGTTTTGTGTTTTTGGATGCATAAGAAGCAGAGAGAAGCTGAGAGGACTTGAGGGAAGGGGAATTGCATGAAAATTTTAACTATTAAAAGTGTTATCAATAAGGTACATGGGCACATGTAGAAAACAATGTGATTTTATGTAATATTTCACCAAAGACATAAACTTGAGTATTATCATAGAAAAATATCAGAAGTCCCCCCACACACCTTCTTAAAACCAACTCTCATAGGTTTTCAAAGATGTCAATGGTGTGGAAGAAAAAGATAAGCTAAGGAGCTGTTCCATCTAAAAGAAGACTACAGACATATGAAAGCTAAATTGAACACACAATCCTGGACTGAACCCTGGTCTAGAAAGACAAACCACAAAGGACAAAGGATAGTCAGTTTTCTCCAACAGAAAAGAGCCAACAATAGATCACTCCCTGGACAGAATGAACTGAAGGCAGGAAGCCCCAAGTTCAGTGGGGTCTGTCAGCAACTCGACTACCTGAGACTTAGTAATGCTCTTTCAACCTGAAGGCCAAAATCCCAACCCCCTAGAAGAGCTGAATGTTTTAATATGATATTTTATTACTTCTTTGAGAGTGTCATGCAATATATTTTCATCACATTCATACTCCCTTTTCTTCCCTTAACTCCTCCTAGACTCAGCCCTTACCTCACTCCCAAATTCCTGTCTTCTTTTCTATTAACATAATTTTTTATTGATTTCACATCATGAATTCCAATCCCACGCATTTTTCATTCCTTCCATTTCTGCCCTCTCTACCCTTGGAGCCTGTCCCCTCCAATAAATAAATAAATAACTTAGAAAAAGAAAAAAAAAACATTTTACTTCTCCATTTCTCCCATCTTTCCATCACCTATTCATTTGTTGTAGTGGCCTCCGGAGCTGGATGTGTCACACAGTATACCCTTTAGTCCAAACAACTTTACTTGCAAATGCTCATTGCAATGAATCATTAGTCTGGTTCAGAGCTCCTGGCTTCTGGTACACCAGCAATCCTGGAGCCTCACCGGAACTTCTCTCCTACACCCTGCTATTGCTCCAGCCATGGACATCCTGCAGCTATGGTTCCACAAGATTGGTCCCTTTATGCACTCCCACCCATTATGATTTGGGATGTAGGTAAATCCCTGGGGTGAGGCCACCCTCTGAAGCATGGTCAATTTACCAGGAGCCGCACCCTTAAAGAACTGACTCTCCCTGAAGGGGCTGGTGGTTTGTTTCAGTTTGCTTCTTTATTGTTGTAATAAAATGTTGCCCAAAGGCCACTTAAAGGAAAAGAGTTTATTTGACTTACAGGCTGTGGTCCACTAGGGAGGGAAGCCAAGGCAGGAACTCGAAGCAAGAGCCTGGAAGAAGGAATTGAAACAGAGACCCTAGAGCATCTCTGCTTTACTGTCTTTGTTCACCAGGACTTGCTTCACTTGCTTTCTATTACAACCTAAGGCCACCTGCCCAAAGGTGGCCCTGTCCACAATGGGCTAGGCCTTCCCATATTATACATTAAGAAAATGCCCCCAGAAATTTGCTCAGAAGTCAATTAGATGGAAGAAATTCTTCAATTAAGATTCCGGCTTCTCAAGTTACTCCAGTGCATGTCACAAAAACTAACCAGAACAGAGACCCCTAGTCAACTTGACGCCTAAGTACATTACAGCTAAAGCATGATGTTTTCCTTTCTTGTTTAGTTCCAGGATCTCATGCTAATTTCACAGTATAAAATGCAAACTTGAAAAATCTTCCCTTCCTTAAAATTTTCAATACTTTAAAAGTCAAAAGTATAATGGTTTCGATAAAGCAGAACAGTTTCCTGACGGCCAGCAGCAGGCCACAAAAGACAGTGGGTCCTAGGTGGGGAGCCTCTGTTGTTCCTTTGGAAACTACAGCTCCCAGACTACTCCTGGATTATGAATACCTGCACACGCGGGCGTGTTCAGGTGCAGGTCATTTCTCCCAGATAACCTTGCGCTTCCCGTTAAAAAGCGAGCTTCCACGAGGTCTCGCTCTCTCTTGCCCCCTACCCTTGTGTATCTTGCACACCCGTCTTTTATCATGTCCCCCTCCCCCCATTAAAGTGCACCCACGTGGGAGCCGCGTGTCTCGCCTATCCTGTGTTCGTCTACACACCCCACCCGCCGTTTTTAAAAGAATAATAGCCTCAGCACACAGCAGGCCACTGTGGGTGGGGTGACCTGGGACCCTCAGCAGAGGCACAGCAGCCCTCGGCAGGTGAGAGACAGATGGACACACCATGCAGAGACTGTGGGTATAATTTATTTAGTGGGTTATGGAAGGGAAGAAGGGAAGGGAAGGGAGAAGAAGAGGAAGCCTGTGTATGAAGCCTGTGTAGTGGTGTGTGGGGTGTGTGTGTGTGTCCAAATCAAAGAGTTTAATTGGAGTTACCCTAGAATGATAAGACTAAGAAATAGAAACTGGGAATTTACAGACAGAACCCAAAGCAGCAGTTCATCGTGCTGGAGGGCAGGAAGACCAGAGAGATCTCTTTCCTGTTCTTTGTTACAACCTAATTGAACTCTTCTGTCGAAAGGCTATATGCACTTATGTTAACAATGCTAAGAGAAGGCACCTGGACACAGGAGTGGGCCAATTGCTGTCCCCACCTCACCCAAGTATCTTCCAGAAAATCCTCCATGAGCCCCTGATTAGCAGCTCTCTGCCAAGCTATTTTCTGGATGTTTCCTGCTTACAGGGTCCCTCCTCATCTAGCTCTTGCCCTCTTACTCTCTTGCTCTTACTCAACACAGCTGAACTGCCTTAAACGAAAACACATCCTCGGTGGCCCATGAATTTCACTCTTTGAATTCTCAAAACAAGAACCTGAAAGCTACTGGCTACTGGCTTGGCATGGTTTTAGTGGCCATCAAGTTTCCAAGACCTTAAAAAGACCTAAAAAAAAGACTCAATTGTATGCAAAAATATTCCAGTAGCTCCATCATCATGTAAACATCAACAACATGGTCAGGTAAACTTTCAGAATACAAAACCAAACAAGTGAACACCAGCTTAGCAAAATGAGCACAGACTAGATACTATAAAGACAAAATAAGACCACAATTTACAGATTAAACTATTATGTCAGCGTTAAGTTTCCTTGTTAAAAAGATATATTGGTGTTATCCAATGACGTCTCTTGCTAAGAGAACAATTGTAGATTTTATTTATGTAAAGAAAAAAATCTGTATGTGTTTTATCACAATAAAGACTATGTATTAACATATATCATGCTGTTTCCTAACTTTAATACATACAATTGATCATATAAAATTATTAATAATTATTATGTAAAAATTAAAATAGCTTTATAGCAAATTATGATCATTAGGACCGTATCCAACTGCTTTCTGGTGGGATCTAAGGTTCATTGCACAGAGAAAAGAACATGGCTACTATTGTTAATCTAGCCACCAATCCATGGGGCAATATGTTACACTGAATTTAAGCCCTAAACTTTGCCCTCCTTTTTAAAATAATGTCAATTTCAATCACAATAAGAACCTGTAAGGACATGTGGACATATCACATTAATAAGGCAAATGTGATTGAAGGAATTTCTGGCGTTTCTTTTCCGGGTGTCTGTGAGTCCCCACCCCTGTCACTCATGAACACACAGCTGCTCACTGAAGCTGCGTATCTTGTGCACCTCCAATTTCATTCCCAGCAGAAAGCAGCCCATATCTGCAGCTGCATGAGTGACAGGAGCTCTTCTTTCTGAGTATGACAGTTAATCCTGAACCAACTAGCTTCAGACAACCCAGAGAGTAATGAACTGGAGCAGGTCAGCAGAGGACCACATGATTTACATTCATTAAAACTAATTAAAACCACAGGCAGGAATTAAAAGCTGGAGGCCTTTATAATCAACAATTATTGGACCATACTACCAGCTACTTTTAACAACTTTTTAAAAAAAACTTTCCTTCCTAAGCAGTTAACTCTTTATAGCCCACACACTAGACCATAACCGCCTATCAGCATTTTCATCCTTCCATGGAAGAATTACTATCGAAACAGGGTATATACCAGTCATGGCATTTCTCTCTCATGAAAAACAGTGTAAACAGAGACAGGCTTTCTTTGCTATGAGAAGCAGATCTTCTTCCATCCCTCATGGTGTGTCCTAAACATTTCTTGGATACCTATTCTCTCTTAATCACAACATGGTGTGCTTGTGGTCTGAGGACTATGTGAGAAACCACAGAGGAGGAGCATGACCTCCATGCCAGGGTCATCCACCAGCACTGTTCCACCCACCTTTGTGCTAAGGCTTCGAATAAAAGCCTCATTTCATCTCTAACCCACATTCCAATAGCCCTCAAGTGCAGTTGTTTGACTTGCTAGCAATGAATAGGATCCCTAATGACTGTTACAACATCTATAAACTCCAAATGGTGCATTCCGGCACAAAAACTGAGTGAAACCATTGATCTGTTTTTGATTCAGCATCCAATGACTATAACTCTGCATCCTTTAAATAAACTTCAGCAGGTGGTACAAGAAGTATGGGACCCATAAGAGAGCAGCAGAAAGAAGAGTTAAAGATGATGAGTAGATAGATGTAATGGCCTGTGCTGGTGACCCCAGCCTTCGGAAGCTCTGAAGACCAGCCTGGACAGCAGAACCTTGCCTCTCTCTCACTCTCAATCTCTCTCTCTCTCTCTCTCTCTCTCTCTCTCTCTCTCTCTCTCTCTCTCTCTCTCTCTCTCTCTCTCTCTCTCTCTCTCTCGCCCTGTCTCTCTGTCTCTGTTTCTCTCTATATATCAGCTAAATTAAATGTCAATATTTCAGATCAAATAAAGTATAGAACAAAAAAGACTCACCGGCATGGCCAAGTAAACATGACCTGAACTAGGACGATACCAATAGACATGCTAACACAGAGGAGGGGGGAGCTCAGGCGGCCTCAACCCTACACAAAGAACTACAGGCAACTAAGGGATGCTGAGCGGGAGAAACTGTCTTCCTAGGGAAGAGCACACCAGGGGGAGATTCTATTGCTAAAGGTGAGCCTTGAAAACATAAACAAGCAACATTATATGAACTGAGCGGAGTGCGTGTGTGTGTGTGTGTGTGTGTGTGTGTGTGTGTGTGTGTGAGAGAGAGAGAGAGAGAGAGAGAGAGAGAGAGAGAGAGAGATCAACAGTTAAAGAAGAAAAGGCCATGAATTTGAAAGAGAGCAAAAGGAAATATATAAAACATTTTGGAGGGAGGAAGTGAGAGGGTGAAGTGATATCATTATGCTATAATCCCCAAAAATAATAAAATTATTCAAAAGATTTAGACTACACATTGCATACTACAAATGAGAATTCATTACTTTATTCCAGCCTAAGCCGGAGCTGGGTTGCTTCCTTTCATTCGGTTACTTTACTTATCTTACTTGGCTGTCATTCTTCTCTCCATCTTATTTCTGAAAACCAGAGTCAGGATAGTGAAGGAAAGGCTTAGAGCAGTGCCTCCCAACCTTCCCAGTGCTGCGACCCTTCACAGAGTTCCTCCTGTGGTGCTGACACCCAGTTATAAAATCAACTTTGTTGCTACTTCATAACTTCTGTTTTGCTACTGAGGTGAACTGTAATATAAATATCTGGATTTCCTGGTGGTCGTAGGTAACCCCTGAGAACTGCAATAATGTGAATATCTGTGTTTTCCGATGGTCATAGGTGCCCCCCTGAGAACTGCTGGCCTAGAGAAACTAAGAGACTGACGTTCCTTAAATGCACTGCTGTGCCCTTCCAATTAGTCTAACCTCAACTAGTCATTCTGAACACAGAATGAAATTTAGTAATGAGAAAAACTGCATATTGTCCAAATAATTCCCCTACATATGTTCACCTCAAGTATGAAATCGGAAAAGAACTATTGCAGAATTATGCCAATTAGAAATCAGTTGGAGGGAAAGAGGAAAACAAAGAACCAAGTAGAAATTCCTGTGACTTTTAAGTGAGAGCCAGCGTCAGTTACTAACAATTTGAACCCCAGGTAAAATATTGCAGTCCCAGGAGAGTGTTCCAGCTCTCGATGAGCTGGTGGTGTTAACCTAGCATAGAAATAACTTGACATCATTAACAACAAGCAAAACAACTATCAAAAATTCTTAACATCTTAGGAAAATTGAAGTCTGGCTAGGTTTAAATAACTTAGTAATTGCTAATGAGTTCTGAGGATGTTGCACTCTAGGTCAGAGGATGACAACTCAGCCTCCCCTCTACCCATCCTCCACATCTGTCCAAACAACACACACGAGATCCAGTCCCTCTTCTCAGTGACAAGGTACCAGAAATGAAGAAGACACCGATAAGAAGGCGCACACCAGCAAGAAATGGAAGAGACAGTCATCTCCTCCTTCTGGCTTCGGGAATTCTAAACTTAGATGAAACGAGGCAGCACCAATTAATCGTTGGATTTATTTTCTTTCTCATCTTCCTTCCTCCCTTCCTTCCTTTCTTTCTTTCTTTCTTTCTTTCTTTCTTTCTTTTTTTCTTTCTTTCTTTCTCATCTTCCTTCCTCTCTTTCTTCTTTTGGACAGCATAGCGTTATAAGGAACAAATGAGCACATCTTCCCACACTGAATTCAGTCCAGTAGAGTCCAGGATCTGCTGCTCTTGCTCCCAGTCCTCCATGGAAACACTTCAGGCGTTGCCACTTAGCGCGTTCTCCCAGACTCTGGTCACCTCACCAACACCCCTCTTGTTCAGAGACACATTTTTGTTTTCTACCCAACCTCAAAAGGTGATGCTTCTGGGTGTCTGATATTTTAAGCAATGCCATGGTTGATGGAAACATTAGTCATTTTAATTTCTAAGAAACATTGTAGTCCAAAAAGTTCAACTAATACAAATCAGCACACGGGCAATGTGACAAGAAACAACTATTCTCTGGAAAATTTAAATTATCAAATTGTCACCAAGTAAAAGGTTCTTTTTGAGACTTTGTTTTTCAGGGATCTTGGCAAGGGTAACTGAGGCAAATTTGCACCAAAGCAGCATCTTTGGTCATCACAGTTACATCTTCTCTGTGATGTTGCCCTTGACCAGAAACACACTAAGCCACCTCCGAGTCTGAAGTATTCAGCAAGTGATGGCAAGGGCAGAGCCGCCTAAAAGACACCCAATTTCCATGAAAACTATGGAAATGCTGTATTAACAGGTAGAGAGAGGTCTTGTCTATGTTCTTACATGGACATATACAACAACAGAAATTCAAATAGAATAGAACCTGTCACTTGTTGGCAGAGTCACCCCAAAGGAACAGAGAGATGAGTAGCCATGCAATAATCAGGAAATTGTTTCAAAACCAACTTATAAGTGATGCCAAGGCAGAGTCATATACTCGTTAAAACATATTGAAGAAAGTAAAGTACCTTGGAAACCTTCATAAAAAGGTTCCTTTGAAAGGAGACTAGTAAAAGGAAATGGGATTCTAGGTGTTTTCATGGGAGGAACGAGATACAAGACAGGGGATGAGAGAGTAATGCTGACTGGGGCTGGGAAGAAAGATCGTAGGGTGCTTTGGACCCCAGAGGGCTGTTCTTGTTCTTGTGCTGTTGCAATGGTACAGACAAGCTAGAAATGTGGAGGAACACAGAAAATAATTGGCCCTGATGCTCATAATGCTGTGTCAAGCATTTAATTCAATTCACGACTGAAACTGACTCTCTCTCTTTCAATAGACAAAGAAGCGAATAGATGGTATTTTTAAAACAGAGAAAAGAAAAACTGTCAGATCATTTCCTGACTTCAGCACTGTTGCTTGTTGCTAAATTAACAGAACATTTCATACGTGAACAAATTATCAAGTCCTTAAATATAATTATGGTATATTTTAAAATATCAGTTCTAATTATATTTTTCTCTGACGAAGTAATTATACTTCAAGAAGCTGTGATCAGAACAATGTTTTTGCTGCTGGATCTTGGAGCAGAAGGTAGGAAAGGTGCTTCCGACTGACTTGCAAAGAGCAAGCTGAACTTCCCACAACCTTTATGCCCAGCGTTATGAAAGAAAGGCTTAAAAATAGACTCCTAAACACAAATTCTAATCTTCTTTCAAGTCACTCATTGATTTGTAATTGAATGTTCTTTAGGACAATGGCGGTCACATACTGTAGACTGCTTTTCCCTCCATGGGTTTGTTTTCTCTGTATTTAAAATCACAGGGTTCTGCCAAGAGTGTTTTGCTATTAGTCCAAAACAAATGAAGTGAACCTGAGGTTTCTTTTTCCCAGAGGAAGCAAAACAGTGGCCTCAACTGGTATTCTTGGCTTTGAATTTTCTAACAATTTGTCTTCCCAGGAGTCTACAACTACAGTTTTCTTTCTGAGGTCTCCAGCCCTTTCCACTTTCCCTCCCCTACCCCAACTTGTATATGAATGAGTAAATATTTCCCTGTTCACCTGTATGGATTCGTTTCTTGTCTCTCTGCCCTGAAACTGTTCCCTTGGGATCCTATCTGAATTGCTTACAAAACCCTTTCCCACAAAGATTTAGCAGCAGCCAACAGGTACTGAGTCTTAACGCGCCTCCACTTTATACTTCTGTTAGTTTGTCATTCCCCATGAGGGAAAGCTGTCTAGAAAATGCAAATACACAATGAATAAACCAAAGCACATGGACGAACTAGTGAATTCACCAATGTAGACATTTTCCCCTCTATATTTAGAAAACTTTTAAATGAAGTTCATTCAGAGCTTGGCTGGGGAGGGAGACAACATGAATAATCTCTGACTTTAGAATCAGGAAGGTAGTTATGAAGAACAGTAGAAGGAACAAGGTTCACATGGGTAGGCAAAGGGTAGGGGAGTGGAGGTAAGACACAGCCTCTCTCCCCTCCAAAGATGCAATCTGCCAGGCTGTATTTATATGCATGTCTCACTGAGAAAGACAGGGAAGTACTGAGCATGCCAAGATCCATAACATTTTGGCACTTGTAGGTGGATCTAGATCATCGAATAAGCCTCAGCAGGTGCTCCCAGGTTTAGATGTTGTCTGTGGAAGAAACAGAAAAAACTGAGGCAGACGCAAACCTGCAAGAGGAGATCGAGGAGGGGTTAGGTACAGAGCTCAGAACTTTTATCCCCAACCAATAGCAAACTGCTGGCCAGTATATCAATGATTCATAAATAATATCAAGACTCCTGGCCAAATCACCCCCAGCCCTGCTCCACTGGAGACCACAAAGGAAATGAGCGCTGAGCAGGGACAGGAGGGAAGCATCTTAACACTGCGGTGTCGCAGGAAGTGAGCACTAAGATGTAGACATGGCCCTCTTGCTGTACGGTTCCTGATCATCTTAAGAAAATGAGTCATCTCATTTTTAAAGACTTCCATAACATCTAGAGGTTTTGCCGCCTTCTAAACATCCAGAGGTACTTTGTGCACAGGAGGACAACTATGAATGACTCTCTGATGAAACCAGCAACACAGTATGAACGGTGCCTCACAAGCCAAGCTTGGCGAAGATAATGCTACAATTCAAAACACATCTTACTTTTCTTCTCCTCTGATATTTCTGAAAGGTTTACATTCATGAGAACTGGAAAGAAGCCCTATCATTCATTTTTTAAGAGTCTAGCCTGGAAGAGCCTTGTGTGCACCTAATTTCATGTACTTTTTTTTTTTTTTTTTGAAGAAAGGGTTTATTTTGCTGACACTTCCATATCACAATTCATGATTGTTGGGGCTAGGCTAGAACTTAAACAGGACAGGAACCTAAAGGCAGGAGCTGGTGCTAAGGCATGGAGGAGTAGCTGCTAAACCAGCTTAGAATTCAAGACCATAAGCCCTGGGGCATCCCCACCAACAATGAACTGGGCCCTCCCCCATCAGTCACTAATTGATAGAGTGCTTTTCAGGCTTGCCTAAGACGAGCTTATGGAGGTGTTTTCTAAATCGGGGTTCCCACACTCAGATGACTCTAGCTTCATTGCAAACCAAAGCTCTAAACTCCCCTGATTTACCGCATTGCTTTAGTGTGCTCTGTGAGTTGGACCTTTAACCAATAGTCAAATAACTAGGCCATATAATTTTTTTTCCTTATAGCTAGGCCTAGAAAGGAACATTTTCTCTTTATGGGTATCACAAGTATTAGATATAATAAGAAAAGTAAAGCGGATTTGGGGACCACATTTTATTTTCT
The DNA here is from genome assembly GCF_014885135.2 of Alexandromys fortis. Classification (NCBI taxonomy): domain Eukaryota; kingdom Metazoa; phylum Chordata; class Mammalia; order Rodentia; family Cricetidae; genus Alexandromys; species Alexandromys fortis. The sequence continues at coordinate 720,515 of NW_026067916.1, read as the reverse complement.
ACATATTCTGAGGATTCTAAAGTAAGTCTTGACTAATTAACTTTTCTTTCTTTTCATTTGCCCTCCAAAAAAAAAGTTATTGACAGGGAAGCAGATCAATTATGTAATTAAGAAACATTCAATGAGGCAGGTTCTAGGGATACCAGGCCATCCTAAAGTCATAAATCAGAATCCACGTAAGCATCGTGGAATCAGCAAACGTCTCCAGGGAACAGTGCAGCAAATAGAAACTTTGATGCATTAACCAAAGGATTGAGCATCCTTCCAAACAGGCATAAAGCAAAGCATCTTTCCTAGGGTCCCCACATATGCATTACGAAGTATGGTGCCTGCTAGAGTCTCTCTGCCTAAACTGTCTGTCCTTAGAAATCCCCGAGACGCCTTGCCTATCACCTGTGCTCCTTGGGATTTCTCTCGTACTGGAACTCCTGCAATAGCTAGGAACTCATCCTTCTCTGGATGCTCAGGGAATAGCCACAGAATCTTTCTCAATTAGTCTATAGATTCCTGGCATGCTCTCTCCAACTCACTATTATAGGTGCCTGTTTTCACGCTCCTCTGAAGTGCTCGCAGAGTGTGGACCCAGCAGTCATAGCTGAGTAGCTGCTTCTGAAATAATGAATGTAGCAGGACAAAGGATCCACTTGTCTCTCTAAATCTTGTAGCCATCTGACAGAAAAATCTCCACCAGCCCTCAATGCTCTGAAAAGTCTTTTCCCCCACACTTCAGTGTGCCTTCTACGTGTTTGGTACTATCCACCTCGACAGTGTTGCTGGTTGACACTTTTCCTTTGCTCTCCTTTCACTTCTATATGCATATGATAGTTCTTGTGGCAGGTAAGTATGCCATCGGACTCTGTGTTTGCTTAAAAAATGACCAAATGTCAGGAAAATCATGTTTCTACCTTAAAACTTCTTTCTTTTTTTTTTTTTTTTGCCGCTGCTGGTACCATTATATAACTAGAAAAATGGGGATGTGGAAGGAAAGAAAGAAGGAAGGAAAAAGATGTGTAGCATTTTTCCTAGAGAGCTATGAACAGAGGTCTACTGAGTCCAGATGGGAACAACAACAAACCAAAACAAGGAGACCACCAAAGTCCCTTTGGTGAAACAGTGCGTGTTGGGGCTACTTACAAGGATATGGGTGAGCGGTTACTAGCAGGAGCAGGTATGATTCAAAAACAGCCCCTCCCTCAAACTCTCACTCTAGCTCACAAAAGATGGAGCTATTGTGGTCACTGCACAACTTTTAGGTACTTCAATAGGTCAGAAAGTCTCTTCCCGGCAGCTCAGTTGGGCTGAGATTTTTCTAAGCAACTACTTAGCTGGTCTTGGTATCTCCGGACAGTCCTTGTTGCTTGTCTAAGTTTGGGGAGGTAGGGCCTAGTAAATCTATTTGGTTTCAGGATCTTCCTGCAAACTCAGTACTTATACTGAGTACTAAATAGTTAAGAGCTTCTCTTTAGAAACTCCTGAGTCTTCAGAGATTCCCTGCAAGATGGAATATATAGCTTAGAGGAAATTATTATGTAATCAGGGAGGGGAGAGCGAGAGATTAAAAGAGGAAGAGAGAGGAAAGTAGACAGAGACAGGGGAAAGAAATTGAGTCCTGCTGTGATCTGCTCAATTACTACAGATTATAATGTCTAAAATTGAGAAAAAGATGACTTTCTATTTTGAACCAAGTTGTATGAGGTTTCTGTTTGTTGCTGTGGTTTTCACCTTCCTGTAACATTTTGCCCATCCAAAAGACTATAGTGTTGGTACCTATTCACAACAACAGAACAGTAATTAATAAGACTGTAGACGAGTTTGATAAAATATCACATGTGTACGTTATGTACACTATTTTAAGCAACACGTCTATAAGCTGGTAGCAACTTGCTTTGTGGGTACTGAAAGATGCAGAGGGAGCAAAAGAGGGGCTCTGTGTTTCTACATTATAGAGCTGTAGATCTACAACTATAAGAAGTTTCAATTAGTCAAAGCAAAAACTGAAATGTAAAATGGGTAAAGAAGTCCCAAAAGTCTATGATAGACTATGTAGCCGCATTCATACATGAAACAGAAAGCTACTGATCATTTGGGACAGAAGGGAGAAGGGTGACGTCATGCATTTCCATTCCTGAGTGCACAAAGACTGCCTTGTCCTGGAACAAAATGCTCTGTACATAAAACAATCAAGAGTTTTGAAAACAAATTTACAAATCAAAAAGGAGGGCTGGGCTACTGCAAATTATGGACCACAGCAGCCATTGAGGATCTCTTTAAGACAACTCAGCTTTCCCTCTACATAAGGAAGGTCTCAAATAACAAAGTCTAATGGTGCCACATTTAAAGGTGATGTTAACTTCTATAATCGATTATTATAATAGAACAACTTAGCCAGGTGCCAGCTTTCAGGCTATTTAATGTTATCGTAATTCCTAATATTTATATAGAGTAAGATAAAACTTTTTGCTGTTTCTGACACTAAAATAGAAATGAGTTTAATAAAAAAAACAGAACATTACATTTCATCAAAATTGTTCATCACTAATCTATTATACTGAAACTCATTCATCCTAACATTCAGAGGAAAATGATAACCAGGCATGATCCAATCATGCCTGTAATCCTAGCACTCCTATAGAGGCAGGAGAGTTGCTACATGTTGAAGGTCGATGTGGGCTACATAGAATGTTCCAGATCTGTCAGGGCTATATCCTCTAAGGGAACAGGGGAAGGAAGAGAAAAGGATAGAGGAGAGGGGAGAAAGTATGGGAGACAGAGTTAAATAGTTCTATGTACGACATGATATATTAATATTCTTATTAAATAGTTCTATATATGACATGACACATTAATATTCATTATTAATAATAGCATAAATATTTCTTTACAATGTTTTGTTAGTATTGACCTGCCAAAATTCTATAATAACAAGCTGAGTAACATTGCGAGGTTATTTTTAATATCTAGGCGACAATGCCTGGGGCCAAGAAAGTAGTCAAAATGCTACTCTAGTTTAATGAACAATGAAAGCCTTATTTCTCCTTACCAACCTGTGACAGATCTTATGAAACTGGTTTATGTCTCATCAAGTGTTATTCCTCAACATTGTAGATCAAGTGTTTCTTAAGAATGCAGGTAACAGATGTGAAGAGCAGGAAAAGCAAGGTCATTTATAAAAACAAACTCCAGGGCTTTTGGAAGTCTCCAGATTTGCTAGGGTTGATCTTGCTTCCTAGGCAGAGAGGTTTATTTCTGTCTTCTGAGGATCTAAAAAAATGGACATTTCTGTTAGTACGATACACGTATTCTATTTATGGTAAATGATTAGTAGGTCCAAAATATTCCAGATCGTTTATGAATATTAATATTTTAAGAAAATATTAATGAATAAATACTGTAAAATAGGGAGAAGTCAGGACTTAGCGATGAACTAGAAACTGTTCTGGCACACAACTTATCTAGAGACAGATATAGTGCTGGGAATTGTTAGAAAGGCCTAAGTAGCAGCAATAATTCAAAACACAGTCAGAGAATTGTCGTGCTAAGTAACCTTTCACCAGTGCTGGGCTGAGGATCACACCACAGGACATGGAACACGGAGACAGACAGCTGCCACCAGAGCTGGGATCTTCACAGCCCGCCCCACCTGATCATAGGTTTGCGCCATCAGCAAATAGTGCTACATTTTTAAAGTCAAGGCCTCTGGCAGGTGACCCCGAGTGGCAGGAGTTCTACCATAAAGGGATTGTCAGCAGCAAGATCAACAATTCAAGTGGAGAGGCTTGCAGCCTTGGTAGGACAGGGGGGCTCTCTAGAGGAGGCTGAAACCAGTACATCTGCATCAGGTATGCAAATCTATTGTCAGCTGAAATTCTGGAATGGCCAACGATTCTTTCTTCATGGTTGATCACAGAGTCACATGATACCACGTGGAAAGAACATTATTCTGAGTCTATTGGCTGTGTGTGTATATGTCTGTGCACAGGTTCAAATGAATTGTGAAAAATATTATCTATAGCTAGGGTTTCTTTTTTATTGTTTGTTTTGTTTTGAGAACATGAGTTTCTCTACAGCAAGGCTATCCTCAAACTTTCAATCCTCTTGCCTCTGCCCCCCAAATGCTGAGGTTACAGATGTATGACAACTATATATTTAATTTGTTGTCTGTCAAGGTTAAGAAAATAACAACACAAAAGAGCTTTGCTCAGTTATTAAACTATAATTGTATACACACATAAACAATAATGCAATTGAATAAAATGACAAAACAAGAGCTTCTGAGAAGAAAATACTGCCAGCCCCCTCTCCTCATTGTGGCTGAGGAAGAAGAGTGTTTATGAGTTTGCATGTTAGGCTCTGAGAAAGCCAGCCTGACCACATGTCAGTTTTCCTTACCTAAGACAGTAATGTAACTCTTTTCCTAGTAAATTTTGAAGATTTTATTTTAATTATATTTATGTGTATCTGTCTGGTGTTATGTATGTGCGTATGTAGTCCAGAGACAGTGGATCACATCCTCCAGGAGATAGAGTTGTAGGGGTTTGCGAGCCACCCAACAAGGGCGCTGGGGATTGAACTCAGGCCCTCTAAAAATACAGTGCTCCTTACTACTGAGCCACCTCTCCAGCCCCCTGGTCTAGCTTGGAAGTGGGAGACTATGCTGCTACCATCTTATAGGTCTGTTTTGAAGGTGAAATAAGATCATGATGTATTTTAGGCTTCCAATTTCTTCAGTTTCAGGATATATATTATATGTTTTGTGTATTGGGTTCTTGCTACTATAACTGAGTAGCTAAAATAACTTACATGAAAAAAATCACTTTAAATCATGTCTCTGATGGTCCCAGGCTGTGATGCCATGACATTTGGCTCTGAGTGAGGCAGCATGTCATGAGAAGGAACATAGTAGGTTCCCACTGCTTGCCTCAAAAACCAAGACACAAAGTCAAGAGTTGTGTCAGCTGAGACACTAAATATCCTTCAGAGGCACATCACAGATGGTTCAGGACCCTCCCACTACAACAGACTACCTAAAAGTTCTCAAAGTGCTACCCTGGGGATACAGGGACATATCCCAAACCATAGAAATTCCTAAAATTTGTAATAATTTCATTTTTTAAAACTCAATTACATCTTTGAAGAAGAATAATTACCACTCCCAGGCAACCACGGTATCTATTTTCCAGTTTTCACTTCAGTTGAGGTCTGGGTTCTTTGTGTAATACAACTGAGTTTTTCATAGGACTTAATGTTCCTAAAATGATTTCAAACAAATCTCATTATCTGAAGCTTTGGCGGGAAAAAAAAAGTAATTGTGCAAAAACTATTTTAAAGTGAAGTATTGCTGGTGTGTCTAGTTTATGAGTGTATAAGTGTAATATATTTACAAAGACTTCCAACTTATTTTCAATGGATACTTAATATCAGAGAATATAATCCATTAAGAAAAGAACATGAAGTTGAAGGTATCTAAAGACTAAGGAAACTTGAGTACTGGTTAATTTGCTTTATCACAGCCCTGGCAGTGTTCTAGAGAGGCATGAGCATGTCTCTGAAGGGCTGGCAGAAGGACACTGCATAGGGTTGATTTTAAGAGTGACAAATGCATTTTATCAAAATAGAATTAGTTTAAAAAATAAAATCTACAAATAATGCAGATCACTGACGTATGCCCTGGATCAAAGGAATGTGAGGGTGACCCTGATTCTCTGAAAGTCCTTAGGAATCCAATTGCAACTGATAAATCTTTAAAAGTTAATCAAGAGCACCCACCTATTGAGAGGGCATTTAAAGGAACAGGAGAAATGTAAAACTGAGGAAATACGATCCCATCCTCTGTCTTAGGAACAGTCTGGCACTGTAGCGGTCATAAATGAGTGAAGTTGAGAACAACATTCCCGCTGCCCTTTTGCCTGCAGAACACAGGGCTCTATTGGAAGCGGTGGCATGGAATTTGCACAGAATCTCACCATTTACCACTTCCCACAAATCATAACTCATATCATAAAAATACGGATAAATTTTAGTTATATTCTTTTAAAAGCACATTGCACAATAATGATTCCCCTCCTCGAATCCCTTCCAAATCTTCCCACCTTCCTAATCACTCCAATTTATGCTCTTTTCTTTCTCTCTCTTAAAAATAAATAAATAAATAAATAAAATAAAAATGAAAAACAAACAAAAAATGCTGTAAAACCACTTAGATACATCTCTGTGTTTAAATACTTGCTCAATTCTGATTTAGTTTCCAAAGTGATTTTCTTTTAATCTTTCTCAATCAGCTCCTTTTTGTATGAGAATTTTGAAAACAAAAGATGCCATAACTTCCTGCTGGTTTGCTTTTAATCGCTCACCCTAAGCCAGCAAAGGAGCTTTCTACACACCTTGTGCTGCACCTCTGACTGTGTTGCGGTGTTCCCATTGCACTTGAGGTCATCTTCACAGTGACCACACAGACTTACACACATCTGCATCCTCTGCATGGACTGTCCTTTGCATGTAGCGTCCGGTTAATACTAAACTCAGGGATATTGTTTCCTATTCTATATCACTAAAAGTCCAGATAGACAGGTTTAGTGGTAGATGACAGACAGATGGATGGATGGATGGATGGGACAGTTTAGAAAAATTAGCTCACTGGCTATTATGGTGCCTAAAAAATACTTTCATATAGAAAGGTTTTACATTTATTTATTATTTGTTTATTTATGGTGTGCTCCAGAAACAACTAGAAATTCAGATGAGGACAAAACTCCCATTGAAAAGAAAACTCTCAGGTGATCTGGTGTAGAAATCTTTGGACACTTTGAAAAACAATGGATGAGAATAAAAATGTTCGGTTAATTAACTGAGGGTTGTATTTTCTGAATGGAGACTCAGTTAAAGTGCAGTCACTAAGATCACAAGTTGGAGACTCTGGGTACATGATTTGGTCCAAGCCCAAAGGCCTAAGAACCTGGTGTAGAGAGTAGAGGTGGAGAATAAACCAACAACTATAGAATCTGGAAATCTAATGTCCATATGGAAGAAGGAAAAGCCTTTAGGGAGGAGGGAAGTCTAGTTTGCCCAGTTCACCTCTGCACTGCTTTTGGTCCATCTAGGCCACCAGCTTACTATATGATTGAGATGGATCGCCCAACCTAGTCTTCCAGACTCAGAACAGTCTGCTCTGGACCTCCTGACTCACACTTCCAAAATCAATGTTTTACCAGCATTCATTGCGGCAGTGGGCTGACACCTAAAATTTGGCTCCCATAGTCCTTCCTTCTTCCCATTTCCTCTTCCTCCTCTTCATATGGAGTTAAGTGCAAAGTGCATAATTCTTTCAAATCCTAGACATATTTCTACTTTGGAAAAAAAAGTGCACAAGTTTCCAGTTCTGTAGCTAATATTTGTCATGTATGGAACAAATTCATGTCTAAAATGCTAGGCTTTATTAAACACATACATGCTATCACAATAATCTGAAAGGCTGAGTGGTATTCAAATCCTCACTCTATGGTTGAGAAAACTGTCATTAGCTTAGAAAGTTAAGAAGTTTGCTTTAGGCCTCAAAATCAGGACACAGAAGAAGCATCATAGGTGACCAAGGTCATTCTCTCGGCCATTAAACTGTTCTGCCTCCCCACAGATACAAGACACGGGCGTCCAAGGAATGCCTGACCCAGGGCTTCATTAACACTGAGGTGATCATCATGGTTTTATCTCCTCTTAACTTATTACTTACAAGGTTGTTTAAGCCCTTTAAAATATTAAATATTTAATTAGTCCCATTACAGCATTTCCCTGAGGCAAATAGTTAGCCCATATAATTGTTATGTTGGTTAAAAAGAAGAACAAAGGGAAGCTTAGGCATAAATTAACAATAATAAAGCAGGCCATTACATTTCATGCCTGGACATTAACACAGATAACTCCCTTCCAATAAACTGTAAAGGTGATTATTAAAATCACTTTTTATAGATGACCTTACTGTTCACACTTTAACTGGGTCTCCACTCGGCCAAAATGGCCAGTCAATTCATTAAAGTTAAGACGATCATTCCCAAATGTTCATCAGAGAATGGCCTAAGGTTTTCTTTCAAACGGAGACTTTGTCCTCGTGAATCATGGTTCCACTTTCTTAAACCTTTGAAGATGCTTCCAAATCCTTGGGAATGTGTTCTTGTTTGTAACAATGCACGTAGAGCATCATTTTGGAATATTATTTTAACTGGGCAAAGATGTGCTGCATTTGTTTATGCTGTGGAATATTACCTTAACTGTGTAAAGGTGTGCTACACTGGTTTACGCTGCATTTGTTTAATTATGCAGAGATGAGTTGAACAATGTAAGGATGTGTGTTTAACTTATGTAAGGATATGTTGCGTTTGTTATACCTTGCCTGCCTAAGGCACCTGATTGGCCCAATAAAGAGCTGAATGGCCAATAGCTAGACAAAGGATAGGTGGGGTTGGCAGACAGAGAAAAAGAGAGACAACCAACATGCCCTGGGCCAGCCAGGCAGACACCAGCCAGCCAAACATGAGAAGCAATGAAAGTAAGATATACAAAAGGAAGAAAGGTAAAACATCCCCGGGGCAAAAGGTAGATAAAGAGAAACAGGTTAATTTAAGTTTTAAAAGCTAGACAGAAATGAGGCTTAGCTAGACTGAGCATTCAAAACTAATAATAAGTTTCCGTGTCATGGTTGGGGCGGTGGCCCAAAAGAAAACCAGGTACAGAACATTATTTTCTAAAATAATTGTTGAGAATTTATTTTCTTACCCATTTAAAAACACCTTCAGAGTTGGTCCTGCTTCATTCTGTAAACAAACATCTACTCTTCGGCCGAGAAGCCACAGTGAGCCTGGGCATTGTCACTGTTTTATGTCAAATGACCTTAATGTAGCTGGCTGAAACTGTACTCTTTAACACTGCTTGCGGTTGGTGTGTGTCTATCCTCTTTAACAACCTTCAGCAATTCTAGATAAAAGACTAAAAGCTGCTTTAGTTTTAAGACAGACTTGAACCCACACTGGTGCCTTCCATTATGTAACGAAGAGGTTTTTTTTTTTCAGCCATGAGAGGAGGAAAATGCTTCTCAGCAGAGTGGCAGTATTGCTGCCCATATGCCTGGTCCCTCGGTCTACTCCAGCCAAAAACAGAGCGTTTTATCAGCTTAGTTTACAGACTTACGGGAAAATCCGAACCCATGGCCTTAGCACTAACTCCCTTTCAGATATACCTAAGGTACCGAGGAGACTCAGCTACAATCTATTCTAACACAGCTGCGACACTCTTGTCACTGAGTTCTGGTATTTGATTGTGAACGTACTCACTGCAGTCCATTGTTATCAATTCCCCCAAAAGTGCTTCACAAGACCTAACTTCGAAATGATGACCTTAGCATTTATTGAAGGCAAACAAAGTCATACTTAATGGTTGTTGTTTTAAACAAAATTACTGTGATACCTTTAGACTTTTCAAAGAGATTCTTAATGTTTTTTCCTTATATTTAGTAGCAGAAATCTACGCTCCTGTCTCGATGAACATAAACTATCCCAGTCACCAGCTTTGAAAAGCAGGATGCTTCTTCCATTACCCTGCTTGACTTCATGGCCCAAAAGATGACACTTCAGTTCAGTCTTCAAGTACAGCAACCGATTCACTTCATACACATAATCCAAGCGAGTTTTACCTTCCTAAAATTGCTGCTGGAATTTCTCTTTTATTTTGCCTCTTTTAACTGACTATTATCACTAGAAGTAGCTTCTAACGCTTGCAAGGCATAAACCAAGAAGGCTAAGAAAAAAAAAATCAGGCTTAAGCAAGCAAAAGAAAATCTGGAGGGGGACGTGGCAAGATAACCTGGATAGATGGAGAGGAAAAGCAGTCAGGACAGAATCAGTTTTCCTTAGTTTATGACCGCAAGGCCGTTTTAACTGACAATAATACCACCAAAACATATCACTAATACACTACACAGGCACGAGCATAATACATGGCCCCTGTGAAGTAGGCTTAAGACCACGTGTGGAAGCAATTGACAGATACTTTAATAAGGAAAAATCATAAAATCCCAGAGACTAACAAGCTTTGCCCACGGAATCTTTGCAATGCCTTCTGCTTAAATCATCTCAGACTATTTTTATGAATCACACTTATAGTCTGAATCTTCAGTGCAAATGCAAATCACCTGGAAGTTACCTTTAAATGCATTTTTCCTTTGGATCCCATAGTATTGAGACATAGAGTCTTTTAATGCGCTGAAGGCCTGAGGCAGTTGAAGCTGCAATGTTAAGCAAACCCTGAGAGATAATAAAGACTTAGTTAAATCTGGGCCTTTGTCACTTGAAAGTGTGTGCCATTGACCATGCGCCTTACACATCACTTACCTCATCCTTGCAGCAAAATAGGACATGAAAAAATGTGAACATCATCAGTAAAGACCCTTAGTAAATATTCTTTATTTGGCTATGCTTTGTTTATTTTTATTTAGAAGAATTTTTATTAATGTGAATTAACGCCAATGGGATAGTGTATGTTATTGCAACCCCTGTATAAAACGTACACTGATAAAAATCAGGGTGATTTAACAAGCCGTGTTTGAGATCTTCAAACTCTTGCTCTAGAACATCCCACATTATGTATAACTATAGCCTCTGGTGTAGGTTTTTGTGAAGTTCAGCTGCCCTGTCCACAGGCCTATGAAACACTGCAGTTTCCTCTTGTAACCTATCTGTTTGTATACCTGTGATACCACCTCTCTTTACTGAGGTTTATTGAGAATCAGAAATTTTGTCTTTGTCATGAAAGACATCACCTTAAGGATTCAATACAAATAAAAACTCTGAGTCTATTGAAAAAATTTTACATTTGAAAGATCAGTGTTAATGTTTACATGTGGTGGTGGGTGTGTGTATGATCAAATGAAGTTGCACTCATTTCATGCCCCCCTAACTAAACCACTGGATAACAAAATCCTGGGATATTATTCTAATTTTAACCTAATAAACATCTCAAAATAAGGTAAAACGGTCAAGGTCTGAGAAGTCATTGAGAAAGGACTCCATATTTAAAAGGGGAGGGGACATAGCAGAAGCAGGAAGCCAAATAAGAAACTCAAAGCCACGGCTACTTGATGTGATTTACATACAAACCCTCGCCTGCACCTTCTCTAGGGGCCAACAGGAGAAAATAAACTCAAAATGAGGCTTTTCGCTTGCAACTCCATAGGACAAAGCGAAGAGTGAACCAGTAAACACACAAGGAGAATGCGCAGAGCTGTGCTAACGTGGATGACTTAATTAAGCACGGTGTTACTAATCCCAAGAAGGACATCATCCTAAAAGAGTTTCTAACAACACTCATGACAGTTTCTTGTGGATTTTTCAATTGAGTTTTGACACGAGGCTATTTTCAGGTTTCAAAAAAAAAAAGTTCTTTCCATTTTGAAAAATATCAAACTCTAGCATGAAATATCCAGAAGCCTCGGAGAGTTTCCGTCTAATAAGCAGAAATGGTGTTTTGCTATGCCTAAAGGACGATGAAATCTTTGGAGCCGCAGAGCCAGAAGCAGAAGCCTCGGGAGACTACTAACACTTTAACATTTCCCGTTCACATGAGCATGTTAATCCCACTCTCTGAAGAGAACCGCCAAAATGGCATTCATTAAGATTAAAACCATATTACTACAGAATGGGAAATTTATATGCATGCTTCCTATAAAATGCAAATAGTACCAGAGAATGGGTCTCTACTGAATTCTCGCTGTACCTATTCCTTGGCAGTGTTAAATCACACTGGTGAAGCTCTTTCGCAAAGGCAGTATAAAACTATGAAGGAGCAGGCGCTTGCTGCTCAGCTGCCAAGGTGGCCCCACAGGTTGTTGACAACCTCCGCACACTTCAGAGCATGTGGACCAAGAGCTGGGCTCAGGCGACGGAAGTGGCAGGAGATCAGTTCGGAATTCAGAGCATGGAAAAACTGAGGAGGCTCCTGCAAAGCCTGTCTTCTAGCTGAGGTCTCCTCGTCCTCGTTCCAGGCATTGTACTTGGTTATGTTCCATGAATGTGATTGGCATTGGCCTTTCCCCAGGACTAAAAGGAAAGATACTATACAGTTTTTAAAAAAAAAAAAAGTTTAAAAAAATTGCACCATTACATTTTTCCACTATATTTTCAAACAATTATTTTAATGGGTTATAAATAAAATATTATGTAATAAAATTAATGTTTTCTCTTGTACTATCAAAATACTTCTGTCCACCAAACGTGGTTTTTTTTTTTCCATAATCAGCAATTCTCCAAACTGTTGGGTACCAGTTCAGTGACCTTCAGCTCAATTCAACCCTGGCACAATCTACAGAGAGCTGCCTGGCATCACGTCCGACAGTCTAAGGGCTCAGTCCCACAAGGCTGCTCCATTTTAGATACCAATTATAAGGCCAGGTTCCTGAGACTTCTTACCTTCAGCTACAAATCAAAGGGGCAAGAAAAACAGCTTCCACCCATGGTACATCTTTAGCTGAGCTATCCACAGGTAGATATGACTGAAAAGGAGAAAAACAAATCATATTTAATTTATACAAAAGTCATACTAATCTCACAAAATCTAAGGCTTAACAAAGACAGATTATTGATGCTTCTAAGGCAACCTGAACTAGAAAAACACATAGAATCTTGGCTCTCTAGAGCAGTAGTGACAGTTATTCAGGGAAGGGTGAGTAAAAGATGGTCTGTAATACAGATAAAAGGTCCATCTCAGAGAAGCCTTGGGAAGAGAAAGTTACAGTCTGCTTGGCAGCAGTGGTCAAACTCCAGTTTGCTTTGCTGTGGTCTTAAGTTAATCTTCATTGGTTGGTCAACATTCCAAGGTGGATTACTATTAATTTGGCTTCCTTTTCCAGGAGCTCAGAAAGCCTTTGAGTCCATTGCTGGAAACTGACCCCAAAGTGGTCATGGTTCTGAGTAGTGAACACTAAAATGTTGTATTTTAGAAAATCATTTTCTGAATGACTCTAAAAAAGCATTCAGTCATGAGTCTCTTCCCAGGTTCACCAATTGGATGGGTTCATAAAACCCAAGAACACACTTGTTTATGATCATATATAAGGGATAAAACACAGAATATAAATGAGCTATCAGATAAACGTGCACACCAGCAAGGCCCCAAGAGTCCCTGTATACTAATTCCTTGTCCTCTGGGGAAAAGCTACTGCATAGGCATGATCAATTGGTGTTTTATATCCTAACTCATGACCACAGAGATGCCTCATAAGTAAAATTTGAGAAAACTGGGACATAAAGCATCTCAAAAGAATCCATGAGGCCCACAATGCAATCTAGTTCAGTTGGTTTGGCTGCCAGGACACTTCTCTTAGACATTACACTCTACTCCCTTTCATTTACTGAAGTGTTATCTTGTGTCTGTTTCAATCCACTGCCCAAAACAAACATGTAAAATGAATGAAATATTTCTACATGCTCTCTTTAATCCTAATCTTCTAAGCAGTAGATCCTGGAGGGGAGGAGCTTGTTTATTCATATTATGCTAATCCAAAACATCTAGCATGATACCAGACACATAGGAAAGGTACTCAACAGTTTTTGATGAATTCCCAAATGGTTGACTAGATATTCCGACTCTACAACAAAATGAATAATAAATAAGTTACATTGCAAAATGAGGGTGAGTGGGTGTAGCTCTCTACCCAGTCTCAGCTCTGTGCCATGATCCAGAAGAGTGAACATGGTCACTAATTGAATTATCTAGTTTCTTTTATCAAGCTGTTAGTGAGACAGAGAGTAGGAATATTGAATTCTATTTTGTAAAAGAAGACCTTCTGCTACAAAGAGAAGTTTCCTTGACAAGGCACAAATACTACACTTATCTGTGAATGTATATAAGTACAAATATTTATAGACTGTTGTTAGGGTATGTGCTGCCTTAGTAAATTAGAGCTTGTAGATTCTCCTCCAATATTCATGACTTCACTAGCACTGAGTAGTTCATTAAGTTTCCAGCATCAGGCATGGTCTCTCTCTTAGTGAGGGGTTCTTAAGTTCAATTAGAGAGCCTATAGGCTGAAGCTGGATGCCCCAACACTACAGAAGAACATGGGAAGCAAGATATCTCTGTCAATTCTAGAACTTTGGAAGTTGTTTACAATGCACCATATCTTTTTGGAGTCTTTGATGAGTTGAAGACAGATAGCTATAGTATTTCTTAGTTATGATAAAAGATAAATTACATATCAAACTTTAGACTCACAAAGACAGGATATATAGAGAGAATTTTTCTTAATTTGCCAAATGTAAATGGACAAAATATTGTTAACTCTAATTCTTGCCTGATAACTGTTTTGTATATGTAATTTTACTATGTTAAAGTTAAAACTTTTCTTTTTAATTATACAGAAAGAGGGAGATGATGTGGGATGTCCTTTTGTATATATGTTGTTTTTATTGGTTAATGAATAAAGCTGCATTGGCCTATGGCAGGACAGAATATGGCCAGGTTGAAAGAGATATAGAGAGAGTAGACACAGTCAAAGAGATGCCATGTAGCTGCCAAAGGGGACAGACGCCACCAGAAACTTTCCCATAAACCACAGTCACGTGGCAATACACAGATTAATATAAATGGGCTAGTTCAAGATTTAAGAGCTAGCTAGAAAAATACCTGAGTCATTGGCTGAACAGTGTTGTAATTAATTGAGTTTCTGTATAGTTATTTGGGTCTGAGCAGTCAGGAAACAAACAAGCAGTCTACATTTACAGTTGTGATTCCTAGTAATGTCCCACAAGCCACACACATCAAGTCTCACCAGTATGACTGCCCAAATCGGCACTGAACAAGGATGACACCAAAAGACATGCCAAACTGGATGGAAAAAAGTCCCCTAGGCCTTACCCCTACACACACACACACAAAAAAAAAAAAAAAACTATAGGCAACTGGGTATAGCTTGGAATAGGGAGGAAGGTGATATTTCCTAGGAAAGAGCATATCAACTGTTTGTCCAAGGCCAAATGGCCATCCCTGAAAACATGCATACAAGTAATTAAACACATTAAATTTAAGAATATATATGTGTGTGTGTGCATGTGTGTGTACATATATACACATGTACATGAAATAACAGTGAAAAAGAGGCCATAAATTTGAAGGCGAGGAGGGCAAGGTATCTTGGAGGGATTAGAGATGAAGGGGAAAGGGGAAATATTGTAATTATAATCTCAAAGGAAAAAAGAGGAAGAAAGGGGAGAAGGAAGAAGAGAAAGGAGAAGAGGAGGAAGAAGAATCCCTTATTTCTACAATGATAGGTTCCTGGAGATAAACTGTTATAGAAAACATGATAATGTTATCCTTTCCAACAAAATGAAGAAAACTAAAGAAATGTGCAAAACAAAGTTGAATACAAATTAGGCAGGTGGCTGTGTATCTCACAGCTGCTCAGTGAAACATTCGTGGGCAGAGGAAATGCTTTCGGCTGGACATAGCTAAAAGCACTCTGCCCTATGGAAAATCTTCACTGGAGTCTCTTTATTTCCCCTTTAAATCAGTCATTGTCATAAGGTCTCATAATTTGTCTTGCTATAGAACACAATGCTCTGGCCAGTCGTCAATATGTAAATGAAAAAAATCACCAGTTTTGCCTATAGCATCCAGTAGCCATTGAACTATGTTAGCTTACTTGAGAAAACACCACAGCAGCTGGTAGAGACTGTTACTGAGAAACCCAAACATTTAGAATCACCCTACAAATACAGTGATTGAGATGTATGTAGATATCCCAAATGACCACAATGAAATTGGAAAGAGTCTGTGTGAGATACGGCATACGTTTATGTAACAAATGCCCTTCCTTAGTAAGCACACAATCATCTCTAAAGGTAAGCACATATGTAGGCTAGTGCTGATCCGTAGCATTCATGCTCAAAACTTCTCCATTAGCTGAGGCACCATGGGAGGGTGACACTTTCCCAGCTCCTGAATCAAGATACCGCCATCTGATTTTTCTTCACCAATGAACTGTTACTAGGCATCACCTGTGCAGATTCTAGGTAAAAGCATTAATGAGCAATGTGAAATTTTCCCTTCTTTCTCTAGTTGCCACACCAACTAGAGAAGCCATCTGTTCTAAAAAGTGTGGCTCCAGGTGGATTCTACCTGGACTGCCAAGTTGTCCACCCAGAGATAACTCTGTTAGCAAGAGTCACGCACATGCATATTAGACTCTAAGAAGGCATAAACTTTTGCTTCATTGAACCACCGAACTCCTGTTACCACAGCACAGCCTTCTCACTATCCCAGATGTTATACCCAAATAGACCATGCTCCATGAGCAGTGAATATCCCTGTCTCATTTATCAGCCCTGAGCTATAAAGCAAAATCTATGAGCAATATGGTGGTTTGTATTCTGCCAAATAGATTTGGCTAAATTGATGCATAAACTGCTCATTTTAGAATCTGTCGAATTGGTTATTTAGAAGTGCATAAATAGTCAAAAATGCTTTTAAAACCACTCCATTGCTTATAATGAGAAAAACTGCAATATTCTACAGAACCCTTTATATTGGTAAGTAGGCCTTCTTAACTGTTTATTTCTGCATACTATCAGTAAATTATAACAAAAAGTATATGATATATATAACAAAAAGTATATGATATATATAAAAAATACATTTATAATGTATAAATGAAGCATCAAAAGCTAATCAGAGTAAATTTTACTAACTTTTGAAATTCTTATGTGTCTATTACTTACATCTCAATCAATTTTAGAAGTTATATGTATTAATTCCAAGTACTACACTTATCTATGCCGGGTTCTTAACCTCAATGCTATTAATTTTTCAGGCTTGCTTTTCACGAGAAAAAACAACTCTTTGCTCATCACTGATTTCTACATGCTAGTTTCCAGGAGCAACTTTCAACTGTGTTTTTTTTTATTAAAAAAAATAGTCTTCAAATAATTACCAATGTCTCCTTGGCAAACTTGTCCATGTTTGCTTTCTGTTGCTGTAATAAAGACCATGACCAAAATCAGCTTGATGGGGAAGAATTTATATGGCTTTCATGTCCTCATCAGAGTCCATCATTTGGGGAAGCTGGGCAGGAACCCGAAGCAAAGGCCATGGAGGAACACTGCTTACTGGCCTGTTACTTGTGGCTGGCTCAGTTCATTGTCTTATACAATTCAGGGCCCACCTGCCCAAAGGTGCTTCCACCTACAATGGGCTGGACCCTCCACCATCAATCACTAATCAAGAAAATGTCCCACAAGCTTTCCCACAGGCCAGTCTGTTGGCATTTTCTCGATTGAGGTTCCTTTTTCCAGATGACCAATTTGTGTCAAATTGACAAAAACTAACCAGGACAGAAGCTATGTCACAAAAATACCCAACTGAAAATTACTAATATACTCGAGTAGTCCTTAAAAAATAAAATGTCAAAACTCAGGCTGGGAGACAGCTATTTTGGTGAAATGACTGTCACACAAGCATGGGATCGTAAATTTGATCCCCAGAAACTATGTGTTAAAAATAAAAAAAAGTCAGGCATGGCGGTGTGTGCTTGTGATCCCAGCAATGGAAAGACAGAGACAGATGGGTCCCCGAGGCTTGTTGGTAGGCAAGCTTAAACTGCTTAGTGAGTTCCAGGCCAATGAGAGACCCTTGTCTCAAAAAACAAAAACAAAAACAAAACAAAACACAAACTAAAAAGGAAAACCCAAAGTGGAGACTTGGGAGATAGCTTAGTATGTAAATTGCTTGACCTGAGAACACCAGGAACTAAGTTGGGACCCCCTCACCAGTGTGAATGCCCAGTGCCCTTCACAGCCCACCTGTAAGCCCAGCACTCAGGAAGGAGAGACAAGGTACCTGAGGTGTTCTAGAGACCCTGCCTCAAAGAATATGGTAAAAAGTGGTCAAGGAGGACATTCAGTGTCAACACATGGCCTACACACCCTACACACACAGACACATACACTCACATATATACAAGCAACATACATATACACACATCACATGTGAAAGTTGACTAATTAATTAATTAAAACAAGGTGGATGGTTCCTGAGGAATAAAGTCCAAGGTTGACCTCTGGGTGCACAGAGGTAATGTGTGCAGCCACACAGACATGCACTCATGTACAGACAGACATACACATAAACAAAATAAATGTCAAAATGTGAATTACAACCTTCGCCCATTGACTGTCTTCATGAGGGAACTGAAAATGGTACATAGTAGGAAAAATACACAATCGTTTTCAAATATTAGAAAAGAAATTTCAAGACAAAGTAATTGCTGGTTAACCCCATTTCCCTTACCATGTTCAAAGAGAAGTCTCTGAATTCATTCATTCAGCAGCTAGTGACTGAATAACTACTTCATCTGGAACATTCACTGGGGCTGAGAGGCAGCACTGAGCCATGCAGACTACAGCCTTTCAGGAGCACACAGCTTCTGGGGAGAAAGAGGTTAAGTGCTATAGAAGCAATGGTTCATCGTAACTGTCATGAAGAAACTGGGCTCTCCTTCCCACATAGCGTGAGGACAGTCTTGAAGCAGTGTTCAATATGGCATTGCAGAGGAAAGATGCTTAACTGTGGTTAGCATTCAGGTCATGCTCTCCCCAACCACGATGCTGTTCTATGCTCTAAGCAGCCTGAAACCTATTACGTCACCCCCGTTTTAAAGATAGAAAATGATCACACAGAGATTAAGTTCCTTGCCTCACGTGGAAGAATGTAAACCGAGTCTGTGTGTCTGAGGACTAAGAAGGCTCACACATCCACTGGTGTGACCCAGACAGAGGAAGAAGCTGTGGCTCTATTTGCCTAAACAGAAGACTGACCTTCCATGCTGAAGAGAGAATATGAAATCTATCTCATTATAAATTTATGGTAGTTTCCTAGTTAACGCCACCTCCTTAAACCCTTCCTTGGGAGATGATTGACTATACATTATTTATGAATTAATTAATTACAAGTGGGAGTTAAACGGCAGAGTGGTCTAGTACCAAACTGAAACAGAAAGGTGCAAAGCTCTGTGAGCCTGAGTGCACAGCAAATCTCTCCAATATGTATTGATTAGTCGGGAAACTTGATGGAATGTCTAGGCTAATAAATTAACGTATTCTTCTCTGTTGTGAAAAATTTCATTTAGCTTCTGCATGTTGGGTGTTGCCAATATGTCAAATTATTTCCAACAACCTAAATTGCTTAAATCACATATGTACTAACTGAGGTGATTGCATTAATCAGATAAAAATAATACCCCTACACGTCCCTAAAAATTATCCCAATCTGTAGAGTGTCATTGCCATCCTTGTTTGAGGTATTGTTGGTTCAAACCCTACATGATCATGTGATGTATAAGTTCTAAATGTTTCCAAATATAATAAAGGTAACTCTTGATTTTAACTCACTTCACGTGAGAACTAGATTTCTAGGTAGAAATCACCAGCTGTATAATTATGTCAGCTGCTTAGATAGCTTCGATACACATGTCACCTTGCTCTGTAGGCATAGCTGTTTGGGGTACCTCGACACACTCAACTTCCAGATTATGTAAAATAACCCAAAGGCTATAAAGGCTGACAACATCATCTTATATATCAAGGAGGCTGTAAAATCTCAGATGGAGAATCCTTCGATTAATTGCATTCTCTAAACAATTCATGTTATCTAGAAAACGGTATCATCTTACCTGTATAGAAGTTACCATTTACAAAACATATCTGCCCAGTTTTTTTTTTTAGCAAAGAACATGCCTATTATGGTTAATTTTAATATCAACTTGCCACAAGTTAAAAATCACCTGAGTAGGGAGCCTCACCAGAAAGAACTGTCCTCTTTGCCTTGATAGATGTGGGAAGGTCCACCCAATTGTGGGCGGCATCCTCAGGCCCAGATATAAAGCCTTTCAGAGGGAGGCTTATTTTGCCTTTTGCTCATTTGGCCTTCCCTTTCACCACCTCAGTTGATTGGCCCAGTTGCTGGGGATTCCTTCACTGGTAGCAGAACCAGGGTTGAGGAGCTTTCTTCCTGGATTAGACACCTGCAGCTCTCCAGGAACTTCCCAGGAGTCCCGGCAGGGACCTCTGAGGATCTTGCCTTCTGAACTGAGTAACTGCGGGTCACTCAGTCTCTCTAGGGAGAGACAGCTCTTCTTACTGTATCCCAAGAAGTTAGCATTTGGACTGGTGGCCTCAATAAAATAGATGCCCCTGCACAATGTGGGTAAATCAAGTAGAATAAAAGGGTAATCGTACCCACACACACTTCCATCCAGTTAGAGTGAAGACACCAGTCTCCTGTCCTGGGAATTTTTAGCTCTCAAGTTGTCGGCTGGGAGTCGAAGTGAGACCACAGATTCTCTGGCCCTTGGGTATTTGAGTTACGTCATGAAATTTCCTGGGTCTTCAGTGTGTAAGGCAGATTCTTAATCATCATCATATATCAACAGCCAATACTCTATAACAACCATAATACACTACATGGGGGTGGATAATAAAAAAGTTCATAATATGGGCATTTGTACTAATTTTATAATATTCCATGTGGTAGGTTCAGAAGAACACCAAGGAGTTTAATGTGTATATACTTCAGGGCAATATTCTGACAATGATTTAAAAAAAAAATACCAGGACCGGAAAGACAGCTTAGCAGTTATGAACTACTGTGGTGGAGGAGCAGGTCTGGGTCCCGGCACCCATGCAGAGTGGCTCAAAAACACCTGTGACTCCAGCCTTAGGCGACCTGGTTCCCTCCTCCAGTCCCCACAGGCATCTGCGCCGACACATGCACATTCCCCAAAGATACACACGAATACAGAATTAAAAATAAGATCAGTCTTTTAAAAGTTTCAATGCTGCCTATTACCAAAAAGCGGCTCCTGATAATAAGGTGCAATGCGCATGATGAATTCCAGAGACACGAAAACTCGTTTGGTGCTTTAATTCCCAAGATATGTGATTTCCCTCGCTGGGAAAAATAATTTTCCTATTTATTATCATTACTGTTATTCTCCTCTATTTTGAAAATTACTTAGCAGTCTCTGCCATAATTCTGGTATTATCTATGTGAATTGTTTCTGTATTAGACATTGGGGCGGGGGACATCAGCCCATTGGATGCACAGTGGAACACATATGCTTGTGGTTTTACGCTACCTCTCTTGTGCTACCAACCCATGAGTGATTTAGAAATTCTTTCTTTGTTTTACCCTTCTCAGTATTTATTTTCCTTTTAAGGAAATGGTATCAAGTAATTTTACTGAAACTAACAGAAGCTGTTAGCTCTCTCTTTGCGGAGCTTTTTCTAACGGTTTTACACCTACTAACACAGAGCTGTCTTTGTAACTCAAAGAGCTGTGCCCTGTTTGCAAATAGACCTTCATTTGTAAAATCGGTTGTGGACCTTTTTATACTTTAGCCTAGAGGTTCTCAAAATCCAGCCCTGTTGTTGATTGGTTTTACTCTTTTTGCTCTTTTCTCTTGGCTCTGTCGGGGGCCCCACCACTCAGCTCCCAAATAAATCCACACAGAGAGATTTATTCTTGCTGGTCTTAGCTTGGCTTGTTTCTAGCCAGCTTTCTTTAACTTGAATTATCCCACCTACCTTTTGCCTCTGGGATTTTTCCTTTTTTTTTTTTCCTTCCCTGTATCCCACTTTCACTCTTATTCTGTGGCTGGTTGTGTTGCGGAGTGGCTGGCCTCTCCTTGATGTGTCTGCTGGCCGGCCCCTCCTGTCCTCTCCTCTTCCTCGCTCCTGGACAGTCAGCTCTTCATTAGACCATCAGGTGGTTTAGACAGGCAAAGTAACACAGCTGTGCTGAGTTAAACAAATGCAACGTGAAAGAACGCAGCATGTCTTTGCATCATTAAACAAATATTCCACAGCAAAAACAAATGTAGCACATCTTAAACTAATATTACAGACCATAGCCCCAGTCACCAGTACAATGAATACCAAAAGACTCAGAAAAATACAATCTCTCAAGGTCTTGTCCTAATGTCAGGACACTGTGCACTTACGATCAACCCGTATTTCACCAAACCCTGTGATCCGAATTCAGAGGCAAAAGCCATTGCTTCAATCTAGAGAAGGGGAATAAAGTTCTTTTTATAGGCTAAAAGCTACTTGGAGAGGGAATCTCCCTGTTTTCAACATCTCCTTTTTACAGACCAACTCCCTAAGCCATGAATTTTGAAACTTCGGCAGTGACCTGCCATCAAAGTGGTTGGTGACTCCATCTAGTTTTTTCTTCTAATTTCATATGGAAGAGATACAAGATATCT
Organism: Alexandromys fortis; assembly: GCF_014885135.2. Taxonomy (NCBI): domain Eukaryota; kingdom Metazoa; phylum Chordata; class Mammalia; order Rodentia; family Cricetidae; genus Alexandromys; species Alexandromys fortis. The sequence goes on along the minus strand of NW_026067916.1, from coordinate 698,224 downwards.
CTAGAGTTCACGTTCTTACAGAGGTGATTTTCACCAAAAATCCTGGGATACTATGGTGATTTTCTTCACAGCTTTGTGCCCCCATCAGCGCCCTGCAGATGTGTGAGGCGGACCCTACTGGCTCTGGCAGATGGTAGTGTTGCCCCTGTTCCTACACAGAGCTTCCTGTTTACATCAGGACTTTTATCAGATGCTTTTTAATACTACAGACTTCTGCAAGTACTTTTCCTCAGACAGAAATACTCACATTTTATGCTGCTTCGTGCAAATATTATTAGTAGAGAAATAAAATTGTATCAATAAATCAGAATGTGTTTTAATAAACGGAAGTGAGTTCCCTAACAAAATAAAGAAGGGAAAAATGTTCTTTGTGTAAATGGAACTGGAAATGGAGGCAGAAAAAATTTGCTTACAGCTTCCCATTTCAGTAATGAGTTCTAAAGCCATCCAGAGGAATGTTTTCCTTCCTCAGCTTGCTAGCTGGAAGGGTGACCGGGCAGGGCAGAGGACAAGCACGTTCAGAGCTCTACTGAGAGGAGAGCTGTGAACCGAGGTGCATTCTGGAACTGCAAGGCCTGCTGATGCTGAGGGGAATGATAGGACTACTGCATCCCGGGACCGGGGAAGGAAAAGTGAGGATTTGTTCCCAGAAATGGCCGACGCTATTAGAAGAGTAAGTCGGTGCGGTGATCAATCTGGCATTATGGAACAATCACTTTGCCAACAAGGGATAGAGGGAGGGACTTCAGAGAAAACGCTGAAAAGTGAGTGCCATCAAGAGAAAGGTGTAAGAACCCAAAGTGAAAATTGGTGTCAGTGAAAAGAGAAGAGAAGAGAAGAGAAAGGCTTCAGAAAAACGGAGGAGGAATGATAAATGGAGCTTCTCTGGGCGACTCCACTGGGTAAATAGCAATCCTGTGTCTGCTGCCATCTCTCAAAAATCTCTGCACCGAGAAGAGGGGGGGAGGCTTAAAATGTTTAAAGCTAAAGCCATTCATAAATTACAGCCATGAGCGCTGTATGCTTGGGGGGCAAAGGGAATCAACCAGAAGAAAAGTTTAGACTCAGGTGCAGAAGCACCACACACACATGCATCATACACATATACACCACACACATGCAACACACATGCCACACACACATGCAACATAAACATGCACCACACACATGCACTACATACATACAACACATATGCACCACACATGCACCACACGTACCACACACATGCAACACATGCACCACACAAACATGCACCACACACATGCACTACACATAAACAAGACACATGCAGCACACACATGCAACACACATGAACCACAAACACATGCAGTATACACATGCACCACACACCCGTGCACCACACACATACCACACACACAAGCACTACACACATACAACACACACCACACATACATGCGCCACACACACATGCAACACACGCGCACCACACACACCCATATGCCATACCCATGCACCACACACATACATCACACACATGCACCACATACACACACGACATACCCATGAACCAGATACACATGCACTACACACACATGCACCACAATACATGCATGTCCCACACACATACACCACACATATGCACCATACACAAATGCACCATACACACATATGCCATACCCATGCTCCACACTCACACCACACACAAATGCACCACACCACACACAAATGCACCACACACTCATACACTCACCATACACAGACTTACATCACACATATGCACCACATGCATACACAACACACACACACCACACAACTGCACCACATACATCACACACACACACATGTTCACCACACATGCACGCACCACACAGGATGCAATATCATTAGACAGCCTTGAAGCTAAGCCTGTACAGACTGGCTTGTGCATTTGCCCTTCTCTGATGCCCATTTCCAACCTGGCCAGTTACACAGGTGATCTGCCGCAATTGCTTTTGTAATTGACCACAGCAAGTATAAGCTCTCTAACAACTTTCTGTTTGGCTCCTAAAAGTTCTTGGGACAGAAGTGGGCTCCACTGCTATCTCATTCCCTTTGCCTTGGTCTCCACTGGAGCTGACACCTCTGTTTCCCCATCTTTTTCATCTCTTCATTAACGCATTGTTTGCCTGTTCTGCAGGTCACAGTGGTGCAGTTTCTCTGTACTTGCATCATAGTTCTAGACTCTGGTTTTTATATACTATCTGGGCAGCACTCATGCTTGCGTGCCAAGGTATGTTACCATGGTAACATCACCCTAGCATTATTATGTTTATCAAAAAAAAAAAATTAAGCTCACTTGAAAGAGTGGAAAAAAGGAATCCAGCCAAGAACTGAATGTCTTTGCTACTAAGCAATTGCCTCCTCCAAGGAACACAATTTTAAAAAATTAATGAAAATCAAAAATAAAACTTTAAAAGCTACTCTTAATGAAAAAGTATTTAAAAGATATACATTTTAATTGCCTTTGAAGTGACTATATAAAGTGTTGAGTTTGATTATGGCATTTGCATACGTATTTTCCTTTCATTCAAGCCCTTCATCAGCACCTTTCCCCGTGGCTTCCAACCTGCTCTGGCTAGTTCCCTTTCTTGCCCTCAATAAGGAAGGGTAGTTTTTAACTTACCTTGCTGTTACCTTGCTGTTTTTTTCTGTGCAAAAGCCCTGGTCTGCTCGCCACAGAATGGAAGCCAATTGGTCACACCTTCTTAATGGGTACCCTAATGATGAGAAAGTGGGAACCCCCTGACTCGTCTTGACAGGAGACTGATTTAAGGACGGTTTATACAAGGAGCAGATGATTGAAGAGTTCCAGACACCTTCTAACCATAGGGATCATAGCCAAATGATAGGCTTCAGATCCTGCTGCCTAGTCACAGATGCTTTTGAGTTCTGGGACTCTCAGGATCAAAGTCATTTCCTGGGACTGATCTTGCTGCTGGTTGCTTTCCTCGTGTACAGCTCCTGGTCTGTGACACAGGGAACAAGCTAGAAGGGTAGCTTCTCCCATGGTCCTCCTGCCCATCACCAAACTCTCAGTAACAAAGATGAGACTTGTTTATTGTAGAGGAAATGATCATGGGAGGTTAAGTGGGGAACCAAGTAGCAGATCTCTGTGGAGGTTCCACGGAGGTCAGACTGGAGTTTTGCGGTTCTTAATGTCTCAGAGAAACCTGTTGGGCCATTCACTGTTTTCTCCCTCCAACCAGAACTCGTATATAGAAATCCCACGGCTCTAAACCCTCAACGGGGAAGCAAAAGTAATGAAAGACATCAGTCCTCTGGCAGTTGATACTAATAGCTTGGCTGACGCAAAACTAATTCCTTAAGTTGAAATTGGTTTATTGTATGAGTTATGGTATTATATAATGTAATATGGGGCTGTCCTCTTTCAATAAAAATTGTTTCCATTCTAGGCAAATAAAAAAGTGCCACATTAAACTGCAAAATCTTTCTGCCTTTCAGTTCCTTGCCTGCCGATGGTCATTTATAAAGAGCCCAATTTAAAATATAAATAAGTAAGAGAGTGTGACGTGTGTACAAGCAGACACTCAACGGTGGTCTGAACTCTTTCTTTTTCCTTTTCAAGTTGTGTCTTTTAAACACGCTTATGATAGATAACGCCTGCATTTTCATAGCATCTGAGTTCTGAAGTTGTAAGCAGCAATCAAAGCTGCAGGAGATAACCTACTGTAATTTTAAGACCACGGCAAAATCAGCCCCTTTATTCTCAACTACACACTCCCAAAGACAGGCTCAGTGGTGCGCTCCTTTTACGACTCCAGTTTATGCATCTTTTCCTTAGGACTGTAGCTCATGTACCTATCTGAAATTTCTAAATGCGGAACGTTCTCAAGGAACAGCATTATTTTCCTACCAGCAGTCAAGAATGACTACAGGACAGACTATGTGGAATAAATTGGGGTCACTGAGACATGCCAGGCATACGCCCTCTGTGCCATCCTTTTGGAAGTTTTGAAAATGTAGAAGCCACATGCTGTACTTTCAACAGTACACACATTTATAAAAGAAGACTTCTGATCACTGATGAGTAGGGGGCTTTGTGAGTGAAGGGCGAAGGGCCGGAATGGATGCCACAGGCTAGAAGCCTGTGGTGGTTCCACCGCTTAAATTAACAGCTGACCCTTTCTAATCAGGCCTCCCCAAGACAACAACCAGCCTGCAAGCATTGTACTCCTGCCGAGATCCCTGGGTTTCACAAATACATCAAGAGCAACAGAGCTTCTCCCGCTTGGAAAAAGAAGCCTCAGAGATGGACATGTGCAAGGAAAGGGAGGAGAATTTGCTGTCGAGAAAATTAGCACTGCACTAGGCAACACAAAAGCAAAGCCAAAGATCTCCCTTTTCTCGTGCCTTCTTTAAGTGACTGTTCTTCTCTACAAAAAGGGAGTCTGCATTTCTATATTTGTCCTTGACAAAACATTTAGTTGGAAGTGTCTATCTGGGCAGAACATAAGCAGACTCCTACAACACCCAGTCTAGAGAGCAAAGAACATGGAAGAAATCTGTTTAGATCCTAGCACTGTCTGGTTCCTCACCTCCCACGTGAGGAACCTGCCTGTAAACCACAGTTCGGGGGATACCAAGGAAGACTGCAAGGAGACAGGACAAAAAACCTACTTGACTTTGGAGAATGAGCGTTTAGCTATCCACTAAGGGTGGTAACTCTATGTGTCATGATTTTCCAGGAACTTAGAGATCCAATTTCATGTCTCAGCAAAAAAATGTAGATGAAAATACTTTTTGTGCTTGTGGCCTATGGATTTGCAAAGGGATTAAAAAAGGCCATGCCATTAAAAATAGTTTACATGTTTCTCTAAAGACAAGAAGGCTTCTTCTGAAATTAACGCAGTGTCACATGTTGAATAAAGGGACAGCTTTTTCTAGAAACAAGTGAACATCAACCGCACTAGCAAAACAATATATTGTTACATATGCATATAATATCTGTCCTGGCCACAGTTGTATAACAGATATGTAACTGATCAGAATATTTGATGCAGTGATTCAAATAACTCCTTCAGTTATCTGCTACTTTTTAATCACGCCGTTGTCCTGAAGATGGGAGGAGTTTCAAAATCTAACACAACTGCTACCATTTAATTGCTTGTGGGAAATTGTTAACAATGTGAAAATCTGTTTTTTAGGCTTTTTAGCGCTATCATTAAATAGAAGACTTGATAGAAATCACTTGCCTGCTGCATTTGTGTCTGTGCCCTTTTTCGTTATCATGTATCACCAAATATTTCACCAACCACTCCTGCCTGGGAAGATGAGGAAGAGGGTGTTTGCCTCATGTGGGTGGTTTGCATGTCTCTATAAGAAATGGCATAAACCTGGAAAACAAAGTAACAGCTGAGTTAGTTTTTAGTTAAGTGACAAGATTGTTGCTTATAAAGTATTAAATCTGTACATTTCAGTAAAAATACTAATAATTGGGTCAAACTCAAAACATGAAGTAAGAGAACAGGAACCAACAATATGGCTCTGTGGATAAGGGCACTTGCTGCCAAGACGGAGTGATGAGTGATCTTTGGGAGGATACGGTGCGAAAAGTGAACCAATCGCAAAAGTTGTTCTCTGACCTCCACACATCTATTCTCCTCTGTCTCTCTCTCTCTCTCTCTCTCTCTCTCTCTCTCTCTCTCTCTCTCTCCTCTGTCTCTCTCTCCCTCTCTGTCTTTCTCTCTCTCTTTCCAACACAGACTAAATAAATAAGTGTAATAAAATAATTTAGAGTAATAAAAAAGATGTTAGAATAATGGTGTTATCTGTGCAAATGATCTCACTATAGAAAGACAATTCAACATTGGCCTACCATGACTTGATATTGATAGAATGCTTGCTTACTTTTTTAAATTTCAGTTTAATTTGAAAAAATGCTAAAAAATTTTACTTCTAATTTAAAACCTTTCCAAAGCAAGGGAATAATTAACCACCAGCCTCTGTACAGATGCAGAACAGAACAGTCTAAATGCTTACGTTGGTCTCGTGACCTTTAAACTGGCAGGTTTTTCTGATTTCCATGAACACATCCGGACTTACTCAACTGATAAACAGTGCTGAGCTGAAAGAAGATGACATGCGATCACACAGCACCACTTCTAACTTCACAGGATGGAGATCCCGCTCTGTGTTTGTAGGAGCAGCTACGTATGTTTGCCTCTCAGAGCAAAGACTCAGAAGGAGAAATGAATTTTTAGAGTTGACCACTAAATGTTCTATTTGTCAAGATAGGGAAACAAATTGTTGAAAACAGTGTTGTTCACGACAAAACAGTGTGAGTCATTTTGCAAAGTCTGTGCTGGAAGAGGGAAGAAGGGGATGTACTAATTATATATAATGAATGACTTCCTGGATGTTGTGTTGAGGATGAAGTTTTGAAAGGTTTTCCTGGGGGTTTGCTTCATACTTCTGATACCTGTTTAGCATTTTAAATACTTCTAATAAAGATGGCAAGAACACACTGTAAATTTTTACACATCAGAATGCACACACATGTGCAAATGTGAGTTGTTTAAAGCAGGGACATCCTCTGAGAAACGCACTGTTGCATAATATTCTTCTCTGGAAACATCATAGAGTGAACTTACAAAACCTAGATGCCCTATGTCAACATGATCTCCTGCCACAAGCAAGAGGGGCAATCTACAGGAAATAATACATTTCTGCTAGTGTAGCAAAGCTTTCTGGATTATAATAAATAGTTTAATAGGGGTGCAGTCTAAAATAATAGCAAAGCATGTACAAATACATAAGCCAATACCATAGCTGTTGTCATCATTATGAGGTATTATATACTCTACAAAGACATCACGTGTGCTTCCATGGGACTAGCCACACGGTAGGCTTGTTTGCACATTGTCACTGCATGCCTTTAAGTAATGTTTGGCAGAACAATGTTACAGTTGCTGACACAGCAATAGGGAAATGGCATTTTTCAGCTCCATTTAGTCTTATGGGACCACCATAGTACTGGAACTGTCATGGGCCAAAACATTGTCACACAGTAAAACTATGTATATATTCAATGTCTTTCGATATCCAAAAAGTCAGCCTCTGGGTACCTCAATAAAAATGCATTGTCTCCATTTTGCTGTGTACCCGTGTTAACCTAATGTCTCTATTTCCTTTTATGTTTTGATAGCAGCTTTTATCTTGTCAGTGTTTTATACACCATTCAAGACAACAAGAACAAGCCACTGTGGCAAATGTAAATTTATACAGAAAGGTCAGGGTTACCTGCAAGAGGGTAAAGGAGAGCCAATACCTTCACATTTGAAATAATACTCTCCTAAAAGCCTAGGGCCAAGCGTCATCTCCAAATGGATCTTTCTTTTTAATGTTCTGGGTACTGCACCATTAAAAGATAATTACAACTACATGTACCTCTGCTGTGTCTGAGGCTCTAAATTTAAAAACATTTTCTAAATAACCACACAAACTGGATACTTATAACAATAAATCAGAAGAACAGCCCTAAAGTCCCCACATCATAACCCATTCTGTTCTCCTCCTTCCACTTGAGGACAAAAATAAGACAATACAGGGGGAGTGAGATGACTCAGCCAATCAGCTCTCTGCAATGCAGGGGGACTGAGATGACTCAGAGCCAATCAGCTCTCTGCAATGCAGGGGCAGTGAGATGACTCAGAGCCAATCAGCTCTCTGCAATGCAGGGGCAGTGAGATGA